>NW_012267308.1:1269436-1284142 GCF_000151885.1 Dipodomys ordii
TCTATCTATCTATCTATCTATCTATCTATGTGGGGAGGGGCTTGAACTCAAGGCCTGACTGCTATCCCTGAGCTTTTTGAGTTCCAAGCTTGTGCTCTACCACTTGAGCCACAGCTCCACTTACAGCTTTGTGGTGGTTCATTTGAGAGAAAAGCCTCATGGATTTTCCTATCTGGGGTGGTTTTGCACCACAATCCTCAGATCTCAGCCTCCTGATTAGCTGGATGACAGGCGTGAGCCAGTGGTGCCTGGCTTGGAGTAATGTAGTTTGGAATGACAATCTTGGCACCTCAATGAACAGGGGCAGGGATGGTCGGGCAGCCTTCTGCTTATTAACGAGAAGGCCATGTAGCCTTCAGTTTGCAACTTTTCATCCTAAATGACCTTTTAAATATGGATACTGTTCAAGTCACATTATAATATTAATGAGTGGTGCAGAAGGTAAATGAAGTTCAACATGTTCTAACACTCACATGTTAGCATCACTA
This sequence comes from Dipodomys ordii, assembly GCF_000151885.1. Lineage (NCBI taxonomy): Eukaryota > Metazoa > Chordata > Mammalia > Rodentia > Heteromyidae > Dipodomys > Dipodomys ordii. The sequence continues at coordinate 1,269,925 of NW_012267308.1, forward strand.
TCCAAAGCCGTATCTTTTCCATGGGTATCTCATAACTTTGGAAATTACAGAGAGCTTTTTGTATCCCCTGGAGTCCCCTGGCGGGGGAGCTGCCAGTGGGTGGCTGTGCTGGGCGATTGTCCCATAAATACACGCCTTCTGATGCCACTGGTCATCAGTGTAGTCCTTAGCTCTCAGGATAGACTCTGCCTTCTGTTTGTGACTCTGTGGTCAACTGGCAGGTTCTGAGACCAGATCTGTCACTACCCGCCCCTCCACCCCAAGCCATCAACATTGTATCTGTATCACTGTCTCTGAGTGTGAGAATTAGGCCTGTTGGGAATTTCAGCATTATTATTTTTTTTCAGGGAAAGTATTCAGATCTGGTTTGACTTGACACAACAAAGGTCTTTTTTGTGTCTCCTGGTCCCCGAGTCTCTTTTTTTTTTCCCCCTCTTCTTTTATCCTTGTGTCATTTATTAGTTCCTGTAAGGTATCTAAAAGGGTCTTTATCTCCCTTCTCTCTCAAGTATTTCCTACCGGGCAATGTGGGCTTCTCCTGCACCTTTTAATTCATCCTTTCTACCTACAATAGCAGAGCAGTTTCTGGGAAGAGCACACAAGCTTACCATCATCCGTCGGGGGAGGAGGGTCTGTGGGTAAGAATCTGCTGGTGGTGAGTTTACAAAGGTGTTTTGGAGATGTATAAGGCGTGCATCTTTGGGAAGCATCGGGTGCATTTGTTCGTGTCTGTCTAAGGTGTGAATGTACAGGTCCTGGTCACAGAACTTACCTCCTTTGTAGTCAATTCTCCATCTTCAGTTGTATTAATTATTCCTGTGGCAATTAGTGGCTATGTGGATGGGAAAGGCCCCACTCCCTTCCCCAACTGCTTATATATGGTCTCAACGTGTTGGAAAAATCAGTCATAGACCCATCACATTTCAGTAAGTTGTTTTTTTTTTATTTACAGATTGGGCAGGAGGTCATGGTGGTCCTGGGGCTTGAACTCAGAGCCTGGGCCGTGTCCCCAAGCTTTTGTACTCAAAACTCTATCATTTTAGCCCCAGCTCCACTTCTGGGTTTTTGGCAGTTAATTGGAGATAAGAGTCTCATGGACTTTCCTGTCTGGGCTAACTTCCAACTGAGATCCTCAGATCTCAGCCTCCTGAGGAGTTAGGATATTACAGGCTTGAGCCACCAGTACCAAACTAAAAAATTAAATGAAAGATGGGCACTGGTGGTTCACACCTGTAATCCTAGCTACTCAGGAGGCTGAGATCTGAGGATCATGGTTCAAAACCAGCCTGGGCAGGAAAGGCCGTGAGACTCTTATCTCCAATAAACCACTAGAGAACTGGAAGTGGCGCTGTGGCTCAAGTGGCAGAGCGCTTGCCTTGAGCCGAAGAGCTGAGGGACAGCGCCCAGGCCCAGAGTTCAAGCCCCACAATGGACAAAAGAAAAAAAATTCAATTTAAAAAAAAGTTCCGATGTTGGAGAATTCTACCATGATGTCTGAATGGCAACACATGAGCACCCCAAGTTCCAGATAATTCTTCATTCATTTTCTACCCCACTCCCTCCCCCCCTAACCTCCTCAGTGCTAGAGAGATTATTAGTCTTTTGTAAAATGTGGGCATCAACGCTTTCTTAAAGTCCCAGTAAATTATACCCCTAGTTTCCCTCTTCAATTCCTTTTTTGTGTTACTTTTTTTTTCAAAATATTCTATTAGTTTTGTTACGTATGATCTCCCTTTTGTGAATCCATGCTGAATATCTTTAATTAAATCATAACTTTCCCTATTTTGTCCTTGATTAGTGTTTCCAATATCTCCCCCACTGCTCGAGTCAAGCTTACCAGTGTTTAATTTCCTCGATCTCTCTCAGAGTCCTTATTAAATATAGGTGCTAAGGGCTCTCATCCACAGCCTCTTTTCTAGTTTTTTAAAAGGGTATTTAAAAATAAAAGACAGTGGCTCCTACCTCTTATCCTAACTACTCAGGAGGCTGAGACAGGATCATGGTTCGAAGCCAACCTGGGCAGAAAAGTCCATGAGATTCTTCTCTCCAATGAACCAGTGAAAAGCCAGAAGTGGAGCTTCATGCCTCAAGTAGCAAAGTGCTAGCCTTGAGCAAACAAAGCTCAGAGACAGCACCTAGGCCTAGTGCCCCCCCACCCCCGCCCACAAATGATAAATAAAACATTTAAAAAGGAAAAGATACTTGCTTCTCATTCCCTTAATTTCCTTTCTTTTCTGTGCACAAAAGTCTAAGGTGGTTTTTGCCCATTCCCAGAATGAGCAGTCTTTGCCTATGTTATTTTCCTTCTCACCTATTTACCCATGGTGCCGATTTTCCCTTGGAAAATATTTTCTTCTTCTTTGGAAACTGCTGGTCTGGTACTGGCATCTGCTCCCGTCTTCCCTTTATGGACATGAAGGCAAATCATTATTTTTCATTTTTTTTAAGTAGTCATCATTTCTTATTCCAATCAATCAGGCGCTTTGCCTCCGTATGTGTTAAGAAAAAAGAGAAAAAAAAAAAAACCAAACAGACTGGGAATATAACTTGGTGGTGGACTGCTTGCCCAGAAAATGTAAAACCCTGGGTTCCACCTCCTACTTTGCTAAGCCCCAGATTCAGAAGCTGTATTTTCTCATGCACAGGTGGAAGCATTGCTATTTTTTTCTTTTTTGCATGTGTGTTCATCTGGGGGTTTGAACTTAGGCCCATTAGCTCTTGCTTAACGTTTTCCCCCCAGGCTTGACTCTACCACTCAAGCCACAGCTTCACTTCCAGCTTTTTGCTGTTAGAGATAAGAATCTAGTGGATTTGTCTGTCCGGGCTGGCTTTGAACTGTAATCCTCAAGATTTTTAATCTCCTGAGTAGTTAGGATTACAAGAGTGACCCACTGGCCCTGGAACTCATTTTTCCTCTGGGGGCCTGTCATGGGGTTTGAACGCAGGGCCTGGATGCTGTCCCTGAACTTTTTCACTCGTGACTAGTGTTCTCCTACTGGGCCCACATTTCCACTTCCGCGTTTTCGCTGCTAACTGAAGATCAGTTGTCTCTTGACGTGTCTTTGAACCTTGATCTTCCAGATCTCAAGCCTCTTGAGTTGCTAGAATAACAGGCAGGGGAGCCGCTGGCATTACTGAAGCAGAAAGGGATCCTGGGGTGATAGTATCAGCATTTCCAGCTCCCTTGGTGGTCTCTGTGGAGAAGTGACATCCCCAGGCCTGCTCCTCAAGCACAATATAGCATTACCAGAAGTACTGGCTCCTGCCCTGGGTTTCAGAGAATTTTTTAAAAGTCCCCCCCCCCCCATATGTCATTTCAAAAATCATCCACCCGACGTGGTCTTTGACCTGGCTTTCATTCTGTGTGCTTTCATGATGGGTCTGTATCTGGGTGTTTTCAGGGTTGAGATTCTCTCTGTGTGTACACAATGGGTCGATAGCTTCCAGGGACCTGACACATGTGCAGCTAATATGGGGGCTCGGCCTCAGCTGGAATTTGCTTCTTTGACAGCCCTTGTTCACTTGATTGTTCCCAGTCAATGATGTTTTCAGTGGCAGGTGCTCCTGGCAAAGAGGCAGGTTCCAGAGGGGCGGGGTTGGGGTGGGGGGAGGAAGGGCCCTGACTTAATACCCCAAGGAACCCTCCTTACAAAGTCTTCCTTCCTTCCCATCCACTTGACATCTTTCCTTACCAACACCCACACAGCCCAGACAGACGTGCTTGCTGAGAGATGGCTCTGAGGCGGTAGAATCCCTCCTGGACATGCACCGGTCACTCACCCTCCATGCCACCAAAGCTCCCACATGGCTGTCGGGGAGCTGAACCTATCCCTCCGGCAGCAGAGAATGCCAGGCATCTCCGAGAATACAAGCAAGTGTCTGGTCTCACACGGGAGAGCAACAGTTCCCAAGCAAGTTGTAGAACTGCATTAGCTGAACCTTGCAGTGCTGTGCGAGTCAGAAACATTGACTTCTCTGCAATCACATCAAAAGACACAGTCCTGGTTCTGTGTCCCTCACTGATCATGTAGGAATGCTGAAAGTTTTACACACACACACACACACACACACACATCACATCACATCACATCACATCTCTCTGTGTGTATGTGCAATTGTGTGTGCATGCACTGGTCCTGGGGCTAGAACTCAGGGCCTGGGCCCTGTCCTTGAGCTTTTTGGTTTTTTTTTGGCTAAAGGCTAGCACTCTACCACTTGAGCCATAAGTCCACTTCTGGCTTTTTTTTAGTGCTTCATTAGTGATAAAAGTCCCATGCAGACTTTTTGTCCAGGCTAACTTTGAACCATGTATTCAGATAGACAATAGAGACTGCACTCCTGTCAGGTTTTATTTTTTAAAAGTGTGTTTAATTGGGTCAAATAGCATGTTCCTTTGCTGGAAAAATGTCGATTGTTCAAAAGGATTCATTCAATTGTCATGTTGAGTTTTTGGTGTGTGTGTGTGTGTGTGTGTGTGTGTGTGTGTATGTGTATGTGTGTGTGTGTGTATGTGTGTATATGTATGTGTGTATGTATGTGTGTGTATGTGTGTGTGTATGTGTGTGTATGTGTGTGTGTGTATGTATGTGTGTGTATGTGTGTGTGTATGTGTGTGTATGTGTGTGTGTGTATGTGTGTGTGTGTGTGTGTGTGTGTGTATGTGTGTGCTGGCTCTGTACAGATGTGGTATGTGATGCTACCAGATGTTTGTAGAGACAGAGAGCTTTCCTTGAGTTTGGAGGGTTTCTTTCTCTGTTCCCCTGTGTTTCTGCTGTGTCCTGTGTATTTTATTTTATTGTTTTTGGGTGCTGGTCCTGGGACTTGAACTCAGGGCCTGGGTAGTGCTCAAGGCTAGCACTTTTCTACTTGAACCACAGCTCCACTTCTGGCTTTTTGGTGGTTTATTGGAGATAAGAGTCTCGTGGACTTTCCTGCCCATACTTGGGTATGCTGTGTTCTTTTGCTTTCGGGTTAGGGGATGAAATGGATGGGGTTTGTCATTTCACAGCCTACCCCAAGATCCAGAGACCCAAACCCCATAGAGCCTCAGCCCACTTGACTGAGCAACCAGCTGCTGATCTAGACTGGAAGTAGCTTTCCCCAGCAGCTCCCAGTGCTGTTCCAAAAGCAATTTATAGATAGACTTTGTAAGCAAAAAAAAAAAAAAGAGTCACAGGTGCATCATTATAATTACTTGCACATTTACAGCATCGGACATTCTGTCATTTCATAGACCTAAAACGGTCTATGAAAAAAAGAAAAGAAAAGCCTTTTGTCTCTGAAAGGTGACCAATAGAAAGAAAGTTCGAATGACATGATATCTCATAACTTAATCATATAGCTCTTAAGAGAGGAGAGACACAGCTGTCTCTACCAGATATGCCTGTAATATGTGGAAACTGATATGCGTTAATTCTAAACTTGTTTTTAGCAGGAAGAGGGGGGGGAAGGCATTCAGATGAGGAACAGTAAGATTCGATATTAACTATTTCTCATCTTTCCCACCCCCAACCTTGGAGTAAAATTATTTATCACTTGATATTTATTAAAGCAGCTTTTTGGGGGAGACTAGTCAAATGCATCTAAACTATTAGCAGCTATTAACTATGAACAGCTCAGCTCCCTCCCTGGTTACAGAGGACAGTGGACTTATGTTCTTTTGAAGTCTAAGACTCATTGTTAGCATCCAGACTTAGCCAAAGGTCAAAGGTTGGAGCCATTTGGGGAAAGATTTCCGGTTTTCCAACTCTGTCACCCATGCTTTCTGGTGTTTTCATTGTTAGTTTGTGCTGGTTGGATCTGAAATTATTAAACTATATTTGCTATAATCATCTTAGCCTACCAAAAAAAAAAAGAAGAAAAGAAAGAAAAAAAACTAAGACAAAGGAATTGTAGATTAGATACTTTATTTTCAATGCAAAATGATACGGGTAAGTGAACATCAACTGACCAGAAATTATTTGCTTCTGTCTGTTAGACACGTAATGGAGTCATTTAACTAGTCAAATTAGGAGCTGTAGAAATGCACCATGCCTCATTACTGAGTTCGAATGGGTACCATTTTACATTTACGTCAAAAATTATCTCATACTAAATTAATGTTTTCATTGTAACCCCCTCTCCCCTCCGAAGCTGAAGAGATGTAGTGTGAGCACCACCTAGCGGCCACTGTCAGAAGAAAATTCCTCAAAGGGATGCTGGGAAAATAAATGGACAGGGTAGGTCAGAGCTGGCCAGGGGCCCTGACCCCATTGGAAAGGACCCAGACATTGATACCTGGCAGGTTCCTAATGTGAATTTCTAGGGGTTTCCTGGAGCCTTCCTAAACTCGGCCTCATGCAACAAATGGCTTTGAGGTGCTTTCAAGTTAACTACTTTTCTTCTTGCTCTTCTAGGCCCTAAAAATACCTAGGTAATTCCAGGCTCGACTTCCCACACTGACACTGATACTTTCCTTGAAGTTTGTTTTCCATCTGAGGACTGTCATTCTATCAAAATCTCCTGTTTTACCTGGGTGCCGATAGCTTAGGCCTGTCCTTTTAGCTAACTCAGGAGGCTGAGATCTGAGGATCACAGTTCTAAACCAGCCTGAGCAGGAAAAGTTGGCAAGATTCATACTGTCAATTAACCACCAAAGAGCTGGAAGTAGAGGTGTGACTCAAGTGGTAGAGCACCAGCCTTGAAGGAAAAAAAAAAAAAGCTAAGGGATAGCAATCAGGCTCTGAGTTCAAACCCTAGTACTGTCATGTATGCCCGCCCCGCCAATCACTCAAATGCTCCTATTTTACTGAACTAGCATTTCTTAAATAATCAAGAAGCTGTCTTTTCTCCCATGTTGTAAATAGACATCTTTGCAATCTTTCATTTTAATTACATTTTTGTTATCTTTAAGTAGTTGTACAAAGGGCTTACCAGTCAAAAATGTTGGTTTCTGAGTATAATGTATCTTGCTCACCCTTCCGTCAGTGTCCTTCATCTGCTCCAACGCCACCCATCCCCTCAATTTTGTAATCTCCTGCTATTGGTTCTTGTGTTTGTGAACAAAACTTGTTCTCCTTGAAAAGAGAAGACACTGCTCAACCTGATCCCAAGATTGGTCATATTCTCCCTTCAAATACAGTACAAAGTTTGGATGATACGTGAGGATGGTTGTTTTTAGTTGAATATGTGGAGAAATGGTTTAGAATCAAATGTCAACCCCTCTCTGATCGAACAAGTAATTTTTTGACATGCTCTGCAATAGCGGATGGTTTTGGGGGTCTGAAGGACACCGGCAGAGAGAAAGTAAATGTGGAGAATCAAAGCATATAAATAGAATTGAAAACGGGGAATATTTGCAGACAATATTGATGTCTAAAATATATGTGAATGACTGCATAATGATCGAGGCAGACATAATTCAAAGTACAGTCAGAATGTGGCCTCCAAACTCTGAGCTTTAAATTCTCCCTAAGACATCTGGTTTGCTGAGATTTTCTCCCTGACAGCTGCTCTGTGGGAAAATGAAGCCCAGGCTGGGGGGGGGCGGGGGGAGGGCAGGTTCTAGAACCTGCCAGGTGTGCCAGGAAAGCCGGTATCCACTGGCACAATTATGGGACCCGCTGTCTGGATTTCTCAGGACCCACTATAGGCCATGAGATTGTCCTTGTCTGTAGCTCTTTTGATTGATTCTGGGCTGTGCCTCTTCAGGGACCAGAGAACTGACTTGGCCAACTTGTTCCTCACAAGAAGACTAAGTCAATAGATGAGTGTTGTCATTCTCAAGCAGGGTGTTTTTTAATTGAAGCTCCACTTGCCAACCCATTTTACAGACAAAAAAAGAAGGAGACAGAGGCAGAGACAGAAAGAGAAAGAGAGAGAAGGAAGGAGGGAAAGAAGAGAGGGAGGGAAGAAGATGGGGGAGAAAGGAAGGAAAATAGAGGAAAGAAAGAAAAGAAAAGCAAGCAAGAAAGCAAGCTGAGCACCAGTGGCTCATGCTGCTGTAATCCCAGCTGCTCAGGAGGCTGAGATCTGAGAATTGAGATTCAAGGCTAGCCCAGGCAGAAAAGTCTGTGAGACTCTCATTTTCAATGAACCACCAGAAAAGCAGAATTGGAGCTGTGGCTCAAGTGGTAGAACACTAGCTCTAAGCAAGAAAGCTAAAGGAAAAGCTTCTTGGCTCTGAGTTCAAGCCCCAGTACCAGCATCAAAATCAGAAGGAGGGAACAGAGGAAGGAAGGAAGGAAGGAAGGAAGGAAGGAAGGAAGGAAGGAAGGAAGGAAGGAAGGAAGGAAGGGAAGTAAAGGAGAATGAAAGGAAGGAGGGAGAAGGGAATGAAGGAAGGAAGAAAACAAGGAAAAAGGAAAGAGAAATGTTTCTCAGACTATTATCCATTCTCCAGTTGTTACAGAGTATTTCTGATTTCAAAGAAGGCAGGATCTTCTTTGTGAAAACAAATAATTGTGCTGATCAGATGAGTCCTGTAAGTACAGATTTTTAACCCCATGCTGTGTTGAAAAGTTCAAGAATTTTGTGAAGACCTTAAGGCCAGGGATAGAATAAGAAAAGAGAGGAAGCAAAGCTGGGATCTAAGAAGGAGTTCTCTTTTGTTCTAAAGAAGCTTTGTGTGTTGTATGGCTTAGGCTATTGCTTCCTTGGGATTTCTGTAAAATAGAAACAAAAATGTAACAATCTGATCTTTGTTTCAGCAAAGCAGGGGATTCTTTTTCTTTAAATTTTGCTGCCAGTACTAGAGTTTAAACTCAAAGCCTAGGTACTATTCCTTAAGGTTTCTTTTTTTTTTGTTTGCTTTTGGTTTGTTGTTGTTGCTTTGATCAAGGCTGGCACTCTACTATTTGATCCATACCTCCACTTCCAGCTTTTTCATTGGAGAAAGGAGTCTCATAGATTTTCTTGCCTGGGCTGGCTTCAAACCATGATCCTCACATCTCAGCCACCTGACTAGTTTAGGATGACAGGCATGAGCCACCAGCATCCAACAATGTATGAGATCTTTTTTTCTTTCTTTCCTTCTTTTAATTTTTTTTTTTTACCTTTCTTGATGAATTCTGTCTGCCACCATCTCTGTCTTTATGTGATGTTTACCAAGGCTGGGCTGGAGGATCTGATAATTTATAACCATTCCTATTGGGTTTTATGTAATAACTTTGGAACTCATATAAAGTAATGATCCACAAACTCTTTTAATGTTCATTATAAAATATGAAATATTTCTCAGAACCATTGGCAATTATGTGACCAGACATAACGTTTTCACACATGAGTAAATACAAGGAGGTTTAAGATAACTTGATTGTCTCTCCTGTCTTTGCTTCTCATTGATGTGATAATACTGTTTTAATATTTTTCTAAAGAAAAAGTTAAGTAATTTCCCAATCTCTACCGAGACCTGTTTTATTGGCTTTTGTAATAGAACTCTCAAATCTAATTGTATTTATGTTCAGACTGACACTACTAAATGTCATGCAATGGCAGGGAAAGACCTCCCAAAGCTGTGTATTCTGTAATTATCCGGAGATCTGGCTCTTGCTGAGGAAGTTTGGAGACCTGGGGGAGAAGCAGAGCAGCAAAACAGCCCTCCGAAGCCCTGCAAGACGCAGAGACGCACTTTGCTAGGAAAGAGATGAGCCTTGGAGAAAAGGTTTTCTAAATTCACTTCTGAAGCCTCTCTTCCAAGGTCTGAGTGGCGACCGCGATCTGGGAAAATTTAACGTGAAGGGAAGTGATATACCGTGGTGATTGTACCCAGAATTTTTCCACTGATCCCTGGACTGTCTTCTTTGTTGTTATTGTTGTTTGTATATTTGAGGAGTATTAGGGCTTGAACTCAGGGCCTGGGTGCTGTCCCTGAGCACTTTTCTCTCTTTCTTCTTGCTTGAGGCTGGTGCTCTACTACTTGAGCCATACCTCCACTTTTTTGGTAGTCAATTGGAGATAAAAGTCTCACAAGACTTTTCTGCCCAGGGCTGGCTTTGAACCACAATCCTCAGATCTCAGTCTTCTGAGTAGCTAGAATTACAGGCGTGAGCCCCTGGGTGCCTACCTCTGCATTTGTAACTTGTATTTATTTAATATTTTGGAGACAAGAGTCTTCTTACCCTAGGCTGACTTCCAACTAGTGATCCTTTTTCTTCCACTTGTAGAGTAGCTGGGATTCCAGGCTTGAGCCACCACACCTGGCTTACAATGATGATGATGCTTTTTGTCTTAAGGTAAGCCTAGCTTGCAAAGAATGCAATTCTGACAGCAGGTGGTCGAAGAGCTCCCCCCCCCACCTCGCACCCCCTCCTTTTCTGTGATTCTCCTGGCCACACCCACACTGATGACTGGCAGGCAAAGCTCTGTCCTTTGCCTTCTCCTCGAGACTTGTTCCGTTGGGGCTCGCTGAGCTGATGAGCCATGCAAGGCAAGAGCCTCTGCAGGGCTCGAATCGGGTCATGAGAACTTTAAGGCTATCCCGATGGCTGGGTCCAGCCTACAGGTGTGTTTTGATTGGCGCATGCAGTGTTTACACATTTGTTTTCAATTAGTCGCAAACAGCCTAAAACTGTGATTTTTTTTCCCCTCCTTACACATTCAGGTTTCTGGGTTCTCTGGAAAAAACGGAATGTCTGGGATGAGGAAGAAGCTGGTGGAGGACTGTGGACTTTAGGGAGGCGGGCCTTCGGGGGGCTGCTTGTCCTTCTCACATAGATGTCCGACCCTGTTCAACCTGGGTCATGGATTAAAAAAGATTGTTGTGGTTTGGGGTATCCAATGATCTATGAAGACTCCTCTATTCAAAGCTTGGTACTCCCTACAAATAGAGTACTTCTGCAAGGGGACACCTCAAGAAATGGGGATTTGGGAAAGTGATGGCATCCGGATTAACCCATTGAGGGAATTTGATGGGCATTAAGGGGAGGTGTGGGAAAATGGGAGGTGAGGCCTGGTTGAAGAAGTCGGTCCCTGGGGGCATAGTCTAGGGGAAGGTGAGGACTGTTTGATGGAAGGTTACTGTGGGTGTGGTCTGTTAGGAGGTGGAGCTAGTTGGAGGAATTTTTTTTTTTTTTTCTTGACAGGCAGGAGTATTTGAGAAGGCTGGAAAATAGACAAATCCTCCAAGCTGGGACAAGGTGACACCTTAATGTTGTGGAGAAGTACCTTGTTGTTAGTGTGATGCAAAGAAACGATCGCTTGGTCTTTTGAATTGGGAACGACTCACCAAATAAAACTGACTCCGTTTCCTGTGATGAATTTAATTCTTTTCTAATGAATTTTTATCGGAATGCTCTTCTGAACACACCTGCCAGTATGGCAGATTCTTCTCTAGCAGAAGAAAATGAATTAATTTAGCATGTTTTAAGTCGCATTAAAAGGATGTTAACATTCTGGAGGGCTTTGGGTGAGCCCTTTTGCTGATGCCCCTTGGGGCTTCTCATGAACCCCGTGCTGGGAAACGGGGCTGTCCGTGTTTCCTGGGGTCCCCTTCCATGACACTGTCTGTCAATACTTTTGTGCGCACAGGAGGTACAGAAAGGTTAGATCCTCTGTAGTACAGGAGTCAAAGGATGTCACTCCTGTCTCAGCAGGGATGCAATAATACATTTGCTCTCTGGCCTGTGACACCTCACTCTCTTCTTCAGCCTGTCTCTGGACAGGAGCGCCTGTCATTCTCCCAGGAACACAGCAGACAGCCCATGGCCCCTCATCATGCTGGAGAGATCTGGACCACCCAGGTCAAGCATCATCGGATGCCCTTGTACTCCGGGGACCTCATTCTGACATTTCTCCTCCAGCCATGATGGAAAACAGAGGTGGAGGGGTGGTCTGATAGGAAATTGAAAGCCCACATTGAAAGTCTCCTTCTTTTAGTGTATTTCCTGAAGCCCTATCTCCAAGAGTCACTTGCTGCTGACCCTTTGGAGGTAAGAGAAGAAAGACCCCATGGGGTACCTTCTCTCATACTCAGCATCTTAGATATGTAAGTCTCACTCAGTGTCACGCTCTGTCTTCACTCCAACACACACACACACACACACACACGTACATGCCCAAACACACACACAAGCATGTACACACACATATGTGGCTCTGTGCTTTAGGGCTCACTTAAAAAGTAGCACATGGGTGCTCATAGCTCTTGCCTGTCATCCTAGCTACTCAAGAGACTGAGATCTGAGGACCACAGTTCAAAGCCAGCCAGGGTAGCAAAGTCTATGAGCCTCTTATCTCCGGCTAACCTTGAAGTATAGCTATGGTTCAAGTAGGAGAGTGCTAGTGTACAGCAAAACAAAGCTGAGGGACAGCGCCTAGGCCCCAGTACTGGTGCAAAACAAGAAAGAAAAAGAAAGAAAGAAAGAAAGAAAGAAAGGAAGGAAGGAAGAGAGAGAAAGAGAGAAAGAAAGAGGGAAAAAGAGAGAGAAAGAAAGAAAGAGAGAGAAAGAAAGAGAGAGAGAGAAAGAAAGAAAAAGAAGAAAGAAGGAAAGAAAGGCAGGCTAGCAATAATCACTGATTATCTATCACCCTTCTATTCATTTCACCATTTCCCAAAGATGATCTGAACAGCCCTGAATTGTTACGGAGAAATCAATTCTGCAATTAACCTTCTTCTCATCGAATATATATTTGATACAACTTTTGGAAGCTTCAGCTTTAAAAGGTTTTCCTATTGATCGGCTGTTTCAAGGGCCATATGGCCTGAATATCGGATTTGAACCTTCTGTGATTGACAGCAAAAGATTGGTAATCTCATGCAAATAGTTCACAGTGTCTGGGTGGCCGGCGGCAGGGCTCATTTTGGAGATAAATATATTTACATGCATGCGTAGCGAGCTCACACACACAGGCAGAATCTCCACTTCACCTGTGTACACCCACAGGCTTATGCACACATGCCCTGAGCGTGCTTTATTTACTACAAACATTGACCTAGTCCGAGCTTCATCATGGCTGACACTGAGCCCACTGTTTGGAAGAGTAACTAAATCAGCTCAGAAACGACCCCCCACCCCCAGCCATGATTCACTGATCCGAATTTTGGAATTCTTCTATTTAAACAAGATAAGCGACCCAGCCATACTTGCTCCAATTTAAGAATTGAATTGCATGAGACTGAGCGTTGCTAGTGGTAGAGGGAAGGAGGAAAAGAAGAAAAGTCGTTTCCATTCAGGGAATCTATCTTTGTTCTTTTTGTTTCAGCCTGGTTTCGTTCTCTAGAATTTTCTCAGGTTTCAAAGAAATTACATAAGAACTTCCCTTCATCTAATCTTTTTCCTGAAGAGAGACTTTTGCGGGGTGTTGGGGGGGAGGGGTTGCGCTTGAGTGTGAAATCAAATAATGCTCGGGATTGCTGTGGGAGAGAGTTCAGCAGATACAAAACGGGGCTCCAGGAATCTTCGTGGGCCTAGGGGTGCAGTTCGGTGGTGCATGCTTGCAGAGAATATATCGGGCCCCTTTTATGTGGTATGTTGTTGGAGTGAAAGATCAGGCTGGTGTAACAAGTCCCAGAATGAGTAATCTTTTTGCAAACACGGTGTTACAAATGGATATAAAATCTCTGAACTAGATGCTGGGGGTCTCACACCTGTCATTTTAACTAATCAGGAGGCTGAGATCTGAGGATCACGTTTCAAAGCCATCTGGGGCAGAAAAGTCTGTGAGACTCTTATCTCCAATGAATTACCAAAAAGAAAGCCAGAAATGAAGCCGTAGCTCAAAGTAGTAGTGCACTAGCTTTACGAACAAAAGCTCAGGACAATGGGAAGACCCTGAGTTCAAACACTAGTACCGATGGAAAAAAAAAAAATAAAGATTTCTGAAGGCCAAAGAAATTTGTATTGATATATTCAAAGAAAACTTACATATAGGGCAAGATTTTCACTTAAGAATAGTGATCACCAGCTCCCCTGTGGTTCACACCTGTAGTCTTCACTACTCAGAAGGCTAACATCTGGAGGATTACTGTATGAGGCCAACTGGGAAGGCTGAGATATGGAGGATCGCTGTATGAGGCCAAACTTGGGAAGAAACACCCTTAAGATTTCATCTCCAGGGCTGGGAAGGTGGCTCAGTGGTAGAGCGCTTGTCTTGCATGCCTGAGGCCCTGGGTTCGATTCCTCAGCACCACATAAGCAAAAAGAAAAAGGCCGGAAGTGGCACTGTGGCTCAAATGGTAGAGCGCTAGCCTTGAGCTGAAAAGCTGAGGGACAGCGCCCAGGCCCACAGTTCAGGCCCCACG
>NW_012267308.1:1293862-1297496 GCF_000151885.1 Dipodomys ordii
TTTCCTTTTTTCCCCCTCCCTCCCTCCCTCCCTTCCTTCCTTCTTTCCTACCTTCCTTCCTTTCTCCCTCTCCCCCCCCTTCCTTTCTTTGATCAACTCTGGGAGCCGAGAGCTTGGTGCTTGGGTTTGGGCGGTAGATCCAGGTCTCTGAGCAGTGGTTCATGCCTTGTACCGGCCTGGCAGTTTAGCACAGGCTCAAAACTAGGCTGCAATAAACTTCCAACCTTGTCAGGTTAGCCTCTTTACACAGATGTGCGGGCCCAGAGCAGTTAGGTACCTTGTCTAAGGTCACACTGCCAGCAATCAGAGCAGGCAGGCCTGAACCAGGTCTGCCAGGCGTCATTATTTGAAGCCATTTAGTCTAGACAGACCCGTGATTATTCACAGAATGACCCTGTGCCCTTTAGAACTTCTAGCAACCCTTCTCCCACAGTGGTCGCCATTCTTTTTTCTTTTAAATGTTAAATGCCATATTACAAAAAAAAATTTTTTTTTTGGTTTACTATATTGTTATTGGTTACATTCTTTCTCTGTCTGCCTGTCTGTCTCTCCTGTCTCTTTTTTTTTTTTTGGTGCCTGCTCTGGGACTTGAACTCAGAGCCTAGACGTTTGTGCTCAAGGCTGGTGCTCTACCACTTGAACCACAGCTCCACTTCTGTATCTTTTAGTAGTTCATTGAAGATAAGAGTCTCACAGCCTCCTGAATAGCCAGGATTATAGGCATGAGCTACCAGTGTCTGGTAGAGGGGTTTCTTTCTTCCTTCCTTTCCTTTTTTCTCTTCCTTCCTTCCTTCCTTCCTTCCTTCCTTCCTTCCTTCCTTCCTTCCTTCCTTCCTTCCTTCCTTCTTCCTTTCTTTCCTTCCTTCCTTCTTTCTTTCTTGTCCAAGACTAGGACTTGAACTCTGTACCTGATGCCTTTGCTCATTGGCTGGCACTCTGCCAACTGAGCCATGCCTCCAACCCCTTTCTTTTTCTTCAGAAAATACATTGTTGCAAAACTAGACATTGTGCTGAGTACTCTGAGCTGGGGAGGGGGTTGCGGCCTTGGTGAGGAGTGGGTGGATCGGCTCTTTTAGGGGTGGTTTCTGTACCTCCCTGAGAAGTTTCTTCTGCTTCCATGTCTTTGTCTCAGGCCAGGCTACTGGCTCTCATTGCTGTGTCTGAATGGGGGTGCCCCACTACTGCAGAGAGAAGTTGGGAGCTTCTATCTGTGAGTCTGGGATCCAAGGTGGGACTCACAGCAGCCTCCCAGGGCTGAGCAGAGTCCCGTGGATACCTCCACTAGACTCTGTCAGCGAAGGTAGCGGCGATTGCTGTTCCCGGTGGAGGCTGGGCCTCTCTGCCTCTCATTGCTATAGTGCTCAGAGATGATGCGTACGGCCCTCTCTCTCTGGCTGATCAGTGTGGCCCACCTCTATTTCCTGGCCATGGGAAAAAGCAACATGGCGGGAGCAGGTGCCCAGGTGCTAGGTGATGGGAAGATCTTCCTGCACGTGCTCTGCTGGGCAGAACAGAGACTGAAGCCCATTCCGTGGCCTTTGTTGAAGGCGTCACACGTAGAGGACAGCCAGGTCACCGTGTCCCGCTGTCCCTGAGCTCCTTGTTCACTCAAGGCTAGCGCTTTACCCCTGGAGCCACAGTGCCACTTCTGGCTTTTTCTGTGATTAATTGGAGAGAAGAGTCTCACAGGCTTACCTCCCGCTCTGCACCCGGGGGCTGGCTTCGAACTGCTATCTTCAGGACTCAGCCTCCCCAGTAGCCAGGATGACAGGCGTGAGCCACTGACGCCTGGCGCTGTTTCTTTCCTTGGATAGGAAATGGCATGGTGTGTGTGTGTGGGAAATGCCTCTTGGCTCTCTGAGACCCACGTTTTTTATTCCTCTCCCGTTACCCCAAAGGGGATACCAGGCTGGCTGGTTGGTTGTGTTGGAGGGTTCCTCTAAGACTGAGGCAGCCTGATGGTGGAAAGGGCATCAAGATCTTCCCCTGGGGTCTCAGTGTCAGGGGCCTGCTAGGCTGGCGAAAGGAGACAGGCTCGGGGAGGGAGGGGGTGACTGGTTTTAGACTTCTGTCTGAGCAAGGGTGCTGGGGGGAGGGAGGGGGGCGCGAAACGGGGAGCCACAATAGCCACTAGAGGGCACCAGACACCCACAGAAAGACTGGGAGCCATCTTTGCTATATATATTTTATTTAATCTTGTTTTGATTTTCTTCTGTTGGTGATAGAGCTTGAATTCGGGGTCTGGGTGCTGTACCTCTCTGTGCCCAAGGCTAGCACTCTACCACTTGAGCCACAGCTCCACTTAGGATTTTTAAGTGGTTAATGGGAGATTTCACTGGTACGTTACTGCCCAGGCCAGCTTTGAACTGTAATCCTCAGCTCTCAGCCTCCTGAGTAGCTCAGGTGACAGGCATGAACCACCAGTGCCTGACTGTTATCTTTAAGAACGTGTTGAAGGTTGATGGGAACCAGTGGCTCACACCTGTCATGTTAGCTTCTCAGGAAGCTGATATCTGAGACTAGCAGTTCCAAGGCAGTTTGGGAGAGAGAAAGAATGAGAGAGAGAAACAGAGACAGAGATAGAGCGACAGACACAGAGACAGAGACAAAGACAGACACAAACACAGAGAGAGACAGACAGAGACACAGACACATTCAGAGAGAGACACACAGTATGAGAGCGAACACAATGGGGGGGGAGAGAGGGAAGGGAGAGAGAGAGAATGCCCAGGTCATGGCGGCCTTGTTGAACCACAGGGTATAACAAGGGTCTTAGTGAAAAAGTTCTGGGTGGCAAAAAAAAAAAAAGCCAGGAGCCAGGGGTCCTGAAAGTTGGGGCACTTCTAGGAGCAGAATAGCCGGGGGGAGGGGCACAGCCCCCAGGGCCTGTGACACATGGCCATCCAGCCTCTCTGGGCCTTGGTTTCCCCACCTGCAGTCAGCTGTCCAGCTGGCCCTGGCCCCAGGGGTCCCGGCTGGGGGGGATGGCTAACGTAAATGAATTTCCTGATTCCTGACGTGTAAGGGAGCAGCACCCATGTCCAGCGGCCGGGCCGCAGCCCCGCGCTGCATACATGGTTGAAAACCTCACTGTGCCAGTCGGTGATACGGTTGTCTTCCCACCCCAACAATGGGTCTTTTCCTTCCAGTTCACCTTTCCGTCTCACTGTGTTTCTTTCCGGGGTTGGTTTCTGTAGACTTCCTCATGGCGTCCTGAATCCGCCCCGGGAAGGCTGACATGTCTAGGAGTCTGGCCCATCTAACCTGTGGCTGGGAGGGGGTTTTCGAGGTGTAGCTCAGCCGGTGGAGCGCTATCCATGCCATCCAATGAGCAGAAGCATCAGGCCTGTGTTCAAGTCCAAGGAGGAAGAGGAGGAGGGGGGGGAAGAAGAGGAGGAAGAGGAAGAACCTGAGCGCTGGTAGTTCACGCCTCTAATCCCAGCTTTTCAGGAGGCTGAGCTCTGAGGATCACGGTTCAAAGCCAGACTGGGAGACTCTTATCTGCAATGAGTCACCAGAAAACCAGAAGTGGGCTTGTGGCTTAAGTGGTAGAGCGCTCGCCTTCAGCTGAAGAGCTGAGGAACAGCACGCAGACTCACAACCAATAAAAGAAAGGAGGAGGGGGAGGAGGAGG
>NW_012267308.1:1297546-1301422 GCF_000151885.1 Dipodomys ordii
AAAAAAAAAAAAGAAAGAAAAGATTTCATCTGTAACTGGCAAAAAGTAAAGTTGGAAGCATGGTTCAAGTGGTGGGATACTAGCTGAGTTAATAAGACAGGTGAACTCAGGATAGTGAGTCCAAGTCTTCATCACAACACAAAATAATAATAATAATAATAATAATAATAATAATAATAAGACTCACTGATCAATATATCCTTTATAATGAGGGACACTTAGAAAACAATCCACAACCTCATCTATGAGGAAGAAAGTGAAATTAAGTACTTTCACCTGAAGGACCAGTATGTGGCTATAAAGTTAATACTTTAGACTGGCACTGGGGGCTCACAGCTACTCAGGAGGCTGAAGAATGAGGTTCAAAACCAGCCTGGGCAGGAAAGTCTGTGATACTCTTATCTCCAATTAGCCAGCAAAAACCTAGAATGGAACTGTGGCTCAAATGGTAGACTATCAGCCTTGAGCCAGAAAGCTCAGATACAGTGCACAAGCCCCTGAGTTCAAGACCCAAAGCTAGAGAGATTATTAATGGCATAGAGAAATAGAAAAGCTATATTTGATGTGTAAGTTTTAAAAAAATGTATGTTGTCCAACTACTGAGCTGTTGGGGAATTCATGTGTGTTTGTGTGTGTTTGTGTTTGTGTGTGTGTGTGTGTGTGTGTGTGTGTGTGTGCGTGCTTTTTTGTTTTGTTCATTTGTTTGTACCAGTCCTAGGGCTTGAACTCAGGGCTTGGGCACTGTCCCTGAGTTTCTTTTGCTCAAGGCTGGCATTCTACCACTTAAGTCACAGCTCCATTTCTGTTTTTTTTTTTTTTTTCTGGTTAATCAATTGGAGATCAGAATTTCTTTGGCTTTCTTATCAGGGATGGCTTTGAACATCAGTCCTCAGATCTCAGCCTCCTGAGCAGCTAGGATTGTGTGTGTGTGTGTGTGTATGTGTGTTGTTTTCCAGATCTTCTCTGTGTTTTAATTACCATCTTCTGAAGATCTCAAAATTCATATTGTTTAATAAACTCTCAGTTTAAATTATTTACTGTACCCAAAGGGTGCTGGAAAAGAGCTAGTGACTATGGGGTCCCCCCGACCCCCCTAGATTTCTTCTCAAAGAGTATTGGTACCAGGATGGGTACCCCTCCCTCTCTGTCTCCCTCCCAGAACACAGCCACAATCAAGATTTTAGCAAAGAGTTTTCTGTCCTGCCAAATGCAATCGAGGGGCCCGGTTTGACCCCTTTAATGTAGGAGCATTTTAGTAATCTGTGCCTAATGATTTTTTATATTAAGCCACAGCTTGTGTTAGGCCCTTGTGAGACAGAGTCATTTAAGAATTTTCATTTTGTACATTCCGATCCTATTATGTTACATTGTTACTGAATAAAGACCGGTATTATGTTGCTCCGGTAAAGGGCAGAAATGGCCTGAATTTTATCTGCTGAACGAATCAATCTGGATTATGTCACTTGAAAAGAATTGCGGACTTCAAGTCTCTCCCCACAGATGGGGGCAGAGTGTTTTTTTTTTTTTCTTGTATTTTGTTTTCAATGTATCTGTTCCTCCTGAATACAAGAATGAAGAGAAAATAACTTGTGGTGATTGAAAAGTAGTTTTTCTGTCTTCTTTTTCAATGAAGAGGCGCCTAATTATCATTTCAACATCACATTTTAAGGAGAATCAATGGAGAAGTTGAAAGCTATTTCCCTATGTTAATACGGTGTTGTATTTAAGCCGTCCTTGTGGCCAGTCTGGACGGTGGGAAAATGGACAGATAATTAGAAAAGAGCTTAGGGGAAAGAAAAAAAATGAACAGGGTGGAGCTTGGCAAAGAATGTGAACTATTCATCGGCTACCCAAGCTGATAATAAAAAAAGAAAAGTCCTTTTCTTCCCTTCTTTTTTCTTTCTTCTTTCCTTCCTTCCTTTTTGTCTTTTCTTCCTTCCTTTCTTTTTTCTTCCCCTCTCTTTCTTCCTTCTCTATTTTTCTTTCATTCAATTTTTTCTTTCTTGCTTTCTCTCTCCTTTCTTTTCTCCTTTTCCTCCCTCCCTCCCTCCCTCCCTCCCTCCCTTCCTTCCTTCCTTCCTCTTCTCTCTCTAAATCATTTCCCTTTGAAGGATGGAAAAGGAAAAGAAATTCAATACAAAGTCTGTCCCGTTACTCTATAATCTGATTTTAAACTTCCAAAACCTAACTTTTTCCTTCCTTCCTTCCTTCCTTCCTTCCTTCCTTCCTTCCTTCCTTCCTTCCCTTTCCTTCCCTTCCCTTCCCTTCCTTCTCTCTCTTTCTTTTTCTTTCTTCTCTCTCCTCCCCCCCCCCATAAAAATAATTTCTTTTGGGGGAATGGGGAGGAAGAAAAAAATACTAATCGCATTGATTCCTAACTCTATCCTGCTATCCTATGAGCTGATTTTAAACTTTGTGAACCCAGCCATGCTTTCTTTGAAACAGATAGTACCACATTCATTTAAACACCAAGTATCCTTAGAGCAATTGGTTAAGGAAAAAAAAAAACCCACCAGCATCTAATTTCCTGTCCATTCGTGCAAATTTCTTAGCATGTGGTAGTGTCATTTAATATCTAAGTACACTAAGGCTCTGCTTTAACTTGGGGGAAAAAAAACCCAGACACATCCCTCCCCCCAGTGAAATAATTTGTGTGATCTTTGAACTCATCACGAATAAAATCAAGCTCTTTGGCTATGCGGGGTGGAGGTGGGGGCGGGCTTATTTAGACCCTAGAGAAAAACCTTTGAAACCTGAAACACTTTGGAATCTGGTCTATAAGTTCCTTAAAACAATAATATAACCCTGGCATTTTCTAAGTCACCCCCGCCCCCCACACTCCCCTGGCCACGGCTCCCAAATATTTACTTTAGAAATGAATAGCCTTTTTTTGTTAAAAAAATATAATTGTGTTCCGAATTGCTAAATTCCCATTCAGCAAGCCCTAATGCTCCACCATCTGCAAAGTTCTAGATTTTTATAATACTTATAAGCTGTCTCTAATCTAGTTTTTACTGCCTCATTCTGTCCTAAAATGTCAAAGAGTACAGAATAGGTCTCCGAATTAACATGACAGTTAAGAAACTTGGCCCGGTTTTTCCAGGCAGATTGTGGTATTAACACAACACAAAGGCGAATGGTGAAATTCGCATGAATCTAGCCTCTCAGAGACTATAAAAATCTATATGTCCAGGATCAGAGAATTCATAAAAAATAAAAAGGGCATTTTTTTTTAAGGATCCTGCCATTAAAGGCAGATCTTTAGCTTGAAAAGAAATTTCCATTTGAAAAGCAACTTAACTAAAAGTATTGTGGTAATCCCCAGTCAGAGGGGAAGAAAAACACAACAGGTTTAACATCCTAGTCTGTGGGCATATGGCCCAATCTGGCTGCCAATTTTTTTTCTTCTTCTGTTTTTTCTTTCTTTCTTTCTTTCTCCCATCCCCTTCCTGGACTTCTTTAATCTGTGATAAAACTGCTTTGAAAGCAGTAATAACATTTCTTTCTTTCTCACAGATGTGGCGATCTTATGATAAATGTACCTAGAGGAGAGATCATTTGTTTAGATTCACAGATTGAAAAAATAAATCAAGGAGGGCTCGTTTGTAATTTCATCATGGAAAGGGTTCAAGTGTGTGTGTGTGTGTGAGTGGGTGGGGGGCACTCTGGAGGAATTTGTGCAGAAATCTCCTCAATCCCTCTTTTTCTGTCTCCCTCCCCCCTTCCTTTTCTCCCTCCCCATCTCCCTGTCTTTTTTCTTCCCTCCCTCTTCTCTCTCTTCCTCCCCACCTTCTCGGTCTCTCTCAGACTCTTTTCTTCTCTGTCTCCCTCCTTCCATCTTTCCTTCTCTCTCTTTTCCCTCCCTTCTACCTCTCT
>NW_012267308.1:1307292-1319792 GCF_000151885.1 Dipodomys ordii
GGAGGAGGAGGAGGGGAGGAGGAGGAGGGGGAGGAGGAACTGTAAATCATGGAGCCAGACACAGCTCTGCTCAGTGAGTCCCGTGGGTCCTGCCTATCTGGCACCCCTAAAAGAAACGTGGTGATGGACATGCCAAACCAGCCAGCCACCACGTCTTTCTCTTTTGCACCAGGGCTACTGACCATCTTCTGTCCAACTTCCCTGGAGACACTGCAAACTGCAACTGAAACTGGGGGCCACTGGTGATTGCCCCCAGAGGGTCAGTTAACCCTCCATAGGACTCAGTCTCCCCATCTGGCCTCATGTGTTATGGCTGTGAGTCCTGGTTCTGTTTACCTGTGAGCTAGTGATTTGGGGAGTCCTTTGGTCCCCCCTAAGGACCTGGCATACCTCATTTTGACTGTGGTGCCATGCCACAGGTTTTGGGGGGAGGCAGAGCAGGTTGATTTTGAGCTGTGTCTAGGAGCTGGCACTGTGGACTTCAGTGTGAACCATTCTAGGCCCCCTTGAGTCCATATGCCTGCTGCCGGAGGCAGGATTCTTGAGTGGTAAATTGGAGAGAAATCCTCAGTAGTGAGTACTTAGTGGTGAGCACTCTCAGAAATATACCTGTACTGAACCCCAGTCCATTCATTTATGGCTCAAACACATGAATCAAATGGTACAGAGTACCAGTGGGTGGCTACTCCCGTCATCCTAGCTACCCAAGAGGCTGAGATGTAGAGGAATTGCAGTTCTAAACGAGCCTGGGCAGGAAAAGTTCATGAGACTCATATCTCCAACGAACCACGAAAAACACTGAAGTGGAGCTGTGACTCAAGTGGTAGAGAATCAGCTTTGAGTGAAAAAGCACCCAGGCTTTGAGTTCAAGTCCCAATATTAGCACACGCGTGCATGCGTGCGAGCGCACACACACACACACACACACACACACACACACACACACAGACCTAATGAATGGAGGGGGTCACTTGTTAGGGAAAGGAAAAAGATACCATCCATAAACCAACAAAACCAAGCATGGTGGACTCATGTTGAAAGACCACTTGAGAATGGCTTTAAGCCCCATTTAGCTGAGAACGAATTGAACCTAAAAGCATATCAATTACATAGTCTTCCGAGGGAAGGGAAGAGACAGAGGAAGTTCCAGGAAGGCACACTCGGCTGCTAATTGAAATGATGGCCAAACACCGAATTCTCATAGAGTCACTAATTCTTTTTCTTTTCTTTTCTACCACTTGAACTGTACCTCCACTTCCAGCCTTTTGGTGGTTCATTGAAGATTAGAGTCCTGTGGGACTTTCCTAACTAGAATGGCTTTGAACTGTGATCCTCCTATCTCAGCCTCCTGAGTAGCTGGGATTACAGGCGTGAGCCTCCAGTGCCCAGCTAGGAGCCACAGATTCTTTTTGAGCCAAATCTAACCCTGAACATGGCTACGTCGCATTACTTTCAAACCTCAAACACATAGAGAAATTGCCTGACATTTAGGGTCTTTTCATGGGGTCTCTACACCCAGGTGCTCAGAGGAAGGGACTACCTTGATTACATCCTGTGCAATATGACCCCCCCCCTCACAGCCCAGAGGTCTCACTAACCTGGTCTTAAATGTAAATTGTGGCTGCATGGAGAAGTATGGTATATAAATAATGAGGCTTTCGCTTTTCTAGTCCACCTTCCATCCCTCGTGGTGTGAGATCTCAGGACCCAAGAGATGGGAGCCTTGTGTGGACAGCATTATTTGGAGTAGAGCTCTAATTTGGAGGGGGAGAATAAAATCTATCATGGCCTCTTTGCTGTGGGAGATGCAGTTAATAAATGAAGGTAGCACAAAGGATGGTTTCCAATCAGTTTAATACAATTATTCCTGTAGATTTTTAAATCGCCTTTTTTTTTAATAGTTGATTTAACATCAGTGACTGGTTTATAGATGAGGAAATGAGAGAGCATTTTGCACCCTTGCAATTTTATTCCAATTTAGAAACAGTACAAATATTAATTTTTTGCTTCTATAATGGAGCCTTTGAGAATTCAACTTGTCCCTTCCTTGACACACATTTTATCAAAATGATTTTAATATATTTTTGAGGAATTTCATGCAGAGAAGCCCTTCAAATCAGGATTTTAATGGAAGCCGCAAAAGTAGCAGCTGCTGCTGCTGCTGCTTCTCCTTCTTCTTTTTCTTCTTCTTTCTCCTCCTCCTCCTCTTTCCCCCCCCTTTTTTTTTGACAGTACTGGGGCTTGAACTCAGTACTAGGGCTCTGTCCCTTAGCTTTTTCACTCAAGACTGGTGCTCTACCACTTGAGCCACAGCTCCACTTCTGGCTTTTTGGGGTCATTAATTGGAGATAAGAGTGCCACAGCCTTTCCTGCTCAAGTAGGCTTCAAACCATGATCCTTAGATCTCAGCCACCTGAGTAGCTGGGGTTGCAGATATGAGCCAGTGGGGTCTGATTCAAAAGTTTCTTTGAAGCCATAGATGCCCAGTCCTGAACAAACAGGGCTGGGTTGCAGGAGAGAAATCAGCTGCTGTCTTTTTGACAGCTGGAAAAAGTCCTGAAGTTTCTGGAACTGATTTCAAGTTTCTGGAAGATGACACGAAGTGTTGACTAGGAAACCATGGGCTGTGGAGATGGCACCATGCCTGGGTCATGGTGGATCTAGGCGGGACCCTAGGGGAGTTGCTGGGGCAGGGTGAGGGGTCACCTCTGGTGATCCCAGCCTCTGTCTGCAGAGGTGTTAGACGTTATCATAGAGTTGCCTTCGTCTTGGCTTTTATTGATAAGATAGGAGTTAGTTAGGTTTTGGTTACTGTGGCTAAGATACGGGAGAGAGTCAACTTGTAAGAGAGGAAAGGTTTCTTTTGGCTCCTGGTTTTAGAGGTTTCAGTCCTTGGTCTCTTAGGTGTCCCCTTGCTGGCTTCTGGTGCAGCAGAAAATTCTGGTAGATAGGAGGCGTGTGGTAGAGCAGAAGTGCTCACCTCATGCTGTCCGGGACACAGACCAAGAGAGACAGAGACAAAGGGACCAGGACAAGACATTCCTTCAAAGGTACAGCCCAGTGACCACTTCCTAACAGGCCACACCCCCAGTGACCCACCTCCTCCAATCCTGGCTGCCTCCTAGGAGACCACACCCTCAGTGAACCACTTCCTCCAACCAGGCCCCGCCTCCTAATAGACCACACCCTCGGTGAACCACTTCCTCCAACCAGGCCCCGCCTCCTAATAGACCACACCCCCAAGGACCCACTTCTTCCCACCAGGCCCCGCCTCCTAATAGACCACACCCCCAATGACCCACTTCCTCCCACCAGGCTCCGCCTCCTAATAGACCACACCCCCAAGGACCCACTTCTTCCCACCAGGCCCGCCTCCTAATAGACCAAAGCCCCATTGAACCACTTCTTGAGCCTACCTCCTGATAGCCCATCCACCTATACCCTCATCACCTGATTAAACCCACTCATGAAGTCAATGTCTTTATGATTCAGCACCTCTCAGCGACATCGGCTGGCAGTGAAGACTAGGCCTTCTTCATATACAGCTTTTTTGAAGGTCAGTTCATAACCAAACCATGGTCTTACCCTGCAGGTGTCCAGTGTGCTGGATTATAGCTGGTCCCATTTGTCTGCTCTGAAAGGCCCTGTGTCAGCGCCCCGGGTTTCAGGGGAATGCATCCAGGTTCAGTGGACAGCCACTGTCCCTCATCTCCCCGGCCGCGCTTGGTCATTTGTCCATCTGTTGAGGGCTATGGCCACAACCTTATTCTCTTCATCCATCTCAGCAAAGCTTGCCTTGGTGAGAAACCTCTTGCCTTCCATGGCGGGACAAGTCTTCCATGAGGGTGGCTTGCTTGTCTCCTGGGTTGGGTGTGGGTCCGGTGGCTCAGGTTGAGCACCGTTGATGTGAAGGCAGAGATGGAACCAGCCAATGACTCTGCAGATGCGTGCATTCCACCTGCCTTGCCACCAGGAAACCCTCTTCAAAGCACCCTAAGAATTGAGGCACAGAACCAAGAATCAGCTGGAGTCCGGGTGAGTCTCCCTCTTCTCTCAGCTTGGGGCTCCCAGGCACAGGTGATCCCAGCCCATCCCCCAGAATAACTAAATTTCCTACACTGGGTGCAGAAGAATCAGCATTTAGAGAGGCCGTCACCCTTCTGTGTTTGGGAATTTCAAAAGCTTGTGTGATCAAGGAATTTATTTATTTTTTAGGTTTTTTTATTGTAAAGATACTGTACGGAGGGGTTCCAGTAACATGAGTAAGGTAATAAGTACATTTCCTATGGAGCATTGTTACCTCCTCCTTTGTTTTTCCCCTACCATCCCTTCCCTCCCCACCTCCCCAACCCCTCTCTCCCCCTGCGAAAGTTAAGTTCTTTTTCAACATAGTGTGTTCTACATCTCATTGTTACAGTGGGTCAGCCTGTATCCTTATTTCAGCATTAGAAGAGTGTATAAACAAGATGCAGGACACCAGAATAAATACAGTGAATACAGGGGTTATACCACAGGGGAAGAACATACAAAAGAAACAAAAAAATCACATAGTACATTATAAATATATTAAAAACAACAGCAAGAAAGATACAACCTCTTGTGCCTCTATCTTGGGGTTCATTTTGCTGAGCATCATCTTATATAGTCATGTGTGCATAGCTTTTGACCTTTTCCCCTTGTCCTAGACCTATACTAGTTATTGCAAATAAGGGAAAGCATGGGACTATGTTTCTTTGGGCCTGGCTTACTTCACTTAATATAATTTTTTCCAAGTCTTTCCATTTCCTGACAAATGGGGCAATGTCATTCTTTCTGAGGGAGGCATAGAATATATATATATATATATGTATATATGCATATATATATACATATATATCACATTTTCTTGATACAGTCATCTACTGAGGGGCATCTGGGTTGGTCCATATCTTAGCTATGGTGAATAATGCTGCAATAAACATAGTTGTGCTGGTAGCTTTAGTATGGCCTTGTTTGTAATCATTTGGATAAATGCCCAGAAGTGGGATTGCTGGGTCATAGGGGAGCTCTATGTGGAGTCTTTTGAGGAACCGCCATACTGCTTTCCAAAGTGGTTGAACAAGTTTACACTCCTACCAACAATGCAGTAGGGTTCCCTTCTGTCCACACCCCCCGCCCAGCATCTGTTGTTATTAGAGTTCTTGATTATAGCCATTCTAACTGGGGTGAGGTGGAATCTCAATGTTGTTTTGATTTGCTTTTATGGCTAGAGAAGTTGAGCATTTCTTCATGTGTTTATTGGCCATTCTTATTTCCTCTTCAGAGAAGCTTCTCTTTAAATCTTTAGCCCACTTATTAACTGGGCAGTTGTTTCTTTAAGGATTTATTGTTGGGGGATTTAATATTTTGAGTTCCAAGTATATTTTAGATATGAGATCCTTGTCCATTGTATGGCTAGTGAAGATCTTCTCCCAGTCCATGGGCTTTTGGAACTTACCTTTAATATATGCAAACTAGGCAGGTACCTGTGGCTCCTGTAATCTTAGCTACTCAGTAGGCTAAGATTTAAGGATTTGGGTTCAAAGCCAGCCTAGTCAGGAAAGTTCATGAGATTCTTTTCTTTTCTGGTCAGTCTTGGGGCATGAACTCAGGGACTTGGGCTATCCCTGAGCTCTTTGCTCAAGACTAGCACTCTACCACTTAGGAGCCACAGTGCCTCTTCTAGTTTTCTGGTGGTTAACTGGAGATAAGAGTGTCATGGACTTTCTTACCTGGGCTGTCTTTGAACTGTCATCCTGGGATCTTAGCCTCCTGAGTAGCTAGGATTACAGGTATGAGCCAACAGTGCCCAGCCTCCCGGGATTCTTATCTCCAATTAAGCACCAAGAAAAAAAAAGACAGAAGTGGGGTTGTGGCTCAAGTAATAGGGCACTAATTAACCTTAAGCAAAACAGCTCAAGACAGCGCCAGTTCAATTCGCAAGACTGGCACACACACATACATACAAAAGCAAGTTATTGGAAGTGGAGCTGTGGCTCAAGTGATATAGCACCAACCTTGAGTGAAAGAAGCCAAGCAGGAATCTCAAGAACCATCCCCCAGCTTCCCATAAAGAGATACAGAAGTGGTCAGCCCAGCTTTCTCCAGTGTGTGCCACATTTCCCTCTGTAGAACATTTCAGAACAGCTATTGTTGTTGAAGTGGGATTTGGCTGTGCAATCCAGGCTGGCGGCATACTCATGATCCTCCTGTATTTGCCTCCGAAGTGCTGGAATGACAGGAATCTGATACCAGGCCCTTCCTTGGATTGCATTCTGAAATTGCCTCTGGAGTTCAGGGTTCTATGATGTCTTCCAACATCCACTTCCCATCTGGGCATCCATTTCCCTTTTGGCTTCCTGCTTTCTGGGAACGTGACCATTGACTCCTCATTCAAAGGCGAGGTAGTCTGCAGAGATGACAGGTCCCCAGAATTAGTCCTGGGATTCTTGCAGCCTCTGCTCTACTGAGCCAGCTTGGAGGGGGGGGGGAGTGACTCTCTCCGGTGACTTCCTCTCCCGTGATGAGGAGAGGGGTGGAGGAACTGCCCATCCTTCCATTGGGTGGCCACAAGCTAAGCCGGGGCCGGCTCAATAAAACCTCTTTTCAGCCAGGCGCCAGCCTGATTTTTTTATTTCTGAACGTTAATCCATCCATGGGGTAGATTATCAATACCTTCCTCCCTCCAGCTTAACCACTGTGCCACAACCATCTGGGAACACAGAGTGATTTCAGGGCCGGCAGCCAGAGGACTGGGGTGAGGTGTAGGTCAGCCCAGGAAGGTGATGGAGATGGAGGCGGAGAAACACAGTGTGCTGGGGCAGGCACTCCAGGGACTCCCGGGAGCTAGGAGATCCTAGCAGCTGGGCATGAGAGCACTTGTCCAGGCTCACCGTGAGCATCCTTCCGGGTACCCAGGAGGCCAAGGCTTATGGAACGAGCGGCAGGGAGCCACCCACAGATGGAGGGATTACTAGAAGGTCACAGGCAGGTGTGGCTCTGAACAGTCTGCAGAATGGATGGGTTTGGCCTCCACGGAGGCTTTCCGCCTGGAATTGGTAGTTAACCTTTAGAAGGCAAGGACTTGCATAGGAAAAGCTGTGTAACATGGAGAGGCCTCTGTTAGCATCCGGAATGCATTGGTTAGTGGGGTGAATACTCGGGGGAGGTAGATCTGTCTGTCACCCCGGAAAAAAGGGAGTATGTAGGGACAATTCAGCCTGCCCTTGCTGCTACTTGTCTTTCCCTGAAGTTGGCCTACATGCATTATGGAAGACCTGACAGGTGTATTCTTTGTTGTTGTTGTTTGTGTTTTGTTTTCTGTTGGTCGTGGGGCTTGAACTCTGGGCCTGAGCACTGTCTCTGAGCTCTTCAACTCAAGGTGAGCACTCTACCACTTATGCCACAGGCGCCACTTCCGGTTTTCTGGTGGTGTATTGGAGATAAGGGTCTCATGGACTTCCCTGCCTGGGCTGGCTTTGAACTGTGATCCTCAGATCTCAGCCTGCTGAGTAGCTAGGATGATAGGCGTGAGCCACCGGCGCTCAGCCAGGTGTATTCTTTATGTTATCCAACGTCTTATATTTCCAGGGGAAGGCTCTGAGGCTCTGGGTCACACTGGAGTGTTTCTTCCATGGGTATGGGATGGCTCTTGTGGAAAGGAAGTCTGTATGAATGTGTACGGTTGAGGGGTGGGGGCAGCCAGGGGAGGGAGGGCACATGCAGTCACCATGTTTCATGTACATTTTTCATGGTAACTCCAGGGGAGGGGTGGGGTTGGCAGAGATGAGGAGAATGGTGGACAGGCAACACTGGCTGCTCAGACACTTACCTGATGCGTTGAGCCTTCCTTGGTAAGGCTGCTGAAAGAGAATTCTTCAGAATTAAAATTACAAAAGAAAGGAATGAAGTCTAGGCAAGGCAGGCCAGTTACTATGTAGGGTAATGCAACTATTGGCTTGGTTTGTTTTTGATTTTGTTTACCTGTTTTGTTGTCGAGACAGCCTCTCACCAGGTAGCCCAGGTTGACCGTGCACTTGAAGATCTTCCTTCCTCCGTCTCCTGAGTGCTGGGATTATAAGTATCTGCTGTTGCACACAGGTCTCTTGAGAGTGTCTTGACTGGCCAGGCCTCACACAGACCTGTGTGCTAGGCTTGTGTGAGGCGTTTTGGTTGATATGCTGTGTAAAACACCAGAGAAGGGGCCTGGTGGTACAGCCAGCATGAGGCAGGGAGTGTCAAAAAGAACATCGGGGAAGCTGGGCATGATGGCTCATGCCTGTAATCCCAGCTACTTGGAAGCCAAGAGATTGATGGGACTGTGCCAGTCCAGGTATTGAAAAACAAAAGCTTACAAGACTTTTTTTTTTCTTTTTGCCCGTCTTGGGGCTTGAACTCTGGGCCTGGGCGCTGTCCCTCAGCAATTCAGCTCAAGGCTAATGCTCTACCACTTGAGCCACAGCGCCACTTCCGGTTTTCTGCTGGTTAACTGGAGATAAAAGTCTCACAGGCTTTCCTGCCCCGGCTGGCTTTAAACCTCAATCCTCAGATCTCAGCCTCCTGAGTAGCGAGGATGACAGGCGTGAGTCACCTGTGCCCAACAAGACTCTATCTGGATCATGGTTCTGAGCTCAGTCTTGCCGGCTTGGCATTCTAGTGATATGGGAAAGAAAAAACAAAATAGGAGGATTGCAGTTCAGATCAACTCAGGCATCAATCAAGACTTTATTCTGGAAAATAACCAACACCAAAAATGACTACCAGGGTGGCTTATGTGTTAGAACATTTGCCTAGCGAAAAGAGACTGAGATCAAACCCTAGAACCACTAAAAAAGAAGAAAGAAAGAGAAAGAAAAGAGAAAAGGAGGGGAAGGGAGGGCTTGATGATGGAAAGGCATGAAGCTTGCAGAGTGTCAGGGGAACATTTCCAGAAAATAATAGACCAAATGTGCAGATAGCCCTAGTTTTAAATCCAAAGTGCACAGGATCCTTCCCTGGGGTGCTTGTCCCACATCTGTTGTGATTCCAGCCTGGGGCGGCTCTGTGGTGGGAGGGGAGGGTTTCCCCAGGGGGCTTCCTGCTAGCCTTCAGGGTGGCCGCATCCCTGATCCACAGATATTCCTAAGCCTTGACTTGATTCTTTGATCCTTTCTCTTCCATTGTCACCCTGTAGCTTCGAAACCACCAGACAGCCCCGGTTTTAAAGGCTCTTAAAGGCGAAGAAAACAGCCTCCTCTGATGGGTACCTAATTATTTGGAGCAGAAGTAGCTCAAGTCCTCCCAATCCGTGTGCAGCTTCTGGTCTGGATGGCACCTCTGGAAAGAGAGCTGGTGTCAGCCCCGTCCACGTGGGCAGCCCGCAGACATTAATTGTGTCCCGGAGGAGCCTCTGCTGCAGTCAGGGTCACTCCAGTACATCCTCCGTAAATGATCTGCGTGTAATGGACGCGCACCAGGCATGCACCAGGGAAGGGAGGAAAGCGGCACTGCAGTCCCTTCCTAGCAGGTGGGAGGAGAAAGGAGAGGAAAGGAGAGCAGGGAGGACCAAGCCCCCTCACCCACTCTCCCCTACCCCCCCTCCAAACCTAGTATGGCCTCTGGTCTGAATCCAGCTAGGATTTAATAGGATATTAAATTCTTTCACAACTCTCAGCTCTCCTCCCTCCTCTCGGTTTGGACTTTCTATGCATAGCCGATGCCCAGTTGTCACACTGTGCGCTCCAGACTCCAGTGGGTGCTTCTCTGGAAAGAGGGATCTAGTTAGGATAAGTTCTGGGTGAGTTATATGATTTGCACTGGCTTTTCTTTCTAATGGAGCTGGCTCTGTGTGTGTGTGTGCACAGAACACAGTTATAAACACACACACGTGCATACACAAAAGCCCCCCCCCCATCTAGACTCTGAGTCTGTCCAATGGCTGTAACTCAATAGGACATCCATATCAGGTGACCCATCTTCCATCCTGAGGCTGCTCTCTTTTATTAAGAAGCAACAGAGCCATTTCCTCCCAGTTTCCCTCTTCTCTCTCCATCTCTCCTCAGGCTCAGATAAGCAGGGGCAGAATGAGTGCTGGTCCTTCCTCCCTATTCCCCCCCGCCCCCCCCGCAGCCATCAAACCTCCCCTAAGATATCCAGCAACCCCCCCTCCCCACTCCAGGATACTCACATCCAGGAATCTAATCACCTCTCTATCTCTCTATCCCTCTCTCCCCCCCCCCACACACACACCTCTTTTGGCACTAACATGCTCCTGAATGCCATAGAAGCTGGTGACCTTCACTCTGGTCTCCATGACAACAAGATGGTATATGTTTAATTAGTTGGGGCTTATTTTAGGACCGATGTCTCTTCTCTCTTTAGGGCAATGCGAGTGATGATCAGCGTAAGCATGTTTATGAGGTGCGGGAGAGGCTCAGCTGAAATGTGCCAACAATGCTAGTCAAACAGACGATGACCCCTGATTCAACTTGCACTCTCATTTCAATTATTCAAGCTGTATTTAATTTTCTTTCCTTGTGATTCACAGGTCATACCACCATCTCTCCTCTAGGTGGCAGGCGAGACCACCTTTAGGGCTGCCAGAAGAAGCCCTTAGCCTTCCTTGAAGGCCAGAATCGGTGTTTGAACAATAGTTTCTACGTGATAGCAAGTGATAGGAGAGGGTGCAAAAGAATTGGGTCAAATCGTGTGTGAATTGGCCAAGAGCTCTAAGTAAACCTTCATTTTAATGAGGAATGTCGAGGGCCTCACAAACTGCAGCCTCTCTCCAATAATTTGTTTGCGATTCAATGGAGATTAGGGAAAGGTTCTGTTTTCCTTTTGAAAAATCTCTTCTAATTAATCAACTGATTAATTAATTTTTGATGCTGGTCCCGGGGCTTGAACTCAGAGCCTGGACACTGTCGCCGAACTTCTTGGCTCAAGGCTAGCACTCTACTGCTTGAACCACAGTTCTATTTTCAGTATTTTATGGTGGTTCATTAGAGAAAGGAGTTGTGTGGACTTTCCTGCTTGGGCTGGCTTTGAACCATGATCCTCAGAGCCTCCTAACTAGCTGGCATTATAGATTATATAGGCTATATAGATTATATAGGTTATATAGATGATAGGTTATATGAGTTAATTTTTAAATATGATTTTATTGCTGTTATTAAGGTGTTGTACCACTTCCTAAGCCAGAAGATGAGTACATTTGTTTTGGGACAATGTTACCCCCCCCTTTTTTTTTCTCTCCACCAGTTTTCTCCTCTTGTAGTAGCTAACAGCCCACTGAGTCTGAGACAGAGGGAGGCCGATCTCTGTCTTTGCCTCTTTTCTCCTCTGGTGTCTCTCCTTGCCTTCCACATTATCCAAGCTCCCAGAGAGATTTGCAAATAGGCAACGCCATGAACAAGGTATGGAACAGACCAGCAAATAACTTTTCAATGACGCATAAAGATTTTCTTGTGTGTAGGTGTGCTGGTACTGGGACTTGAACTCAAGGCCTTGCATTCTTGCTTAGTCTTTGCATTCACGGCGAATGCTCTACCACTTGGGCCACACCTCCCGTCCAGCTTTTTGGTGACTCATTGGAGATAAGAGGTCTTGTGGGGGCTTTCCTGCTCAGCCTGGTTTCACACCGCCATCCTCAGATCTCAGCCTCCGGAGGAGCTGGGATTACAGGGATGAGCCACTGGCACCAGGCATGGAAGCAGCAAGTAGTTAGTTCCATATTTATCATCATCTGGACTCATTAGAACCTCGGTAATAGTAATCCTCATCCCCCGCCCCGCCCCCCATCGCCCCACCCCAACTCAGCTACCCCCTGCATCTTATTATCTAACTCTTCTGCCACAAGAAGGCGTGACTTCCTCCCTTGGCTTGCTGATTGACATAGCTCACTTAGCTGGACCCACATGGGGACTCTTAATTTTATTCATATCCCCTTCAAGTCCAGAGCAAGCAAACCGAGTAAGCTGGAAGCCCTGACTTCAAAGCTCTGTACTTGCCCCCCCCCCCCCCCCCCCCCCCCTTCCCCAAAGGAATGGGAAAGAAAAGAAGGATGTAGCTGGTGAGTAGCAGGCCCTCCGCCAGCCACACGGACTGTGTCCTGATGCATGGATGGCCTCCAAAGACAAGAGATTGGATTTCCATGGATTGATAGCAGCGTTTTTAGTAAATATGCTCGCCCTACCTGACTATTCTTAGTTTTCATTTCATTTCTGCTTCAGGGCACAATTGTGCGAAGGGAGATTTTAAACACGCGGGCGTACACTCTGTTCCCGGAACTTCATTTTGAAAAGTCTTGGCTTCTGTCTTGCTTTCATCCTTTACCTCACGGGGCTGTGATTTGGTTCTGGCCTTTTATGTGCATTGATGGGGGTCTCCAGCCCAGGCAAGGAGGGTTGTTGCACTTGAGAAAGGCCTTCAGCAGTGGGGACCGATCCAGGCCGATGCAGAGCAGCACTGAGCGAGCCTCTGAGGGCAGATTCAGTGTGCACCCT
>NW_012267308.1:1322184-1352689 GCF_000151885.1 Dipodomys ordii
CTCTTTCCTTCCCCTTCCTCCCTCCCTCCCTCCCTTCCTTCCTTCCTTCCTTCCTTCTTCCTCCTCTTCCTCTGCTGACTTGCAAAAAAGGAGCATGTGAAACAAAATTTAATTAAAAATTAAATAAACTTTAATCCCCCCCCCATTCCGCTGGAACGCAGGAGTGCGTCAGACCCGATGTTTGTGGGGGGCCCAGGCTCTGGCTGGGGGAAACCCCGCTTTAGAGGAATCTTTGTGGCCCACATCCTACTTGGGGGAGACTTGGTGCTTTAGCTCAGGACTCATTTGGCACGATGCATTTCAATCCCTGGATAAGGTCTTTGCTGTACAAAAAGGGGAGCCATGGCGAGCTGGATCTTTGGCCAGGCATTGGCTCTGAAGTCCAAAGGCCAAGAAAGGAGGCTCATGCCTTGTATTACAAATAATCGGTGTCCGTCATTCAGTGTAAACTCAACTATGCGTTTACTGTTCACCTGTCAGCTAGACTGAAAAGCTCCAATCCCTATAAAGAGGCACAGTATCCGAATCCTGGAGAAGAGACTTCAAATACAAATTAAAACATTAAAACACAAAACAAAACAACACCCGGAGAACAGAAATTTTGCCATGGTTTTTGATGGTACATTTTCAGAACTCTTCGTGTGTAAAATAATGATTATTTGTATCTGCTTTCTGTAGGATGTACTTTAGTATTTTATTCAGAGCTTTGATTATCCATCGATCAATTTGATTATAGCTATATAAATATATATTCAATTACATATTTCATTATGTATTTGGGATTTTACACATATTTGAGTATATAATATGCCTACCTCTATCTGATTATATATTTATTTGATTATATATTTTTGATTATATAACTATTTGATCTCTATAGCTATTGGATTATATATATACATATGAATAGAGATAATATACATTCAAATATATATTCATACATATTATCTCTATCTCTATGTATTATCTGTGTATTTATTTACATTATTTTTTATTTAAATATATATTTATATATGCCTTTTATTTGCATGATTATATATAATGAACAGAAATAATATGTATACAACTATATATTCATCTAGATAGTACTCTACCTCTATGCATTTTCTAAATATTTGATTACATATACATTTGACTACATATGTTTTTGATATATATTTGCTTTTTTATTTGCATGCTTGCAGACACTGACGACTGTATTGGTCCTGCTATTTTTTTTTGAAACATACTAAAAGGCAAAAGATTGATTTTACTATCTGCAGAGGAAGCTGAGAATGTTTGACTCTATTATGATGATTATTATTTTAAGAGCCGAGCCGAACCGCACCGTGTGTTTGCGGGAGACAGGCAACTTGGAGGCGTCCTGGATTTTGGATCCGTTCTGGGCAGGGATGCGGCAATGCCCTGCTCCACAAACCTGCAGAATGGAGTCCACATGCCAGCTCTCCCCTCCTCCCGGAGCCGCTCGGACCGGGAGCTAACACCCACATTTCCCAAATCATGTGCCCCGATTTCTCCCTTGTGCCAGGCAAGCCTAGATTTTGGAAGGTATACATTTTATTTTTATATGTGTGGGCTTTTTTTTTTTTTTTGAATCCTTACTTGGAGAAAAGTGTATGCCCGAGGACTCTTTGTTCTAAGTGTCAAGGGACGTATTCTAAATGTCAGCTGTGTCTATTAAACTTCCTTGGGGGCTAAGATGCAAACCCCCACCCCCTCCCCCAAATCTTCATCCATAGCCCGGGCACATCCATCCTATTTTAAGAGCCTGTTACAAGAGATTCTTAATGCAGCCTGTGACTGTGTATTGACAATCCCCGGGCACTTTTATATATTCCACGGTACACATTTATCTGTTATGGATGCATAATACTAAATGTGCAGTAAAGGGAATAGATCAAAAAGGCGGTTATGTGGCCTGCGTCAAATGCGTGTGGGGCAAAATACATGCCCCAAAATGTGTGTGCAAAAGGCAGTGCGTAAAATCGGCTCTCGCTGGCTTTCATTTTCTTACCTGCAGTCTCTGAAAACCCCACTTTATCATCCTGGACTTCAGCATTTCATCGAGTCTTTACCTGGTGCTGTGGCTAGAGCTGAACAACACAAAAACAAAACAACAACAACAAAACAACCAAACCAGTTCTGGCTCCAGGAGTGCATGTCACCGGATGCAGTAGCTCCCCGCCCCCCGCCCCCCAGCTTTTCTCCCCAGTGGAGAAGTCATGACCGACAGACAGAACCTTCTAGAGACCCCATCTCTGCAGATACTGAGCTCATTTTCATGGCATTTACTGGTTACATAGTAACTATTCCAGCTCTTCTGCTAAATTCATACATATATATATTCATATGTACATACTAAAAGACAAAGGACTGATTTTACTATAGATACACATATATTCATATATAAATTCATTTATATATTCATATATACATACTAAATGACAAAAATTTCCCTTACTTATTTATAAATATATATTCACATATTAATTCATATATATATTCACGGCTAGGATTAGCACTCAAGACCTCACACTAGCTAGGTAGATAGGAATGGTAGGGACTTGTAAGTTTTTTTGGTGGTGGTGATGTTGGACATAGGGCTTGAACTTAGGATCTGGGTGCTGTCCCTGAGCTCTTTTGCTCAAGGCTAGTGCTCTACCACTTTGAGCCACAGAACCACTTCAGATTTTCTGGTGGTTTATTGGGATAAGAGTCTCATGGATTTTCCTGCTCTGCCTGGCTTTGAACCTTGATCCTCAGATCTCAGCCTCCTGAGTAGCTAGGATGACAGGTGTGAGTCACTGGTGTCCAGCCAATGCTTGTAATTGTTGAACCAGATCCTCAGTCCTCTAAATCCTTGCTGGATGAATGCTGTTCCATTGAGCCTGACTACTCTCTCTCCCGGAGACAGATGCTAACCTTAGTTCTGTTGATGGATGGAGAGGACTGTTAGAGAGAGAACGGGAGAGGTCCAATTGAGGCCATGGTACCGCAGTCTGGAGAAGCATGGCCCACCTCGCTGCTGAGCCCTTTGCCAGCGTTTGGAGGGGTGTCTGGCTTTAGCCTAATGCCCATGATGCAATGTGAGTTGTTTTGTGGATGAGGCCCAAGCTCCAAAGCAAAGACATGTCTGTATGCGAAAGAAG
The DNA here is from genome assembly GCF_000151885.1 of Dipodomys ordii. NCBI lineage: Eukaryota > Metazoa > Chordata > Mammalia > Rodentia > Heteromyidae > Dipodomys > Dipodomys ordii. The sequence goes on from NW_012267308.1 coordinate 1,325,334, forward strand.
AAAAACCAACCTTCTCATGCTAAACTTTTCCCTGTGGATAGGATGTTCATTTATCTTTTCCTTTTCCAGTTTTTTTTCCCCAGCATTTTTGGATGGAAAGGAGTTTAGAATGTTCAGTTATTTGGGGTTAGACTTCTGATTGGTGGTGGTGACTGTTTTCACAACAGAGTTGTTAAAAAAGACATACACACCAAATTTTTCTCTCAAAAAGAACTTTGCCAGCTGGGTGCTGGTGAGCAGCTATACCTAGAATTCCATTTAAGTCAGGAAGCCGAGATTCAGAGAGTCAAGGTTCCAGGCTAGGCCCAGGAAGAAAAGACCAAGAGATGCCATCTCCAAAATAACCAGTAGAAAGCAAGCCTGGTGGTGTGGCTTAAGTGGTAGAGCACTGGCAATAGGAACAAGTGAAAGTGAGAAACATCCTACCTCTGTATTCAAACCTTGGTACCAGCAACAAAAATAGCAGAAAGAAAAGAAGGAAAAACTAGCATAGGCTCTGGGAAGTGACCAGAAGACGCTGCAGCCATCTGTAGCCAATGGCTTCCAGAAGTTGTTTCTCCATCCATCTGGGCATCATTGGGATCAGCACGTACAGAAGCTCTTAGCAAATTATGATGCTCCATGCAGGCCACCTACTGAGTGTTCAGCTTCATGCTTAGTAGTGATTGAGAACAAACACTGCTGAGATTGGGCCACCTTCTTGGTGAAGCCAATGGTCCAGCCAAGAGGGCCCCAGGACAGAGACACAATCCTGTGGAGGAGGAAAAGGAGAAAGAGCATCAGGAGTCAGCAGGCTGGAGGAATCCTGGGAGGAAGAGGCCAGGAAAGGCTTAGAATCTGGATAATGAACTCGGTCATGACGCTGCTGTTAGTTCACAGTCTGGTTGAGTCTCTCTCACTGTCTTCATAAGGATGTGTTCATTTTGAGACTCAGTGTTTTGTGAGGGTTAAATGAGATGGCACAGTAAAGCTCAGACACTCGGTCAGCCATCTGATCCTTAAAACAAGGGTAGGAAAGATCGGCTTAAAATATATGCATAGCCACATCGGCCATCCTAGCTGCTCAGGAGGCTGAGATCTGAGGATCTTGGTTTGAAGCCAGCCCAGGTAGGAAAGTCTGTGAGATTCTTACCTCCTATGAACCAGCAAAAAAAGCTGGAAGTGGAGATGTGGCTCAAGTGGTAGAGCCCTAGCCTTGAGCAAAGAAGCTCAGGGACAGTGCCCAGGCCTTGAGTTCAAGCCCCAGGACTGGCACACACTGAAAAAAAAAAAGCCCATCGCCAGTACCCACAACCCATCCCCGCCCTCCCTCCTTTGGTGAAGTTTGTTCCTTTTCTCTTCCCCTTTAGAAGGAAGTTTTCAGGTTGACTAAAGAGGCTGGCTAGCTTCGTGGTAGCTTGTGGCCTGCAGATCAGCGAGGCTGCTTCTGAAAATACGAATGGCAATAGACACTGGAGTACGTTTCTAGAGAGAAAGGGCTGGAGGTGGAAAGGAAGCCAGATCTCCTGAATCAAAAATCTAGAATCATCTTTCAAAAGAAAACCAGCTAGCTGACCGATTCATAAGCAGGCAGAGACTAGCATAGAATCTTTTTTATTTTATCTTTATTTTTGGATGGAGAGTGGGGAATCTGTTCACAAGATCACCTCCTCCTTTAAGCCCATGCTCAACATGGAAAAAGATACAGACTTGGCAACCAGGCAAATTGTCCCCAGAAGATCTGTGGCCTGGAGGGGTAGAAGGGGGCTGGTGTGTGTGTGTGTGTGTGTGTGTGTGTGTGTGTGTGTATGGGGGGGGGCTCTCCTTCTCAGATCCGATTGCAGGGCCAAATGTAATAGGAAGAAGTGGATAATAAAATCTACTTGTCACCCAGACATTCCTCAACTGTTAGCAATCAATTTAGGGGTGAGGGTGAGGGGGTACAAAATACCAGAGGACATCAAAGAAGGAGTGGGGGGGGCATTGGTTCTCGCTACTATTCCCAGACCGGTCTCTCTTTCAAGGCTCTGTAATTTGGGGAAGGTTGTGTGTACTAAATAATTTGTGAGCCTCTAAGCACGCAGGTTATTGTTAGTGGGCAGATGGTGCGTTTCATTTTATTGCTTTTCCTTCTGTGGGTCCTTACACTCAGGACTCATGTGTTTTCTGAAGTCTTTGTCTCCTTGCTAAAAAAAAAAAATCTCTAATCTAAAACAGGCAATGAAACACAAGAGACCAGGTTCAGAGCACAAGCGGAGTTTGTTTCTGCGTGTTTGTGTTTTGTTTTCATATCTGCTTTTAAAAAAATCTTTGTATACATTTCATTATTTTATTCATTTTTATTTTGAAAAAATTATCTTTATGTGGTTTCCTAGTTTTGTGTGTGTGTTTTGTTTCCATATATATATATTTGTTTGTTTGTTTGTTTTTCTATTTCACTCTATTGTCTTTGAGGATTTTATTTTGTTGGTCACCTTTCAAGTAGCCAGTTTTCAAAGCCAAAAGAAAAAAAAAAGAAAAACTTTCCCCCCTCATTTTGGATTAATCACCTAGTTCATCAGTTTGCAAAGCCAAAAAGAATTATTTTTTTTTATAAAGGGAAATTATTTAGTTACACACAACCTACACATAACCTTCCCAAATTACACAGCCTTAAAATACAGCCTCATCTGCGAGGAGTCAGAAATCCAACCGCACTCTCCAGGCAGATGTATTAGAGAGGTAATTAGGGTGTTAAAAGTGGACAATGGGAAAAGGGGTTTTGAAAGACAAGAAGAGAAAGGAAAGAACCACCCCTAGGTGGCTGGCACCTGGGACTCTGCCACCTTGATGGTGGCCTTTTCCTGTTCCTCATTTAGAAAGCGGGGAGTGGAGACGTGGTGGGGGGGGGGAGGGTCTTTGTTTTACAGGCGATGGTGGCCAGGTCTGCGAAAGAAGGGGGCCTCCACCCTTTAAATTATCTTACACTCACAGGAAAAAAATAAAATAAAATAGACCAGCGCTCTCTGCTTCCCCCCCACCATCTCTTCCTATTCCATTCTCTTTTTCTTTTTTCTTTTCTTTTCTTTTTTTTTTTTTAATTCTGAAGATAGAATTACTGTTTGTAAGCATCTGATAGTCATTAGAGTTTCTGCAGTCTGTCAGGTGTCGGAGGAAAAAAACTGCTGAAACCAAACGGGTGCTTGCACTCAGGGCTGGGAATTTGTCATGTGCTGATGAGGAGTTATAATAATATATGAGCAAATCACAACCGTTCTGCAAATTAATCAAATTTTTTCCCCTCCCTCCCTCCCTTCTTCTTTCCCTCCCCCCCTCCTTTTTCCTCCCTCCCTGTTTTTCTCCCCCTTGTCTCTGGGAGAGTGGCGGCGGAGGTAAAGCAGGCACAGCTCACAGATGGTCGCTTTGGCATCAGATGGAATTTATAAAAGCGACTCTGACTCTTTGCCAAAGCAACAGCGAACACACTAAGGGAGATTGCAGAGGGCGGGCGAGTCGTGCGGTTTTGCTGAGGTGATGGTAGGAAGTTAAAGGGGAGGAAATCTCCAATTTTCCTTTTTTTTTTCTTTTACTGATATATACATATATTTTTTAATTTTTTTTTTTTGCCCGAAGGGCCAGAAACAAGAATGCCATTCTGCCACGGGCAAAATCTGTCACCTCTCTCCCGGTGACTTAACATTCAAAGAGTGCTTTTGCAGATGTTAGATGAAGATGCCAGGGAACACAGACCCCCTGAGACTCCTGATCCCGAAGCACTCTTTACAAGAGTGCACGGCAACTGAGTTCAAGAGGTGGCCACCTTACACGTAGCTTAACATAAAACAACAACAACAAAAAAATAATGGTAAAATAAAACAGAAAAAGAAAGCAAAAGAAAAAGGCAGGGTTATCTCTGTTCCTGTCACCTCATTCACAGCTCCTGGTGGCAGCCCTAAACCAAGGAGTGCTTTTCAAGTGTTTGATTAAGAGTCTCACACACCCTCCACAAATGACCCACGGGCTCCGTGTATAATTCCTCAGGATTGATTCAAGTAGGTAGAGATGATGGGTGGTGAGGATTGAACACACACACACACACACACACACACACACACACACACACACACACAGAGTTTCGCAGCTCCGAATAAAACCTGTCTCGTGTTGGTGTGGGAGAAATGTGTCATGAGCCATTCATGCATTGCCAGGACTTGGGCTTGGATGTGTGGGGTGTGGGGTTCTGCGGCCTCCCTGGGCCTTGGGAACTCTTCTCCTCTACCCTACTACATCCCCCTCCAGGCTGCCCAGATGTCATTCCCTCCCCCCCCCCCCCCCCCCCCCCCCCCCCCCCCCCCCCCCCCCCCCCCCCCCCCCCCCCCCCCCCCCCCCCCGGGGAAACTTTGTCTGAGCTGGCGCGAAGGGGTTCAGGTGTGACCTGCCAGGCCCGTCCTCTCTGCAAAGATGCCTTTTCCTTTGCAGATGTGAAAGAGACCAAGATGGCCCACAAATGGAATTATGCCATGAAGTCCCCTGGCTCCTGTGTGTGTGTGAGTGTGTGTGTGTGTGCATGTGTGCATGTGTGTGCGCGTGTGTGTGCGGTTTCCTAATGGAAAACCCTGCCCATTTGTTTTGGTTTACGTGACTACAGAGAAATAAGTAGATTAGACAGAAACTTTAGCATGCTTCGTTGCAGCTGGGGGCCGACATCTGTCATTCCTCACTATTTTCTGGATCATGCCAGCTAGAGAAAGCAAAGTCTGACACCTTTGATTTTTAGACAGAGCCTTTTAAAGGGGGAGGCAAAATAAAATAAAATAAAATGAGAGAGAAAAAGAGAGAGAGAAAAGAAAGGAGTCTTGTGTTTCCTTTGTGACTTCATAGAAGAGAGAGAGAGAGAGAAGGAAATTTCCTCCTCTTTTCTAGGCTCTTACTTATTTATGGCGTGTGATAACATTATTGGCTCTCAATAAGAACTGAGTGTTGTAAACTTTATATTTTTCCATCTTTATACTATTTATTTTATTGTTTATTTTATTCTATTATTTTATACTATTCATACTTTTTACTCTTTATTCACTTTTTACATCTTTTCCTATTGTTCCTAGTACCATATATATTTTGTGTCAGTCTGGGGCTAGAAATCAGGGTCTGGGCGCTGTCCCTGAGCTTTTTTTGCTCAAGGCTGGCGCTCTACCGCTTTAGTCACAGCTGCACTTTTGGCTTGTTGGTAGTTAACTGGGGTGTCACAAACTTTCCTGCTCTGGCTGGCTTTGAACTGCAATCCTCAGAATCAGCCTCCTGAGTAAGCTAGGATGACAGGTGTGAGTCCCTGGCTCCAGGCTTGCTAGGTTCGTGTAGAGGGACACCAGTAGAAATCCAGGGGCTACAGGAGCTACCGTGGACCACCAACGGGCTTATTAAGAATGCCAGGAAGCCAGAGGAGAAATCTCCTTTCTCCCCTTCCTCTCAGCCTCTGGCCCACTCCCAGAAAAGGTGAGAGGAGAGGACCGTGCACACCCACATTGAAAATGCCAGTGGTCCCGGTGCCAGGCTGGGTATGCGCAAAGAGCCGTGTGAGCCAAAAGCCAGCACAGGGCGCCAGGCAGCCGGTCTGGAAGCTGGCCCCACAGTCACCACCCCTGGGGAAGATCTGGCCGGACCTTTTGACCTCTCCAGAGGAACTGGAAATCCCTGTTTTTCTGTGAACTGGTCTTATTTTTAAACATTGCAGTAATTATGATTTAAAAATCTATCTATCCACGAGTGGAGGAAAGTGGAGGCCTAGAGTCATTCTAGTCAATGCGCATTGTGTAAAAATTGAACTTGAGGGTAGGGATGGGAGGGGGAAGATGGGGGAGTGTGAGGAGAAGTGACTTGTGGAATTGAAACCCTTTGGACAATAAAAACAAAATACACCAATAGCCAGATGCCCGTGGCTTATGCTTAGAATCTTCGCAACTCTGGAGGCTGAGATCGGAGGATTCTAAGTTCAAAACCATCCAGGACTCTGAGCCTTGAGGGAAGTCCCTGAGACTCTAATCTCCAATGAACCAGTAAAAAACAGGAAGGCAAGCTGCAGGACCGGCATCCAAATAAATAAATACATGAATAGTAAAATTAACATATAATATAAAATATATACAAATACTTTTGTATGTATTATGTATGTATGTGTGTATGTATGTATGTATGTGTGTATGTTCTCATGTATCTCTATCTATCTATCTATCTATCTATCTATCTATCTATCTATCTATCTATCTATCTATCTATCTATCTCCATCCACACTCTCTCTCTTTGTCTCCCTCTATCTATGTATCTATCTATAAAATAGTGTTGGGACAAAATAAACAGTGAGTTTCCAGTATGGGGGGGTCCCCTCCAGCAGGAAGGTCCCTGAGGTCATAGGGGGAGGAGTTAACTAGCCACCCCCAGGTTTCTGGGGGAGGGGGTGAGGAATGATGAGACCCGCCCCTCCCTCCCCACAATCCTCTAGGATCTTGGCAGTGGAAGCCTTGTGCCCTAGGGAGGCATCTAGGAAACAAGTCAGCCTTGTCTTTCCTTCTGCAGCCCCGACTGTGGACTGTGTGCAGGGCTGAGTAATATTCCATTCTCTCGGAGGGGCGGGAAGAGAGAGCCACTGAGCTCACTGCACAGGAAGCGGCTATAAGCAGTCCCCAGCACACCATCAAGTTTTTAACTGCTTTGCTTTTGACCCAGGGAACTCTGTAGGCTTCAGGACTTGTTGGAAGGAGATGGAGAGCTGCAAGTGGGCAGATTTGTAATTTTTTTTTTAAAGCAAGGCTGCCAGTGTGAATCAGGTGGAAGGGATTTGTAAACTGGAAAGCCAGGCCCAGAAGATGAGATGGTAGAAGGAGTGATAAAGGGCAAGGGGGAGGGGAGACCACAGGTAGAGATTGATTGGGGGCTAGCTTTGGTAAGTCCTGCATGGCCTTCCCTCCCAGACTCCCAAGGAGTCCTGGCAGGGACTCTGGGGTGGGCTGTTCGTCATGGGTTTCCATGGAGCAGACTTGGCTATTTCTGCTTTTCCTCCATTCTTCCTCTCACAATAGCCATCTTGTTCCATGGGCCTTGTCTCGCCGGTGTTTTGTTTTGTTTTTTAAATTCTGGTCAGCACTCCACCTCGACCCTCTCTAGATTTCAGTTTCTTAAGTGTCTGGGATTACAGGCATGAGGCACCACACCCTGCCTGAGTTTAGAATTTCTCTCCTTTTTGCCCCTATGAGTGTGACCCTCAGCCTTTCTCTTCATTCTTGGAAGTCAACTTATGAAAATCTTATAGAACAATAGTGATTTCATCTCTGTTTTAATAACTCAGCCTAAGCATATATGTGTGTGTGTATGTATTTATTTTTATTGTGAGCCTAAAACACAGGCGACTTGCTCCTGCTGTTAGTCCTCCTCCCCCACCCCCAAATGCTGGAAGAAGACGCGTTTGGGGGGGAGGGGGATGAGCAGAGCCAGCAAGCTTGTCTGCTCACCCCGGACCACACGTTCCCTCCCTCTGGTCTCCTCCCGACATTTATTTCAGGATTAAATGCGCTGGCCCAGAGACAAACTCTGGGTATTATTACAGTATTATTATATTATGCATCTAAAAATCTTCAGAAAGAGGAAAGTAAAGTTCATCGACCCTTTGAAGGTTATTTAGTGATAAACATAAATGCCTTCATAAAATCCCGGGATGATTCCAGAGCCCGAATCAATAGTGGCGATGGAGTGACGGCCAGCAGCCTGGAGCCCCCAGACACACAGAAAACCACCACCACAAAAGTGTATGTGAGGGATGGGACGGGGGTGGGGGCTGGGCACGAAGACTAGGATGCTGAAGTTGGCCAGGAAGAGGGCAGGGTTAGACCAGGAACAGAGGGAGGGAAGGAAGCAGAAGAGAGGGGGAGAGGGAAGGGAAAGGAAGTGGGGAAATGGGGGAGAGGGAGGAAGAGAGAAGGGGAAGGTGGAGCGAGGGAGGGAGAGAGGAAGGGATGGAGGGAGGAAAGAAAGAGTTTTTGTTTTGTTTGTTTTCTGTGGTTATTTCTCAAACTCTGCCTCCTCTGCCCCCTTGGGCCTTGAGCCCAGCACATTACTCAGATGCCCTTCCCTCTGCTGAAGTTTGTGTCGCCAAAGACAATGAAGCGCTATTGCTCAGGTCTCAGTTGTAGCTCCATCCATCCATCCATCCATCCATCCATCCATCCATCCATCCATCCATCCATCCGTCCATCCACTTAACTATCCATCCATCCACCCACTCATCTACCCATCCATCCATCCATCCACCCACTCATCTACCCATCCACGCATCTACCCATCCACTCATCTACCCATCCATCTGTCCATCCACCCACTCACCTACCCATCCATCCATCCATCCATCCATCCATCCATCCATCCATCCATCCATCCATCCATCCATCCATCCATCTGTCTTTCCATCTGTTTGAGCTGTCCCTTGGCTTTTTCCACTTAAGGCCAATGCTCTACTACTTTGAGCCACAGTTCTACTTTCTGGCTTTTTGCTGGTACTTCGGAGATAAGATTCTCATGGACTTTCCTGCTCAGACTGGCTTTGAACCACAGACCTCAGATCTCAGCCCCCTGAGTAGCTAGAATGACCAGGGCAGCTGGCTCTTTTTCCCAGGCTGGGAGGAAGTGTATGTGTATTGGTTGGGGAGGGGGTGGGCTCCTGTCCTCTGATCCACGGATGGAGGGTTCTCTCATCCAGGATGCAGAGATGCACTACGTAAAATATCTGGATGGATTTGTGTACCTTACCCATGCTTTAACTGATTTAATCATTCATGTTAGTGCCATGGTGGATACTTTTTATACGTTTGCTTGAAATTTGCTACTCTGTTATTTATCTTGTTATACCAATAGTCTCAGCTGTGAGCAATGGGGTTCAGGAGGCTCCCTTTTATTAGACTCCTTCTGTGGTGTGTGTGTGTGTGTGTGTGTGTGTGTGTGGTTTTGAGCAATTTGTTTTTCTTGGCATAGAATATTTCAGGACCATCTTGTATATTTGTACATTGGAGAACCAGTCACTTCTCCAAGATATCTTGTTCCTTTACTTATTTTTTCTTTCTCTTTTTGTTCCAAGACTGGAACCTGACACTTTTCTGGTTGGCTGGCACCCTACCAACTAAGCTATGCCTCCAACCCCCTTTTTTTCTTGTTTGTATTAGGTCATGGGCCTTGAACTCAGGGCCTGTGCACTGTCCCTGAGCTATTTTTTGCTCAAGGATAGCATTCTACCACTTTGAGACACACTTCCACTTCCAGTTTGCTGGTGGTTCATTGGAGATGAGTCTCACAGACTTTCCTACCCCAGTTAGCTGGGATTATAGGCAGGAGCCATCTGTGCCTGACAACTTTTTAAGAATGGTATTGAAGCTGGGTACTAGTGATTCATGTCTATGAATCCTAGCTACTCAGGTTGCTGAGATCTGAGGACCACAGTTCAAAGTTGGCCTGAGCAAGAAAGTCCGTGTCACTCCTATCTCCAATTAGCCACCACAAAAGCTGGAAATAAAGCTCTGGCTCAAGTGGTAGAGAATCAGCCTTGAGCAAAAAAAAAAAACAAAAAAAACTCAGGGACAATATCCAGGCCCTGAGTTCAAGTCCCAGAGAATCACCCAAAAGAGTGTAATTAAAAATAGGTCTTACCAGGCATTGGTGACTCACTCCTGTAATCCTAGTTACTCGTGAGCTAAGAATCCAAGTTCAGAGCCATCCCTGGCATGAAATTCCTTGAGACTATTATTTCCAACTAACCAGGTTTTAAAAAGCTGGAAGTGGAGATGTGACTCAGGTGTTAGAGCACCAGCCTTGAGTGGATAAAGGTTAGCTCTTAGTTCAAGTTACAGTAAAGGTGTGTACACACACACACACACACACACACACACATGCACACACTCACACACATACACACGCACACACACAATTAGGTCTCACAAACTCTAGATCTTAGTTCATAAGCAGGGAAATAAACACACATACACTAATTCTATCCATATATATATATATATATATATGTATAATGCATGTATAGCTATATTCTTTATATGAACCACAGTATGAGCTAAGCAAATACCTCTAACTTGGATCAAAATTTACTTTCACTTTTGAAAATCAGTACCTTTTTATTTTTCTATTTTTTTAGCAGCCTTTTAAATTAAAATCCAAATCACAGGAAAAATTGAAGACCTAAAATTATTTATACCGAGGTTATTTGCAAAATGTGTTAGCATCTTTGATTAGATCAATGAATATTTTTTTTTCTCAAAAAAAGACTGAAAACATAAATTATATACCTGATTAGAACCATTTTCCCCCTATGTGGAATTAGGGAAATTTGTAAGGAAAACAAAAATCTTGACTCTATGCGACTAAGAAATCTCTCCTGTTTTGGAGCCTCCGTCTATGTTTCTGTTGGAATTGACTTTTGTGATCATCCTGGCTAGCTTTGACCTTGGAAGAAGGCTGGCCAGGGTCCCTGTGAGGAAGGGAGGCCATCTGGGGGCTCTGAGTGTGGGAGTTACCTCGTAGGTTGAACACCCCTATTTTTATCACCTGGACCCTTTTAAAAGGCCCTGTAAAAGTCAGATGGAGGACCTCCACCTGCATGGGGCATCTTAAGAGCTGGCTCTCTAGATATGCTAAGAGTTCCACGTGGGAGTGGGGGTTCAATTGATCCTAAACTAAAAGTTCTAGAAAGTTCCAGAACTTTCTAGAAAGTTCCAGAAAGCAAACTTCAATTCATCATGACAATAGTGGTGGTGGGCAGAGGGCCTTAACCTTGTCACAAGTCCTTCAGCTCTGTGCGGCAGAAGATGAGCATTGTGTAGCAGTCAGGTTTTTGATGGTTGAGTCTGCACTGTCATGGACAGAGTATTTTCTCCTATCATTCTCCTATCATCCTAATCGGGATGGTATAACGCCTGATAACCTAAAACTTTAATTGTATCACATATTATGAACAATCTAGGCACGATTTAAATTTTATGGAAAAGCTGAGCGCTGGTGTCTCACACCTGTCATCCTAGCTACTCAGGAGGCTGAGATCTGAGGATCAAGGTTTGAATCCAGCCAAGGCAGACAAATCTGAGAGACGCTTATAGCCAATAACCAGAAAAAGTTGCAAGTGGAGGTGTGGCTCAAGTGATAGAGCACCAGCCTTGAGCAGAGAAAGCCAAGCAAGAGGGAGAGGCCCTGATTTCAAGCCCAGGTACAGAGAGACACACACAGAGAAAGACAGACAGACGGATGGACAGACAGACAGACAGACAGACAGACAGACACACACACACACACACACACACACACACACACACACACATACACACTGTATATGGAAGGTTGAGGGTAGTTTCCATGCAGGTACTCTACCATTTGTGTAAGGGACTAGAGCATCCTCTGGTTTTGGTGTCTGGGTGATGCCTTGGTGCCAGTTCTTGGCAGACACCATGAGACAGCCGAATGCCTCTGTCTCAGGGATTAGATTCCATTTCTGTTCCTACAGAGGTGGAGTGTGCTACACTGTATAACACGAGGCGCACATGTAAACACTTCACAACTCAGCTGTGCACTGCCTCTAGGGACAGCTTTGCTTTTCCCCTCCCTCCCTCCCTCCTCTCTCTCTCTCTCTCTCTCTTTCTTTCTTTCTTTTTCTTCCTTCCTTCCTTCCTTCTTTCTCTTTCTTTCTTTCTTTTTCTTCCTTCCTTCCTTCCTTCCTTCTCTCTTTCTTTCTTTCTCTCTCTCTTTCTTTCTTCCTTCCTTCCTTCCTTCTTTCTTTCTTTCTCTTTCTCTCCTCCCCTCCCCTCCCTTTCCTTCTTTTTTTTCCTTTCCTTCTTTAAAAAGTTTTATTATCTTTAAGTAGTTGTACAAAGGAGTTGCCATTTAGAGCGTGATGTCTTTCTCTCTGCTGATCGTTATGGACTCCGATGGAGGCAATCCATGACCTCATGCTCTGAGCCCAGCACCACAGGCCTGGACAGCCCTCAGCCTGCACTCTTCTTCCCCTACACATGAGGACAGGCCGTCCTTTTTTTTTTTTGTAGGTAAACCTTTTGGCCAGAGTTGCGGCAGCCTCATCTCTTTTCTGAAGCCAGCTTCCCACAGTGCTGGGCTGTAATGAATGGATAGTCTCGCCAAGGGCAGGCACCACCTCCCCCTCCCCCATCTCCACCCCCCTGTAGGTAGAAGGAGGAGAACCACTATTACCATCTGAGCAAGTAAGAAAAATCTCCCATTCTCCACGTTCGCTATAAACAATATACGACTTGCTTTCTCCTTACCCTGCTTGACCCTCTACGCCGTATACATATTTATATATTATTCATAGTGGATTAAAAATGAATGTGTTCTTTACCCCGGCTCTACGGCGTTGTGACAATACAAATTAAAGGATGATGTACTTACTTTTCGCAGGGCGGGTGATGGAAGAGGTTGACGGCCTCAGAGTGAGGGATGGAGAGGAGAATGGGGGCGGGGTGGAGGGAGCGTGGGTGGGGGGTAGGGTTACCCATGATGTGTCACCTGCAGGGCTCAGGGCATAGGAAGATCAGAGTGTGCTGTTCATGGGGGGGTTAGAAAGGCTTTGTGGCCAGGTGCCAGTGGCTCAAGCCTGTCATTCTAGCTGCTCAGGAGGCTGAGATCTGAAGATCATAGTTCGAATCCAACCAGGGTTGGAAAGTCCATGAGACTCTTACCTCTAATTAAGCACCCCCCAAAAAAAAGCCAGAAGTGGCACTGTTGGGCACTGGTGGCTCACACCTGAAATCTTAGCTATTCAGGAAACTGAGATCTAAGGTTATGGGTAGAAGCCAACCTGGGCAGGAAAGTCCATGAGACTCTCATCTCCAATGACCCCCAGAAAACTGAAAGTGGGGCTGGGCTCAGAGTGGCAGAGGGCTAGCCCTGAGTGGAAAAGCTCAGGGACAGCACTCTGGCCTTGAGATCAAGCCCCAGGACTGGCACGAAAAGAAAGGAGAGTAGGAAAGAAAGAAAGGAAGAAAGAAAGAAAGGAAGGAAGGAAGAAAGAAAGAAAGAAAGAAAGAAGAAACAAGGAGAAAGAAATAAAGGAAGGAAGACTTTGCCACTCTTTTTTTCTGCCTGGCTTCCAGAAGGTTCTATGGGCTGTGTACCTGCCACTTCCCATATAAAGCTGCTTTACCCTGCTGACGTGTTGTTGTGAATTATGATGTTAGAATTTTCTTTGACTTTGCAGTAATGTGTCTTCTAGCTACAGTGGTGGGTTTGTAGTAAATAAAAAATGACTTCCAGAGGCTCTTTGAAGACTGATTAAAGATAGTAGTTGCGAGATGAGGAAGGATTCCATGTTGAAGGGATGTAGCAGGGTTGTGCAAAAGTCCTGGGGCAGGAAGGAAGGAGTGTGGCACGTTTGGGGGGACTGGAGAGAAGTCCTGTATAGACAGAAGATGCAAATGGTGTAGGCTTCAAGCGACAGGAGAAAGGAGAGTGCTCATGGATTCCTATTCCCTTGTCCAGACTCCCGGGCTCTCGATCATCTGTCTAGTGCATCGCATGCTATGTTGTCTGTGCAGGCTGCTGTTGGGGCTTAGCTTCCCTGTGGGCTCACAGGAGTTTCTTCCATGAAGGGCCCTGACCTGTGGCCATGCGCAGCTTGTGTACTGTGGAGTTCTATCTCAAGGACACACACCTGCTAACAACATCCTCCTTCCGCTCTGCCATTTCCCAGAATCCAGAGGCGAAGCCTTCAGAGAAAACAATTTCTAGAGAGTGAATCAACCCCTCCTCCTCTCATCCCACCCCTGGCCCCCCCCATCCCAGGCCCCACCACCAGAACCCCACAACAGCCTGGGGTGCACTATAGAGGGAAGTCCAGCCACCTCTTAGCCAAGCTTAGCCACAAGGACAACCAGCCAGGGCATCCCTGGGAGGAGGTCAGAGGTCAGAGGTCAGAGCCTTTTCTCACTTAGAAACGCGTGTGCCATGATCCCAAGCTGTTCTTTGTCCAGAGGACTTCCCCATTTTCAAGGTGGTAGAAATCAGACATACTGGGAGACTGATTTTCCGCTTCTGAAGAAGAAAAGTGACGGGTTTTTCTTCAGAATGGACTGTGTCTACAACCCAGGAGAAACAGAAAGACTTGGAAGAAAGGCGGGAGGCCAGAACACAGCCAGGGGCGGGGAGGGGGGTGGGGGGCACAGCGGGGTCCTTTCTCAGAAGAGCAAATGTGGGAGAGCTCACTGCTTGAATCTCTTTTTTCCAGTGGGGAAATGATGGGGCTGGATCCTCAGTCTCTTAAATTCAACACTGGTGACCTCTACTCTTGCCTTAACTTTATATATATATATATTGCTATTCCTGGGGCTTGAGCTCAGGGCCTGGGCACTGTCCCTGAGCTTCTTTTGCTAAAGGCTAGCACTCAACCCCTTGAGCCACAGCACCACTTCTGGTCTTTTCTGAATTCTTTATTGAAGATAAGAGTCTCTTGGACTTTTCTGCCCAGGCTGACTGAACTGCAATCGTCAGAACTCAGCCTCCCCAGTAGCCAGGCTGAGAGGTGTGAGCCACTGGCATCCAGTCAAATCTAACTTCTTTAAAGTTCTGACCTTGACAATCTGATTTACCTAGTCCCTGCTCTGACTTTCTGATATCTTTTCCCTAGAAATCCCTTCCATCTCAGCCTTAGAGCAAGGGAGACTTGCTTGGCATCCCAGTCTTCAAGTGCCTTCCAGACACACCCCCTCCTCCGGCTGGTGTTGTTCATCAACACACAGTTCATGGGAGGATAAGTAAGTGAACTGGCTTTGTACTGAACTGGAGTCAGATACCCAGATGGTAGAATTTGTGGGGATTTTTGTGTGTAGCATTAGCGTCAGGAAAGTATCGTTTGTGAACCAAATCAGTCTATCGTCTGTTTTTTTTTTCTTTTTCTTTTTCTTTTTTTTTTTTTTACAGCCGGTATGCTAAATATAACTTTCACAATTGTGAAAAAAAAATGGTTGGGGGGAAAAATCCTCCCTCTAAATGGGAATATTTTATCACACCTGAAAACTATACAGAATTGAAATTCTGGTGTCCATAAATAAAGTTTTGAATTTCATCAGTTAAAAAAAAATCCAGATAATCTGTTTTCTTTCTGGGTTCTCAACACACATATATAATATCTCAGATTTTTTTTTTTTACTTTTAAACGACTTCCTACCTAACTCTTTGTAGAAAGAGTTTCAGGACATTTCTTCTTGGACAGTATCACCCTTCCCTCTCTCTCTCCCAGTTTTTCCCTCCCATCCCCACCCACAAGGTGTACAGTTTGTTTCCCACATAGTGTCCAGTGAGTACCACTGCTGCATTTGTGTACCTTTGTCCCTTCATGTCTGTGTTCCCCTTGTTGCCCACCCCCCCCAAAGACAGATAAATGACCAAGTGAGACAAAAAGAAAACAAAAGTAGCAACAAAGAAAAAAACCCCTTGTGTCCATTTCCTGGAGTTCATGTTCATATTATTTTGTATGATCAGAGCTGGCATACATTTCTATCCTCTGGGAGATCTGGATTAAACAAAAAGCAGGGTGCTGGTGGCTCACAGCTCCTAACTACTTCAGAGGCTGAGACTTGGAGGATCCTAGTTCGAAGCCAGCTGAATCAGTAAAGTCTTCAATGAACCAGCAAAAAGCAGGAGGTATGGCTCGTGCAGTAGCACGCCAGTGATGTGTGAACAAGCAAGGTATGAGTTCAAGCCTAGACACTGGCGAAACGGATTAGAAAGGGAAGACCTTTTACATCCCTGTTTATCTGCCTAAGATACCAGCTGCTTTTCTCTCCTTTTCTTCTTCTGAATTATGATTTTTGCAAAGCAATAGGATCTTATGGATGCTTAGTGATCACGCTCTATTGCCCATGGTGATAGGCCGGGTGTGAGAAGAGTACTGATCGGCTCCTTTTTTGTCTTGTTTTGTTCTGTGTGTCTCTCCCTTGCAGGTCACAGGCCTTTCCAGTGTCGCTACTGTCCTTACAGTGCCTCTCAGAAAGGCAACCTGAAGACCCATGTCCTCTGCGTCCACCGAATGCCTTTTGACAATAGCCAGTATCCGGACCGCAGGTTCAAGCGCTCCAGGGTGGACTCGGAGGCCGCTGGGAGTTTCGAGGAGCCCGCAGCTGTCAAAGGCGGGAGTTTGGCAGAGCTTGCCGAGGAGGGTGGCAAGGGCCCAGAAGAGAGCCACTGAACGGGCCGGGGAGGGGGGGGGGGTGATCTCTGTACACGGCAATAATGCGTTATCCACACTGAAGAACGAAACATCTGCCGACACCAGTTTGTTCACTGTATTCTAAGGGGGAGAAATCTCATGTCATCTTCCCTCTGGCTAGTGTATAGAACTTTTACAAAAAAAAAGTAAAAGATATCTATCTATCCATATTAAGAAATAACAACAACAAAACAACCTGAAACAAATCCCCAGCCCTTGAATGTGGCTGTTAAATGGTTACTCAGCAACAAGAACTTCCAAATCTTAGAGAGAGAGAGAGAGAGAGAGAGAGAGAGAGAGAGAGAGAGGGAGAGAGCACCTGGAAATGCCTAGTGTCCTTCAAGCTGGAGAAAACTGGGGAGGGGGGATTGTCCAACTTGAGAATCATCTTTGTCCCCAAATCATGCTCCGAAAACCCAATAGCATCTCCAGGAGTTCCTGCAGACTCAGAGATGGAGGGCTGTGCTTTCATGGCTTGCAAACACCTCTATAATCTGACACCAACACCCGCCATCCACCCAGAGCCCTGATGAGTGGTGTGAGGAGGTGGCTCTGGTGCCAGGCAGGCTGGAGCAGCCACCGCAGGAAAATTGATTCGCATGGTGTCAGTTCTCTGTGCTCTGTGGAGAAATCCTAGCCTGGGAGCGTCAGCGCCTTCAGCCAGCCTTACAGAGATGGCTGCCCAAAATAAGCTTTGAAAAAAATAACAATAAAAAGAGACACATTCAAATCAATCAATGGTCAGGACGCGTCTGCAGACAAATGTCATTTCAGGTTTGATGAGCAATTTCTTCCTTTTTTTTTTCTTTTTCTAGATCAAATTGCAGTATTGAGAGATTTTTTTTGGCCTTTCTTAGTTGTCTATTGTTCTTTTAAATTTTTTTCTTTGGATGAAGAAAGTTGATATTAAAAAAAAATTGTCAAGGGCATTATACAAAATATTCTTAGGAAAACCAAGCCAAAACCGACCAGTAAGAGATGGATGGTTTTTAATTGTAATCCATATAAGAATAGAAACATTAGGCTGGGAAGGTGGCTCAGTGGTAGAGCGCTTGCCTTGCATGCATGAGGCCCTGGCTTCAATTCCTCAGCACCACATAAGCAGAAAAAGCCAGAAGTGGCGCTGTGGCTCAAGCGGTAGAGTACTAGCCTTGAGCTGAAGAGCTGAGGGACAGCGCCCAGGCCCTGAGTTCAGACCCCAGGATGGACAAAAAAATAAAAAAGGATAGAAATCTTGTTTTCTATTATGATTCTCCCCCCCCCCCCGTTGTCTGGGCTAGTACTGGGGCTTGAATTCGTGCCTTGGATTTTTTTTAACTCAAGGCTTGTACATTACCACGTAAGCCTTTATTATGGTAGTGAATTGGAGAGAAGAGTCTCATGGCCATTTCTACCTGGCTGGCCTTGAACCATGATCTTCAGATCTCAGTCTCCTGAGTAGCTGGGATTATAGGAGTGAGCCATTGGTGTCTGGGTCTATTATGATTTTTGTTTTTTACTTGAATGAAAACTGCTCTATCCCCTCAATCAGACTTGGTTTCATATATAGTTTTTCTATGTTGTACAGATGAAAAGTGAAGACTTTCTTCTTCCCCAAGTTCTTAGGAAATACCTTGCATTAATGTTACATACCTGAACATCTGGCTGTCTTTCTTTAATGAAGAAAACAGAGTTACAAATGCCTGTTTTTGTAAAAACAAATATGTTCTCTATTTTTGTAGATTTTTTTCTACTGATTGGATGCTCCAAATTTATCAAGTTCTCTGCCACATGGATGGGGAGTTTTTCTTTTTTCTGTGGTGAGAGTCAATCACAGCACACCGAACTCATTTTTCACATTGGCAAGTTCACGGTGACGGAGCCCAGCTCATTCTTGAATCCGCCTCAATGGTGTAAAATTCTGCCTCTCCACACACTTCCTTTGAAGGACAACAAACTGGCATTGTTGCTGGTGATGGTAGGTGAATTTGGAAGTATTAACTTCTGGTAAAACAAAACCATTATGATGACTTAAAAGAAAAAAAATGAGTCAATATTTCATTGCAGGCTGGGAGCAAACAATAATAATAATAATAATAATAAATAATAATAAACCCAGGGCCTTAAAAACGTTAGCTCTGCCTACAGCAGTTTACAAAAAAAAAATCAAAATACTAAACTGCAATCAATGTAAATAACATTCACTAAGAATGTCCTGAGGCCAGAAGCTCAGGCTAATACATTGGATCCCGTTGGCATAGGTGGTAAAAGAGTGGAGGGAGCTTTGAAGATGTCCGGGTGTAAAGGAATGCCACGCGCAACTGGGACCCATCTGGCAGAGTGCAGGCTGCTTTCTTGTTCTTTCTAGATTAGTTCTCACTGCCTTACTGAAATTGAGTGGATAAACTTAATGCAACTTGTTTCTATGATCCTACAGAGAGAGAGAGAGAGAGAGAGAGAGTGAGGGAGAGAGAGAGAGAGAGAGAGAGATAATAAATAAATAAATGGAGGTATTATTGAAACTTTTGAACTGTAGTAAGCTTTAGGGTTTTAACTGCACTACTGTGTTTGGTGTCTGTGACAACCCCCTTGCTTCTTGTGTGTGAATTCTGCCTTTGGTATCTTAGCAAAGAGAAATTAAAAAAAAAAAAAGGAAAAAAAAAGAAGAGTTTAAAAAAAAGAAAAAAGAAAAAGGAAAAATAAAAGAAAAATCATAAAACAAACAAAAAAAAGCAAAAAAAAAAAAGAAAGAAAAACCCAAACAACAAAACAAAAAGCAAAAATCAGAGCCACCTTGTATTTCTAGCACTTTGGGAGCTCTGACTATCCATTCCTGTCTTCTGAGTATCATTCGATGCTACAGGCAATAATTCTTTTGGTGACACTGGGACCAGCCCTTCTTCTGTGATGCGTGTGTGTGTGTGTGTGTGCGCGTGTGCGCAAGTGTGCGCATGTGTGAGTGTGCGTTACTTCCATTCTGTCCAGCGTGCCCCTCCCCTATCCTTACCCCATTCTGACACAGGCCTCGCTCTAGCACACTTGTAACTTGTAATCCAGACAAGAGACAGCACAGAGACTCCGTGTCAGTTTCTGAATGTCACCAGGTCCTTATATCTAAACATGTCAAGTTCCCGTGTGATTCCTGTAGTCTGTGATGCTGGTCATAATACTGTCTACATTCCTGCGCAAAGAGAAGTCTCATCTTGGGACAACTCCGAGATCCATAGAGTTAGAAGGGTTTTGTTGCTATGCTTGTAACCAGTAGACAACTTTGTATTTAAAGTTTATTCTTGGTCATTATTTATTATTATAATACATCAGTTGACAGAACTTTATTCTGGTATAGAAAGTATTAAAAGTTTTTTTTTCTTCCAGCAATGACTTTTTTTTTATTTCTGCTGTTAGAATAAAATGTCTTTGAAGCAGTGTGGTTTTATCCAGTGTTTCGTGCATTAACACTCAACCTCCAGAGAAAACAAGAAGAAAAAAATTTAAAAACACACATCTTTTCCTGTTTATTTGTTTAATCCCGAGGGGTTAAAACGTATTTTCCCAGGACATTTAGACTTTGTCAAGATGTGCTCTTCTAAAAGGTAGATGGGCTTCTTCGCCTTATACCTTTCAGGTTGACAAATGTTTGTGCATATGTGATATGCTAGCCCGGGTACGTGTGTGCATAAATATTCAGTGTGCACATGTGTGGGCCCAAGTTGCATGCAGGAGCTATGTTTGGTCAAAGTTTCAGTAAGGTAAAACATAGCTTATCTGTGATCCTCACATTATTTCAATTATATAAAATACATAGAATGTTGGGGTTTATTATTTTCTTCTACTGGTAAACCTCATTAAAAATAATTATATGCAAGGAAGTCCTTTACCTCAAATGATTGTAGGAGGGGCTGGGTTCTTTCTGTAGAAGATAAGGAATAGAAAAAAGTGTAATAAAATCTGGAATCTGGGCTGATGGAAAAAACAGGTGTTCTCATGGGAAGATATTTGTTGGAGACTAGATGTGCAGAATTTTCCTTGGACTATAATGATTATTTATTATTACTATTATTTTTGATGCTGGTCCTGGGGCTGGAACTCAGAGACTGAGCACTGTCCCTGAGCTTTTTTTTTTTTTTTTTTGCTCCAGGCTAGTGTTTTACCACTGGAGACACAGCTCCACTTCTGGATTTTTGGTGGTTGCTTGGACCTAAGGGTCTGATGGACTTTCCATAAGTCCATAAGCTTTGAATCTCGAGGCTCAGATCTCAGCCTCCTGAGTAGCTGACAGGTGTGAGCCACCCATGCCTGGCTATAGATTATTCATGTATGTGGGGAGGGGGGTATGGGAGGGTTATTTTTTCTTCAGAACCAAGCTCATCTAGGGCTATTGCCCGAGTCTTGGGGTGTGAAATGCATCAGCATTCTCCCACCCTGCACAGGAGTTTTGTAGGCCAACTGTTTCTTGCATAGTGATGATCAGTTGTTACCCAGGGCCAAAGGGACTTGCCAGGTGACAGCGTGGGAAAGGACTCATTATGAAAGCTAGGTTGCACAGTGAGTTTGGTCCCAAGTACCTACAGAATGGCTTCCAAAGCCACCGGATTTAATGAAAGCCCCAGAGAGGGGGAGGGGGAGGGCAGGAGTCAGCAGGGAAGGGTAAGGCTGCCCTCCTGTCTTTTCACCAAGGATGTGGCACAAGTGTTGGCTCTTTCCAGAAGTTCTAGATACCCGAATTTACTACGAAATTTTCCACCTTTTCCCTACTGACTTCAAAGACAGCAATGATGGTCTATCTATAGAAAGGAATATTATTCTGTCATGGTGTGGGGGGACAATGGAAGAGGTGCTGATTTGGACAACCAACTTTGAATACCCTGAAAGGACACAAGCAAAGGTAAGACAACACATAACAGGCAAAGTCTGGTCATTGCTAGGTCCTGAAATAGAAGATTGAAGAGGAAGAGGAGGAGGGCTTCAAGACAGCGAATGAACAAACAAGTTGCTTTCCTGAGATGATAAAAATGTGCTAAAGTCAGACAGCAGTGTTGGCTTCCTACTTTGTGAAGATAGACTAGAACCTACTGAGTGGCACATCTTTTGTATTTTTTGTCGGTTGTGGGCCTTGAACTCTGGGATTGGGCGCGATCCCTGTGCTCTTCAGCTCAAGGTGAGCTTGAGCAACTGCATCACTTCTGGTCTTCTAGTGGTTTATTGGAGATAAGAGTCTCAGGGACTTACCTGCCTGAGCTGGCTTTGAACGGTGATCTTCAGATCTCAGCCTCCTGAGTAGCTAGCCACTAGTGCCCAGCTAAAGGGATGGATTTTACAATATGGGAACTACATCTCAATAAAGCTGCGATAATACAGAAAAAGAAAAGAAAGCTGGAAAGAGCAGCATTGTTAAGAAACCTCCATACCTGTGTCCCATCCAGATATTCTGGGAGTTGCATAATGATCCTAGACAACTGGAAGATTTGGTACAGGATACAAAAGTTGGAGGGTGATGATTAAGCTTAAAGTCAAACCCTCATGATGCCGCTTGCTGGGTACCTGATCTTGAGTAATTTTAACTGTTTCTTGAGTTGACTGATCATATCTAGAAAATCCTAAGAACCGACTGCTTTCTGTTGAGGATGTTTTGTGTATATTTGGTTAGTCTTCTAAATGCTTGGTTCTGCCAATTGTGGTGTAATAAATTCTGGATAAACTGGGAAATTAAATTTATCCTTACCAGAAAGCTTGAAGCAGCCAGATGCTGGTGGCTCACATCTGTCCTCCTAGCTACTCAGGAGGCTGAGATCTGAGGATCACGGTTCAAAGCCAGCCCGAGCAGAAAAGTCTGTGAGACTCTAATTCCAATAAACCACCAGAAAATCGGAAGTGGTGTTGTGGCTCAAGTGGTAGACTTGAGCTGAAATGCTGAGGGATAGCACCCAGGCCCAGAGTTCAAGCCCCATGACCGAGCAAGAAAGAAAGAAAGAAAGAGGAAGGAAGGATGGAAGGAAGGAAGTTGGACGCTAAGAATAATCCTGTGTCTGGTGAAATTTCAGATAAAGATCCAATTGGATCAATGTCTTCAACTTTTACTTTCCAGCTCCTTCATTTGAAAAAACATATGACAGTATTAACAACTGTTGCCATTTTTTTTCCTGTGTGTTGGTGGTCCTGGGGCAGAGCCTGGGTGCTGTCTCTTAGTTTTTTGTGGTTGTTTTTTTTTTTTCCCTCAAAGCTGGTACTCTATTGGTTGGGCCACAGCTTCACTTCTGGCTTTTTTGGTGGTTCACTGGAGATAAGAGTCTCATGGACTTCTCTGTCTGGGCTGACTTGGAACTGCAGTCCTCAGATCTCAGCCTCCTGAGTAGCTAGGATGACAGGCATGAGCCCCCAACCTCCAGCTGTATTTTCATCTCTGGTGGGAAATGGCTCTCAATGCCATTTTCTCTTCCTCTCAGCAGGAAGCTGCGGAGTTGTGTTAAGTGACTATTTTCTGTGGAGAAACTTTCATAAAAAGATGATCACCTTGTTGTCTCTTGTTCCCTGGGATTTGCACACTTCTCCCTCTCTGTTGAACATCTGTAGTGTAACAGTATATTATAAGGAATTCACCTGGTGTCTTGGAAGCCCCATTCTCAGGAAATTAGCATTCAATATTGTGATCTTCATTTCAAGGTACCAGGGCTGGGCACGTAAAACCAAAAGAAGAGATATGTTTCCATGGGGAAGAAAAAAAAACATAATAAAACCAACCTCATAATGTAATGCAATACTAAAAATGGTGTTTTGGTTGGGTTCCAGTGGCTCACATTTGTTAGCCTAGCTACTCAGGAGGCTGAGATCTAGGGATCGCAGTTCAAAGTCAGTCTGGGCAGACAAGTTTGTGTAAGTCTCCTAATTCCAACTAACCAGCATAAAGCCAGAAGTGGAGGTCTGGCTCAAGTGATAGAGTGCTAGTCTTGAGCAAATAAAAGCTCAGAGACAGACCCAGGCTCTGAGTTCAAGTCCCAGGAACAATACACACATATAAAAAATGATGGGCCAGGCCTGCAGCCAGGCCTGCATTCTGCCAAGGGAAACTCTATTTTAATCTCTTCACCTGTTGGTATTAAGAGAAAAGGGAGAGTTTTTTTTTTTATGAGGGAGGGGGAGATACAAAGAGGGAGAAGAAAGGCTTGTATGAAGAGGGAATTCACAAACCAAGGGGGGGGGGGGGGAGAAATTTAAATGATCCCCGACCGAACTGTTTTGCTGTTAATACAGAAATACAGTGTAAGACACATTTAATGGGCTCTATTTTTTATTATACTATGCTGAATAATTAAGTTTGAGGCTAAGTGTCACATGGATTTATCTTTTAATTAAAAAAGCATGGTTCACGCATATTTGAGTGGTAGTCCAAATAAACGCAATATAGAAATTTATGTTTGTTTATCTAGGTGTTAATTACCTAGAGATTGTTCTGGATTACTTCTTTTTATAAAGTGTCATAGGCTGGTGTCAGAAGGAATAAAGCTTGTCCGGAGAAACTTAGCCTTCACTAACTACAGGGCTGGCTTGACCTGGATGGGAAGACAGATATAGGGGTTCGGGGGTGTGGAGAAAAAAAAACAACTTGGGGTAATCTCGGTGTATATTGACACCCCTTGTTCTACCCACATCAAATAAAACAGTCATTTTAGAAAAAAATATTCCTAAGACATAAAGGCACAAATATATCTTCGTTGTTTTATAGCCTGTTGTCCACAGCTATTTATAAAACATGTGATTATTTATTCCTGGGGTTATGAGGAGTTCGCTGGGAGAGGCTGGGAAGGAAGCACCATTAATCCACTTACCTGGTGGTAGAGGAGGGGTTTACCCCCTTCTCTTTCAGTGAGGCCTGGGCTGGGACAGGAAACTGGGCCGCTGTGATTTGTCCAAAATGTGTCAGCTTTGCTGTTTAAAAAGAAAGGAAGAAAAAAGAAGGAAAGAAAGAAAACTGGTGGCGCACATCTGTCATCCTAGCTACTCAGGAGGCTGAGATCTGCGGATTAAGGTTTGAAGCCAGCCAGGGTAGGAAAATCCATGAGACTCCTATCTCCAATGAATCATCAAAAGGCTAGACGTGGAACTGTGGCTCAAGTGGTAGAGCGCGTGCTAGCCTTGAACACAAAGGCTTGGGGATCGTGCCCAGGCCCTGAGCTCAAGCTAAAACAAAACAAAACACAAACAAGCTAGGCAGTGGGAAAAAGAAGAGCACAGGTAAGTAACAGGGATCACAAACCAGATTTCCTCTGTGTTATCCGTGGGATAAGGGGGTTTCCTTTTGTTCCAGTGGTCAGTTTTCCTGGTTTCCTTCTGCTTCTGTTTAGTAGCCAGCAAATCATTTCCATAAGCCCTGCAGAGAGAGACCAGGACAGAATAGGAGCCCAGGGAGGGGAATGGGGACTACCCCCACCAAAGCTAATTGGTTGAATGTGGATACTCTGAGTGTGTGTGTGTGTGTGTGTGTGTGTGTGTGTGTGTGTGTGTGTGTGTTGGGGGATGGAAGAGGGTTCCTCTTGGAGCCAAGGAAGCTAGAGGGGAGACCATTGTCAGTTCTATAACCCAGTCTTGGCTGTGCACATAGGAAGGTGACCTGGACTGAGCACTGAACAAGACATGGTGCAAGTGGTGGCACTTGAGTCATCATGTGCCCTGGGATGGGGGTGCTCTTGGATTCTGAATCTGTCTGCTACTTCCTGCAGAAGGGGGTGGTGGTCCCAGCAGCCCACCAGCCCCCGGGGAGGGGCAGAGGGC
The DNA here is from genome assembly GCF_000151885.1 of Dipodomys ordii. Taxonomy (NCBI): domain Eukaryota; kingdom Metazoa; phylum Chordata; class Mammalia; order Rodentia; family Heteromyidae; genus Dipodomys; species Dipodomys ordii. Next base: position 1,350,290 of record NW_012267308.1, read on the forward strand.
ACAGGAGTGGTGCCAGGATCCTGCACTGCATAAGGCCTCCTCCGGTCTCCTCTCCAGCACAGGGGGATCAGACAGCCTCAGGACTTTACTGATGCTTTTCTGTGCTGTTCCTGGGGGCTTGAACTCAGGGCCTGACTGCTGCCACTGAGCTTTAGCAACTCGTGCTCCAGCACTAGTGAACCACGTCTCCCCCTTCCAGACTTTTGTTTGTTTGTTTGCTTTTCGTTTTGCTGATTCATGGGAGATAAGAGTCTGGGCTGGCTTTGAACCTCAATCCTCAGATCTGTCTCCTAAATAGCTAGGATGACAGGCCTGAGCCACCAGCCCCAACCCTTTGTGACTTTTCAATGACTGTTTGTTACTCAGTTTCCCCTCAGATCACTCTGGAGGCTCTGGGCAGTGACGTGAATCTAGGCCTAGCAGCACCAGGTTGAGGCTGGACAATGACGGCCTTAGCAGATGTCTTGTCTGCTCTCCTGGGGACACGGTGGGAGGAGAGGGTCCCTGTGTCTCCACTTGCACTCCCAAATGAGTGCAGCACTGGACAGTGGGTACTGGGGGCCACAGAGACCTGGGGAGGGGCAGGAGCAGACCCAGGGGAAAGGATTTGGGGAGGCTGGCTTTAGGGATGGACAGAGGGGTGCAGGAAGCCCCTCTGGCCGGTTTGGGGAAGGAGTTCATTGTCAAGAAATGACATGAAGAAGTCCACCTGTTGTCTGAGAATAACATAATATATATAATATACTATATAATGATATATAATAGTAATTGTACATATTATATAATTTATAACAAATATAGAAATACAATAATATATTATATACTTATATATTATATGTATTCTAAAATAACATATTTGTTTATATTATAAATATTCACATATATATTTATGGATACAATATGTTATATATAAATATATAAACATAAAATATAATATATACATATGTATATACATATATAAATATATAGTTATATAAGCATATAACTATATATTATGTAAAAATAATGTATTATATAAACATTTATATATCATACATTTTATATATAAATAATATATCAATGTGAAGTTCCCATGAGATAATATACAACCAACTGTTCCACCTGTGTGATTCAGTGGTCTTTAGAACATTTAAAATGTGTATGATTCATGATGGTTTTGTGTTGTTCTGAAATGTCTTTTGTACCTCCAAAGAGACTGGGACCAAGTGGGAGTGTCCTCTCTCCACCTCCTGACTTCCCAGAATCACCACACCTCTGCACACAAGCACGCGTACAACCCGAGACTTTGTGCTTCTTGGCATACTCACCCATTCATCCATGTGGTCCCGTGGTGGTGGCTCACACCTGTAATACCAGCTACTCAGGAAGCAGAGATCTGAGGATTGCAAATAAACGCCAGCCTGGGCAGGAAAGTCCATGAAACTCTTTATCTCTCATTAGCCACCCCCAAAAGCCAGAAGTAGAGCTGTGGTTCAAGTGGTAGAGCACCAGCCTTGAGTGAAAAGGGTAAGGGGCAGCATCTAGGACCTGAGTTCAAGTCCCAAGACTTGTGCATGCACACGCATGTGCACACGCATATATACACACACATACACACACAGATTCAGCTATGTGGTGGCATGCACTTCTGCCATTTCTCTGCATGATCTGCTGTGGACACCCTACTTGATTTGGCCTTTTCCTTCCTTTTTATCTGGGTGCCATCTATCTACCCAAGTGGGAAATGGATTCTGTCCTTTGGACATGCAAAACCTGCTCCTGCCTCAGGGCTTTCCTGTATTTTGTTCCTTATTTTTTTTCCATGTTTGTTACTTTCTCCTTAAGTTGAAGTTGATATATCACCAATGGATGATCCTCATCAGTGGTTCCATGTGTCCCTGACCATCACTGACTTCTGTCTTCTGGTACAAGTAATCATTCTGGAATCACCTTTCTTCTCTTTTGTAATTCCATGTCTGTGTTCTTCTTCCCTGGCTGGAAGGAGAGCGGGGTCTTGCCTTCCACAGACACCTCCTGGCCAGACGCAGGACCCCAGTGAAATACTTACTGAATAAATAAAAATCTCTACTCTTATGAGCCTTGACAAGAATCTTGATGATGTGAGTTCTGAGCTTCCTTTAAAAATAAGAAGAGGGCTGGGAAGGTGGCTCAGTGGTAGAGTGCTTGCCTTGCATGCATGAGGCCCTGGGTTCAATTCCTCAGATCCACATTAGCAGAAAAAGCCGGAAGTGGCACTGTGGCCAAGTGGTAGAGCCCTAACCTTGAGCTGAAGAGCTGAGGACAGTGCCCAGGCCCAGAGTTCAGGCCCCACAACTGACAAAAGAAGAGGAAGAAGAAGAAGAAGAAGAAGAAGAAGAAGAAGAAGAAGAAGAAGAAGAAGAAGAAGAAGAAGAAGAAGAA
>NW_012267308.1:1353149-1373035 GCF_000151885.1 Dipodomys ordii
AAGAAGAAGAAGAAGAAGAAGAAGAAGAAGAAGAAGAAGAAGAAGAAGAAGAAGAAGAAGAAGAAGAAGAAGAAGAAGAAGAAGAAGAAGAAGTTCCCTCAACAGACTCCAGAAATGTCTGCAACCCAAGCAGCACACGCACACCCAGCTTGCTGGTGGAGCAGCAGCCCTGTCTAGAGAGCTTGGGTAGGCCCTCCTTGCTCTGGTGGGTGAATGACATGGTTCTAGTGGAATGCACTCTCTTGACAGGGCTGGCCAGGCTAGCCCTTCACCCTCCTTCAGGGCCTCTGAGCCTACCCAGCTGGGCTCAGGAAGAAGCTGCCACTGGGGAGGACACACATCGATGGCTTGGGTGTGCTTGTGAACACATGATTTCCTGGGCCAGGACATCCCTCCTCACCTCCCATTCCTATTTCTGGGTTCTGTGCGCCCACCTTGTGCCAAGGGATGGGCAGGGAGAATGGATCCTGGCAGTCATAACCATAACGGCAGCCTCATCCACCCTAGTCCCTTCTCCAGCCCCATGGACCACCTCCCCCCCCCCCCGACCACACTCCTAGCCAGTGACCCAGGGGGTGGGGCCTGGGGTCAATGTCTCTTATTAATGCCTTTCCATTTCTCAGTTTGCTGACTGGAGTGATTTTCGGTGAGGTCCACATAAATACTTCAAAAATAATTCACTATGAAGAGGAACACTTCTGGAATGGATGATGGCAGGGCGAATTAAACGCTTTATAGGGCTGGGTGTAAATTATTTTAATGCATGTCATAGATTCCCCCATGGGGAATCCTGCCCCCGCCCCCCCCCCCTGAGGTCAGGTCTGGTTAGCCTCAGGACTTCAGAGGGTGCTGGGAGCAGGTGGCTAGGAGCTTGCTCTGGGTGGGGATGTAAATCTCTCTCTCTCTCTCTCTCCCCTCCCCCGTCTATCCCCCCATCACTGATGTCCTTCTAACCTCAGGAATGTGTCCATGTCTGACCAGGAGAATCCATGAGACAGATGAAGCGGGAGGAGAACGGCATTTGTTAACCAAGATGACAGCCTGACCCACAGCTCAGCCTCTCCTCCATTGTCTGACGCTCTCCAGGGAAGTGAGAAGCGCTATGGTGTGTGACACCAAGCATTGGAAATATTTCATTTTCCCTTGAAAACGTTGGGGCAACGAGACTAACAGGCTCTCCACAAACAGTATTGGCTATTTTCTACTCTGTGTGTGTGTGTGTGAGAGAGATGGGGGGGGAGGGAGGGAGGGAGAGAGAGAATCACAAGATATCTGAGTGGGTGGGTCTAGCCCAGTCCCATGCAAGATAAGAGCTTGGTGTAAATTTGGTGTCTAGAAGCTAGCCACAGTTGGTCTATGGAATAGTTATCTACACAATGTTTAGAGACCTAAAGATGGTGGTCTGCTTTTTGTTTTATGCAGTAATTGAGGCTTAGACAAAGAGGTTACTGCTTTATTGACAGGTATTCTATCACTAGGGCACCCCTGTCCTGGGGCTTGAACTCAGGGCCTGGGTACTATAGTTTAAAAATTTTTTAATTTTGTGGTCCAGGCTGGTTCTCTACCACATGAGCCACACTTCCACTTCCAGTTTTCTTTTTTCTTTCTTTTTTTTTTTGGGGTCCAGTCGTGGGGCGTGAACTCTGGGCCTGGGTGCTGTCCCTCAGCTCTTCAGCTCAAGGCTAGCGCTCTACCACTTGAGCCACAACACCACTTCCGGCTTTTTTCTTTTTGCTTATGTGGTGCTGAGGAATTGAACCCAGGGCCTCAGGCATGCAAGGCAAGCACTCTACCACTAAGCCAACTTCCCAGCCCCCACTTCCAGTTTTCTGGAGGTTCATTGGAGATAGCATTCTCCTGGACCCTCCTGCCTGAGGATGGGTTAGAACCATGATCCTCAGATCTCAGCTTTCTGAGTAGCCAGGATTACAGGTGGGAACCACCAATGCCTGATTGTACTAGTTATTTTTGAGGTAGGGACTCTCTTCTTAACCAGTTATACTCCTGGACCAAGGTCCATCTATTTCACACTTTTTGTTTTAGCTAGGGTGATAGGTATGTACTGCCATTCCCAGCTTCTTTCATTGAGTTGGGTCTTTCTGTCTTTTCTGCCTAGGCTGGTTAGAACCTTGTTCCACTTGATCTCAGCCTCCTGTGAAGCTAGGATGACAGGGAACTCCATTGTGCCCAGAAATGGATTAAGAAGTGGGTCTTACAACCTTTTCAGCCCAGGCTGGCCTCAAATCATGATCCTCCTGTTTTCAGCCTCTGAAGGAGTGGAGATTACAGATGTGAATCCCCCCCCACCCCTAGCTTATCATGTCTGTGTGTTTCTAAATACTAAAATAAGCTTTTGATCCTACATGGAGGAATTTATGGCTCCAGAATGTTTTCCTTTGATGTCCTGTCTCCCTCCCCCCACATCAGTGAGACACGATGATGAGTCTTTCTATTGTCTAGAGTCATCTCATCTCTGGAGTGAAGCATTTGCTCACTTAACTTTTATCACCAGGTGATAAATACATGCCCAGAATTGGCCATACAATGAACAACACATGGACCCCTGTGTTAGGAAACTCATGACTGTACTAGCTGTGTTAGGCAGTGTCTATCACAGTGACAAAAGGAAGAAAAACCAAAACAGTTGACATAAACAATCTAAAAGACGGAGAGATTTATTTCGGGTCATGCGTGGTTTCAGCCTGTGCTTGTCTGATTCCCATGCTTCTGGGCTGTGGAAGGCTGATCATCATGGCAGAAGGAAATGAAATAGCTGAGGAGAGTTCTTCATCTCATGGTAGCCAGGAAGCAGAACATGGAGAGATATACCTTACAAAGACACACCTCCTCCTAGAAGTAGGGAGGTTGGAGTCCCAGTAGGCTTGGCTTTGGCAGGGCTGGAAGGGTCAGGAGGCTGTATGGAAACTTTCTTTGGATGAGCTGTGTTCCTGTCTGGCCTCAGCACCTGAGGCTGCACTGGTCTGCATCCTTGAGGAATTAGGTTCAGTCCTTGAAATTCAGGAAGACAAAGACATTCAGTCTACAGCAGAATCTAAAGGCGCTTCATTAGTAGATAAAGGTGGTGGTCAACTTGGAGAGAGAAAATTATCCAGGCTCTGGCTCAATAAATAAATAAATGAAAAGATAATAAATGAAAAGATAAGGTGTCAGGTTCAGACCTGACACCTTAGAGATGAAGGAGGCTGAGATCTGAAAATCAGGATTTGAATCCAGACCAGGCAGACAAATCTGATAGTCTTATCTCCAGTTAACCAACAGGAAGTGGAGCTGGAAGTGGAGCTGTGGTTCAAGTGGTAGAGGGCCAGCTTTGAGCAAAATAGCTAAAGGACAGCACCCAAGTCTTGAGTTCAAGTCCTAGGACCAGCACATGCATGCACACACACATATACACATGCACACACTATGAATTTTATATTTTGAGCTATGCTCTGTAAAAAGAAAAGAAAAAATAATAGAAAGGCCCAGCTAACTGAGGTGGGAATGGAAAAAAGCAGGCGCTGGGGCTGAATGAGGTGAGGGCTTCCAGATGGTTCTTTCCCTCTCTCTTTTCCTCCCTGCCTCCCATTTTGATACAAGGACAGGAACGACTCACATACCTGAAGGCAGAAACAGAAGGCTCCACCAAAGATTGGACAGAGAAAGCCAGGCTCTGCCGAACACTTAACAACAACCAGCCTTCTTCCCAGAACCGGCTGTGAGCATGGCTAAGAATAGACCTGGGCGAGGATGGTGGGATCTTTCTCCATGAGAATTCTGCACAACATTCTCTGCTCAGTCACCCAGCCGAGGGAGCTCAGTGTTGTCAGTCACTTAGGGGGTCCCATAGCAAAGTACCCCAAACTGGGTACCTTCTACACAGTTTTTATTTGGTCAACGTTCTGGAGGTCGGAAAATGCAAGGCCAAGGTGTTGGTAGATTCAGCATCTGGTGCCGGCTCACTTTCCCTGGTTTGTAGCTCTGTCTGCCTTTCCTTGGTTTTCTAACAAGCCGAAGGAGCAGGGATTTATTGGGAGTGTCTTATGTAAGAGTACTGTGTTAGCTTTCTTGAGCTGTAAACATATCCCAGAGCCTTGGTTTAAGGGAAGCAAAGGTCCCTTTTGGTTTGTGGTTTCAGATCACTTAGTTCAGTTGTTTTCTGGCCGATGAGCATCGTGGTGGCGGAGAGGGTGTGGTAGTAAGAGATGCTCACCTAATGGCAACCAGAAAACAAAGAGAAAGGGAGAGAGGATGAGAGGGAGGGAGGGGAGACAGAGACAGAGAGAGACAGGAAAAGAGGGAGGGAAGTAAAGGAGAAGAGAGAGAGAATGGGAGAGAGAGACAGGGAAACAGACTCAGAAATGGAAGAAGAGAGACAGAGACAATGAGAGACCTATGGAAAGAGACAGGGAGAGAAAAGCTGAGAGAGAGAGATGGAGAGGGACAGAGAGGGAAAGAAAGAAACAGAGATAGAGAGATAGAGGACAGAGAGAGATAGGAAGAGAGAAAGGGAGAGGAGAGGAAGAGAGAGAGGAGTGAGGGAAGGAACGTGGGAAGAGAGAGAGAGGAAAGCCTGGCCACAGATATAACTTCAGTAGGTACAACCTCACTGCTACTTCCTCTAATGAGGCCCCACCCACCCCTGTTTCCACCCTATCCCAAAGCTCACTAAACTCTATCCACCAATGGCCTCAGAGCCCTCAGGATCCAATCACTTCTCAGAAGTCCCACCTCTATAGACATAGGCATTTCCCATGTAAGGATTAGCTGGTTCTCTTCCTTCCGAATCCTCTATTTTGCTGCTTCTGACCCACGCTGGTCAGTCATCAGTCCCTTTACATCTTTTAGAAATCTAATTTTACAAGCTGTTGGTCTTGAGTGTGGACGGTTGCATTTTATTAATTTGAATAATAATAATAATAATAAAACCTAAACAACTCTGCCACTGTTTTTAATGATCCTGGAGGTCAATCTTCTTCCTCATTCCAGCAATGCTGCCAGCCTAGCACAGCCTTTGTTCTGTCTCCTCAGGGTTTTAGGACGATGCACCGCCAGCCTGGGGGCAGCGTGTGGCTGTGCAGCCTTGGTCACTAAATGTGATGGCATTGTCCTTTTTGTCAACCTGAGCAAGGAAGCTGTCTTCCTGCCCCTGACAGGAAGTAGTCCACTCAGCAACGTGTGACACTTGAAATGATGCCCACAGAACTCTCAGTGTCTTCCACAAGACTGACCAGTCCCCTTACCAGATCATTTGCCAAAGTGCAGTCCCAGGATGGAATGGCACCTGTCCCCTTGGATCTTACCTCCTTCCTTCCTGAAGACGGGCTGGGAGCGCGCAGTAGATGGCGTTGATGCTCTCATGGATGGTCTATGCCCCAGCCACAGCTCCTTAGTGTTTCCTGCCGGCATCTTGCCTTTTCCAGCATACAATTGCAGATTGAATCTCTACCAGGACTCTTTTTTAATTTTTTATTTTTATTGTGAAAATACTGTACAGAGGGGTTACAATTACATGGGCAAGATAATGAGTATATTCCTTATCAAGCTTTGTAGCCTTCTCCTTTGTTTCCCCTTCCCATCCCTTCCCATTCTACCCCCGCCCCCCCATCCTCCCTGCTCTCCCCCCCCACCCCGCACCAAAGTTGTAAAGTTCATTTTCAACATAACGACTTGTTGCAATGGGTCCACCTGTATCCCTATTTAAACGATTTGTTTTTCCCCTTCCCCTCCACAAATTATACCGACATAAAATACAGTGAAAGCAGGGGTTATACTGTGGGGGAAAGACATACAAAGCAACAAAGAACTCATCTTATAAATGTGTTAGAAACAATGGCAAGAAAGAAAAAAACATTTGAGTACCTATCTTAGAGTTCATTTCCCTAACATCACATTATCTGACCTTTTCCGCTTGACTCAGACATATACTAGATATTGCAAATAAGGGAAACCATGGGACCTATGTTTCTTTGGGCCTGGCTTACTTCACTTAATATAATGCTTTCCAAGTCTTTCCATTTCCTAACAAATGGGGCAATGTCATTCTTTCTGATGGAGGCATAGACTTCCATTGTGTATATATACCACATTTTGTTGATCCATTCATCTACTGAGGGGCATCTGGGTTGGTTCCAGATCTTAGCTATGGTAAATAATGCTGCAATAAATCTACCAGGACTCTTAAGTGTCTCTAACCAGCCTTGTATGAGCTTATCAAAACTCATAGTGCGTCCTTCCTTTCCTTTCCCTTTCCCCCCATCCTCTTCCCTTCCCTCCTCTTGCCTTCTTCCTTCCTTCTTCCCTCCTTTCTCTCCCTCCATCCCTCTCTCTTTCTGTCTCTGTCTCTCTTGCTCACACTTGTTCTCTCTCATTTGTTTTCATTTCTGTGTCTGAGCCAGAATCTCACTCTGTAATCCAGGCTGACCTCAAACTCTAGATCCTCTTTCCTCAGCCTCCTGAGTGCTGGGATTATAGGCACACACTTCCACCACCACTGTTACCACCACCACCATCATCATTACCAGGCCTGAATGCACTGTGCTTATTTCTGCATCTTGGCTCCTTCAAGGCTGACGAATCCAGAGCTCCATTGTCATTCTAATGGTCCCCTCTTCGGAAGACACCATCATTAAACAGATCGTGTCAGTTAAAACAGAACTAACAATGGCCCCAGCTGTCCAGCTCCTTCTCTTGGTGGGGCTGTGGTCAGTGTGAGGTTCAGGAGGGTCGGACACCTCCCCGATCCTGGCTTGTCCAGTTTCCCGCCTGCCTGTCCTGTGTGTGGACTGCCATGCAACCTTAGTGACCATTCTGATTCTTTTGTCTGTTGTCCATCAGACCCGGATTTGCATCTGTTCCCAAATAGGCGTGACCTTGGCTGGGTTATTTGAGCTCATCTCTGAAGCAGGGTGAGCACATGTCTCTGAGGGTTTGTGGGGAAGTGAAATGTGGGGGCCCAGGGGTTATCGGCCCGGATGGATGCCGGCCTTTCTCATCGAGGATGGTCATGCTGCACACATGCAGCATGGGGTTGGATGAGCGGGCTAATGGATGGACTCAGCCTTTCCATTCTCTGCAGTATTCTTCTAAAGCAGATCATTATTCTGTATAGAATAAATAGTGTTATCGGGCCGATATGCTTAAGGCTAATGAGCCCATGTCTAGCATCTGAGAAGCCAGATAACAAGACATGTTTTTCTCCATTGGCTTCTATTGATGTATTAATTAATGAAATCCAAGATTCCCCTTTGAGCCGGAGGAGTGTTTAAATCACTCTGGTGCTCTATGTAACACCCTGTCTACCCCCTCCCCTCTCCTGCTACCAGGTGCTCAGCAGGGTGGGGGGGTATGGCAGCTGGGGTCTTCTGGTGGCCAGCTGGGCCCAGGTGAAAGCAGATTTAAGGCCAGCAAGAAGCCTGTGCAACACAGCCATGGGACAACAGGGTCCCAGCTCCCGGCTGGCTGCGCTCACGGCCAGTCCCACCATCACCGCAGGCCATGGGAGGTACACACATGTATACACATGCACATGCAAATGTATCTATGCCTATGTTCAGAGGTATAAACTATTTTCACACCGGTACATGCGTATATGTATATACTCTGTCCATGTGTTTAAACATATGTACAGGTATATAATATATACACACAATGTGAGCATATACTATACCACACTGCACACTTGTATATGCACACACGTATTTACATACACACAGCACACATATACACACATGCTCATATGTACATATACACATGCTACATTCATGCCTATATACATATGTGCACATTCTATTTTTACAACTATATACACAGACATGTATACATTGTACTCACATGTTTATATGTATATACCAGTATATGACACATACATACATATAGAATACATTCTGTCCACATACATATATGTGAATGCATATATATATATATACATGCATTTGTGTTTATATACATCTTTACAAACAATATATATACATATGTGTGTCAGTGCATAGGTGCACATGTATGTATTATATTCACACCTATGCACACTGTATATACTCTGTTCACAACTATATGCACATGGAGGTACACACACACTACACTCATGGGTTTATATGTATGTATAGGTATATGACATACACATAACTATATACTATCTACTTACATACATGCATATACATACACATGTACATATGTGTATGAACATAAATGTGTGCAGAGACACACAAGCACATATAATGCACACACATATTTGCATACATATACATACACAAGGCACACACATGTACAGCTGTGTGTGTACGTGCACACACATGTATGCATGCATACATATGTGCCCACGTGTACATGGATGCACATATACATGTACATGGATACATGCATGGTATGCATGAGCATATGTATAACTATATTTGAATCCATGTTTTCCTACATTCCTCATACATCACCAGACACCCCATAGCTAAGCTGTCTCCTATTTGTAACATGTGTTTCCAGTACCCTATAAGGAAACATGTAGCCCCTAGGTCCTGTAGGTAACCAGGTACCCCACACCCTGTAGCCCACACTCTGTAACTAAGCCTACATTCCTAAATATCACCTGCTCCCCTACCAATCCAAATTCACAACAGAAGGAAATGTCCTTTGCCACTCCTGCTGGCTCATACACGAATACTTCCACCACTGCAATGTCTCCTTCCAGCCCAAAGGAAGAAGATACCTCCGAGGTCTCCTAACCCCTCTTCTACCGCCCGTAATGCCCCTTGTGGTGTGCCAGTGCAAGCATTCAGAGAGACAGCAAGTGTCCGCTCATTGGTCTGTATTCATACTGCTATAACAAAACCTGTTACAATGAGAAATGTGTGTGTCAGCCCCCATTCGTGTACAGCAAACCTGTGTGTCACTGTGGGTGCCGGGGGCGGACATGGAACTGGGGTCTTTGCCAGCTCCCCCCGTTCATGCTTCTGGGCCATTATGATCCTTAGCATCCATCAGCATTCTTAACAGGTACCCCCCAAACCATCTTTCCATTCACCTTTCATAGCTACATATCTACTTGGTGTTTTGTGAGTCTGATTCTACTCTATTTAGAATCAATAACCACTTAGGATTAAAATTCGAGTCGAACTATAAACCATAAAAGCCCCTGATTATTTCATTAGTAATTAGCTAATTGGCATTAGATATTTAATTACACATTCCAAATATTTGATGAATTATTTCAGCTCTGCAGAGAAAGCGGATGGTGGAGATTACATTTCTCTTTTCTTTTTTCATCCTGTCAGTAAAACAGAAAGCCCACAGGGAAAGATCACAGGAAACTTTCAGTGTCTCTGTGGTTTGAAGCCTGGGCTAGTCTGGGGCATTTGTTCTGTCTTTGAAGGACGTCCATCCCCAGATTCGATGAGTTCAGCTAGGAACCAGGGTTCTGAGCCTCTCTCTACTTCTTCCCAAGATCATCTGACATTGCTCCTGAACGCTTCTGGTTTTTCTTGGAAGGCATTGTCTTTTCTTCTTTGTTCTGTTTCCCACCACATAAGGCAAGCCTCCTTCTACACCTTGTGCTTCCCAGGAGTGAAAAGGAAGCCAGCCTCTCACCTCACATCCTGCTCTCCTCCGGGCGACCCTTGTCTTTCTAGTTCATCTCATAGAAGGCCCTGTCTGTGTCGGACACCAGGTGGCCCCCACAACCTTCTCAGAATGGATTTGAATTAGATAACACTTGGTCTCTGGCTCTCCTATCATTAAGGTGTGGGAGCTGTTTCTCTAAAAGTAAAAAATAAAATAAAACAAGAGAGAGAGAGAGAATTTCAGTATAAGGGGAGGAAAAAAAACCCCAGCACAAATGTTCATTTCTAGTCCTTCTGGTATTCTTCTGAGGATTGTCTGCACCCATCCCATACCAACTCACAAGTGTGCCAAATGCTTCTTGATATTCCTAGGCACCCCTAAAGACTCATGGGATGATTCACAGCATAGGAATAAGTCAAGTGTGTGTTCTCCACCTACCCAGCCCTCTGCAGCACTTAGTTTGCCTTTCTGCCCTGCAGGTGGACTAAACAAAATGGTGAAGCTGTTTGTGTCTTATGTTTCCTCTGCCCTGGAGTAGGAGGAGGAGAAGTCAAATGTATGTCTCACCCTGACTGCTCTGCTACCCTCAGAACAGATTGTGATAGACTACAGTCAGGACCTCTGTGGCTATTCCAGAGCTTAGGGAAGAGGAAAGAGTCATCCAGGACATGAGTTGCCATCCATTCAGCCACGCATCCTGCAGTACAACTGGAAAGCTGAAGTTAATGCTTAAAGGGCCAGCGAGGCTGAATGTAGAGCCCACGGTGGACGGCAAGGATAGGTTGACCGCCTTCTCCTGATGTATTTCCTATCCACACAGAAAGGGGATCCTTGGGAGGGACCTACAAGACCCTTGCACCCTTGTGAAAGATGCAAATTTCCACAGATGGGCTTCTTGCAGGTGGGGGAAGATGGACTGTTAGAGCAGGTGGGCACAGGCCAAGGCAGGAGACCATGTCCCATTTGGGGGTATCCAGAGACAACCTTGGAGGGACCTGAAGAAAGAGGCACCCAGGCTGAGCCCTTGCCCTGCTGCTAATCAGATCTAGAACTCCTTTGGTTGCTCAGCCATAAAATATAGACCTTGTGCTCACCTAGCTTATTCATAGATGGAGAAGATAGACTCTGTGGATAAGAGCATCCAAAAAGCTACATTTACCAAACTTTGCAGAGATCATGGAGCTGTTGCTGCTCCTCCTCCTCCATCTTCTTTTTCTCCACCTCCTCATTCTCCTCTTCCTCCTCTCCCTTCTCTTCCTCCACATCTGTCTCCACACCTCCTCATTCTTCTCCTCATCATCCTCCTTCTCCTCTTCTTTCTTCTCCTCTTCCTTTGCTTCTTCCTTCTCTCTTTCCTTTTCCTCCCCTTATTTTCTTCCTTCTTCTCCTCCTCTCATTTCTCCTCATCCTCCTTCTTTTCATTTTCCTCCTCTGTCTTTTCCTCCTATTTCTCCTCCTCCTTTCTCCTTCTTTTCCTCTTCCTCCTCCTTTTCTACTTCTTCCTCTTCATTTTCCTTCTCTATCTTTCTTTCCTCTCCCTCCTCCCCTTTCTTTCTCCTCTACTTTCTCCTCCTTCTGGGACTTGAATTTAGGGCCTGGGCACTGTCCCTTAGCATTTTGTGTTTAAGATGGGTGCTTCACTATTTGCGCCACAGTTTCACTTCTGGCTTTTTGGTGGTTAATTGGCAATAAGTGTCTCATGGAATTTTCCTGCCTGGGATGACATTGAACCAAGATCTTCAGATCTCAGCCTGCTGAGTAGCTAGAACAACAAGCTTGAGCTTCCAGTGTCCAGCTTCCCACGCCTTCCCTGAGTTTTAAAAGTACCTATATTTTAACCTGCTGGTATAAACAGATACACCAGTATCTTTATGAGAAAGAAGCCTCAAATCCCTCTGGAAATAGGATGGCTATCAACAGCAAGCATTAAAGTAATTTTTTTTCAAGGAAAAAAATCTAACTGTCCTCATCAACACAGAGACAGACGTCTCTTTGCTCCTCCCTGTGCTCAGTGCCACTCTGAAGGAAAGGTGTCCTACAGAAGCAGGTGCAATCATCCATACTAGGAGGCTCAGGCCAGCATTACACCCCATTCTCACCTCTGACTGCTTCTACATCAAATCATCAGGGCCCCACTCTCCTAGAGCAGCCTACCATGGAACTTTCTGGATAGACCTTCCATTTCTACCACTTTTAGACCACTGTTTTTTTTTTTTAAATCAACTCTTCATCAGCTCAAGGTCAGTATTTAACAACTGAAAAGAGAAATATCTCAAGCTTTTCATTGGAAACCAAGACCTCGCTGTAGGAAGATTTTGTTGTTGCTGTTGTTTTGTTCAGTGGTGGGACTTGAACTCAGGGACTGGGTGTTATCCCTGAGGTATTTTGTTCCAGGCTACTGTTCTACACCTTGAGCCACAGCTCCATTTCTGTTTTTTTTAGGTGGTTAGCTGGAGATAAGAGTCTTACAGATTTTCCTGACTGGACTGGCTTTCAACAGTGATGCTCAGATCTCAGCCTCCTGACTAGCTAGGATGACAAGGGAAATCCACCAGTGCCCAGCTTCCCAGCTTGGGAAGATCTTTATCACGCAGATAAATCTCAACATCTCAATAGGTCTGGTTAATCAATGATGCTGCTGATTCCCTTTGTCTGACTGGCTTGGGACCATCGGTGGGGACGTTTCCAATGCGATGCCTTTTCTAGATCTCCAGCAGAATGCCACCTCTATTCTCTGACCCAAGGAACTTAGCACCCATCCTGGGTAGTGTCACTGTGAACTGTGTCCTTCAATCTATCTGATCATGTATTCTTGGGCCAACATAATCCCAGCAAGTGTGCCCCTACAGTGTAAAACCAGGTGCTTATAAGCTATCTGTAGAGTAAGAGGATGAATGAAGGAAATGGCAGTGTTTTTCTGTGTGGGCTAGAGAAAGACCACCTTGGAATCACAGGATGCCAAGAAATGCTCTGTATAGAGACTAGAGAATCTGTCCCATTGTCCAAGTTTCTGCCTCTGGGCCAAGAAAGAGTACAAAGCAAAGTATAAAGCAGATCAACACAGATGCATTTTTCTTGGAAAGAATATGTCTTCCATGTCATTAGGTTTGGAGAAGATGATGGCGACAAAACGGCAGGTGGTAAGACTCAGGGGATGCCAAGTGGCCACTTTGGACCACTACCATCCAAACAGAAGCATGTGCAGGTATCTGTATTGTTAGTATCTTTGAGTTTGTGATATTTGTCCTAGCTAGGAGAATAGCTCTTGGAGACTAGAGGGTGATGATGGAGGAGATCTTGGGTAAGCAGAGAGGATGGGCATGGAAAAGAGGTATACCTTCCAGAAACTCTAGCAACCATGCCTAGCAGACAAATGCCTGGCTCCCGATCAGTGGGTAGAAAGCCAACTAAGGGTCATTTTGTCCATCCCAGCTCTTAGTCATACCAAGATCACTGTGTCTTGGGAATCTTAGGAGGTAAAAGGTTATGTTTCCTGGGTCTGGGACTGCAGTACTTGAGCCAAACAACATTTATACGCTCCAGTATGCATGTATAGAGTCAGAGCTGTGGGCAAGATGAAAGGCTACAATGTAATCTTGTCCCTAACTCCCCTTGTCTTCGGTCCCTCTCGTGCATATGGACTATTGAGCAGTGGGCATCAGGTACTTTGTCAATGGGTCAACACGAAAGGGGACTGGTCCAAATCCTCATGGGATTTGGAATCTAGTAAGAAAGACTCAAGCTCAATATGCTAATCAGATACAGACTTAATCACCACAAAACCTGCCATTTGCTAGGAGGGAAAGAAAAGGCATTGAGCTAAGAAGGACAGACAATGGAATGGCACCCAGCCCAGTGTTCAGAAGTTCAGAGCAAGCCATGTTACAATTGTGTGTGTGTGTGTGTGTGTGTGTGTGTGTGTGTGTGTGCTGGTTTTGGGACTTGAACTAAGGGCTGGGGTGCTTTCCCTGAGCTTTTTTTTTTTGCTCAAGTCTAGTTAGTTCTCTACCACATGACTTTTTTTTTGCTGGTTAATTGGAGATAAGAGTTTCATGACTTTTCTGGCCACAGCTAGCTTTACACTATGATCCTCAGATCTCAGCCTCATGAATAGCTACAGTGATAAACAAGAACAACCAGTGACCAGAGGTCTTATTTTGACAATAATGGGAAAGTATTATAAATTCAAAATGAAGGAAATCTTTCATTTTCAAGAGGGAGGGGTCACAATTCACCTCAGTGCAGGAACAATGATCTTTGTACTGAGAACTGAAGTTTTAAGATTTGGGCTGGTAAGACTACAACTGTTGGAGTTAAGAACAGATCCTTGTGCTTTGGTGGGGCTGGGGGTGGGGACAACAACAGCAGGGTCCTAACACCAAGTCTTAGGCACAGGCTGAGGGTCCTAACTCGCTTCTTTTTTTCCATTGTGGGACTTGAACTGGAGCCTGAGTGCTGTCCCAGAGCTCTTTATGTTCAAGGCAAGTGCTCTATCACTTTGAGCCACCGCACCACTTCTGGTTTTCTGGTGGTTCATTGAAGATAAGAGTCTTATAGACTTTCCTGCCTGGGATGGCTCTGAACTGTGATCCTCAGATCTCAGCCTTCTGAGTAGCTAAGATTACAGGGAGGAGCCACCAGCGCCCAGCTGACTTGCTTCTTATACTAAAGGAGTAGAGTGTGGTTATGCATTTATTTATTTACTTATTTAGTCGAAAGGACAGGTGTCCTAGGAAGAAAACTGAAGTTCAAGAGACAGATTCATCTTTCAGTTTTCCATCATGGGCTGCATGAGGTACTCCAACATTTCTTCGTCTTTCAGCCCGATTACCCCAGAAATTGCTGACAAAAGTTCCACAAAAGCTGATTTAGGTGGGAGGGAGAAGGGCCTGGTTCATAGTCTAAGCTAGGTGAAAAAAATAACATAAAAAAAAATCCCAGCAGTTCTTGAATTTGACTAGAACTGAGAAATTCAGAGTCATAGGTCCTAAGAATCTCTGGAAAGGTTTATATTTATCCCAGGTCATGAGGACAAGTCCAGAGTTGATCCTGACTTAACAACTGGATCTCATTAAAACTGAGGATGGAGAAAGAATCTCTCTTTTTCCCTCTCTCCCTCTCTTATCTGTTTGATACTTACATTAGGCTGATCTTCAGGAAGGGAGGAATCAAAATTCTAGGGTTGAAACGAAGCCTCTCAAGCATCTGCGTGTGCATGGTTACTGATTCTAATGGCTGTGGTATTGAGGAGAGACTGTCTGGGTGTCACTTCTCTCCTGAAGGACTAGGAGCCATTTGCACCTAGTGTGGAACCTGCCAGCACTTCATGAGGCGCTGGAGACACTGCAAAACTATTTGTAAAGATCCATGCCAGCCACTGGTTGGTGGATTCAGACTATAATTTGAGATATTCCAGAGGATGAGATCTGAGGATCAAACCAGCCTGGGCAGGAAAGTTCATGAGAGGTTTTTTTTTTTTTGTCGGTCGTGGGGCTTGAACTCTGGGCCTGGGCACTGTCCCTCAGCTCTTCAGCTCAAGGCAAGCGCTCTACCACTTGAGCTACGGTGCCACTTCCGGTTTTCTGGTGGTTTATTGGAGATAGGAGTCTCACGGTCTTTCCTGCCCGGGCTGGCTTTGAACCACGATCCTCAGATCTCAGCCTCCTGAGTAGCTAGGATTATGGGCGTGAGCCACCAGCGCCCGGCTTATGAGAGTTTTATCTCCAGTGAACTACTAAAAACAATGGAGGTAGAGCTATGGCTCAAGGGGTAGAGTGCCAGCCTTGAGTAAAACAACTCAGAGACAGTACCCAGGTCCTGAGTTCAAGCTCCAGTACTGGCACAAAAATAAATAAGTAAATAAATAAATAAATAAATGTTAGAAGACTAATAAACACCCACCAAGAGTCTCACAGAGTCATACTAAGCAAATCTTTTGTGCGCGGAATGAGCAAAGTATTGTCTGCCTGGTATATATCTGAATTCCTACAAACACAAAAACAGCCTCACGGATTGAATGGGTAACCCCATGGCTCCAGATCAACTTTGGTCACTCAATCACGGGCCAAAGGTGCTTTAGCAAAAGTAGCTATGACCTCCAGGAGTCCTGAAGTAGAGTCTGCTTTGGGAAAGGTGTTCCCAGGAAGAATGGAGAAAAGTATTTCTGTTGCAGTTTGAACAGGAAGTACCTTCTACAGAATCAGATGATCAAGACTTCATCCTTTAATACTGGCATGAGTTGAGAAGTTGTGGGGAGTTTGGGATGGGTGTGTATGTGTGGGAAAAACAGGAGGTGGGGGAAGTAACCAGGTCCCCAGTCCTCTTCCTTTTCTCCATTTCCTGTCCTCCATGAGGTGAAGAACTCCTCCTGCTGCCATGATGTTTTCCTTCACCATGAATTTCAGAAGTTCAGCCAAGCACTATTGACTGAAATTTAAAAACCTGTGAGCCCCAATAGATCATTGTACCTTGAAGTTGTTTCTGTCAAGTATGTTTGGTCTCAGTGACCCCCAAACAGCTGACACACTACTCTCAACAAGAGAGGTTTTTTTTGTTTGTTTTTGTTTTGACGACAGATGTGGTCAGAATCTAGGCAACTAGAGCAGAGACCAGGGGTGGAGTGGGGGTGGGGTGGGGAAGAGAGAGATGCCTGCTTGTGTGGTCTGTTGGAACTGTTCTCATCATTTCAATTCTGGCAAGTCCTTTCTGCTTTCGTCTTTTCAAAGAACTATATTTTCTGAGGTCCCAAGTGACACATTCGACTCATTAAGCTTTCTTAATTCCCACATGACTTATTGCTGGAAGGGTCTGAAGGCCCAGTAGCTCGCCTTATTACACCTGTAGTTATGAGCATTAACCATAAGCTTTATTACAACATTCAGCACCAACCGTTAAATCTGGGACATGAAAGTCATTATTTCACCCCCACCTCCCCCTACGCCCCCCAAATCCACTTAACCACTGACTGGCAGATTTCCATGCATGTCCTCATACAAAACCTGGTCTCAGCAGCACGCCAGCGAGGCAGTCTCCTCCCAAATGCTGAAGACTCTCAATGGTGATGTCTGATTTGCTGAGATTGCCTGACACTTGTGATTCAGATCTGTTGGTGGAGTTCAAGTTCAAGGTTTCCTTAGGAGCTGACATTCACCCGTGCTTCAGTGCCGTCTAACAAAAGCCAGGACTGTCACCCATTGCTCCTTTCCACAAAGAATTGCTCTTCTCCCAACAGAAACCCAATAGAACGAAATGAAACCTTCCTTGTTTTTAGCTGGGGGGTAAATATGCTCTCCAGAAAGCGGGAAGAGAAACAAAATCATCTAATTTTCTCAATGAACATCTGTGCCAATCAAAGATGTTCTTGTGTCTTTGCACTTAAGAGGCATCAAAAGATGTACAAATATTAGATGCTCAGCTTCATTGGGTATGTTACAGTGTACACAGTATGAAAGGAACCCAGAATCAGAGAGGGAGCCTCTGAAATGGAGAAGAAAGCATGGGTATAGCTTTGTTTCACTGCATTTGCTTTGAGTCATCTTGTGGGAAATGATCCTCTTGTGTGTGTGTGTGTGTGTGTGTGTGTGTGTGTGTGTGTGTATGTGTGTAGAGGTTCTGAAGGGTTGTAAAACTGGAATATTAACACAGCTCCATCATGCTTTTTAGAAGTAAACTTTGGACAAACTTCCATTTTGGCGGTTCTCTTTTTAGAAAACTCCAAGGAGCCCATTGCAGATTGCAATAGAATCCAGCAGTTGTGAAAGAAATCGGTCCACGAAGAAATGGAAAGAAAAGCTTTTCTGGTAACCAACAGTTTCTCTCTCTCTCTCTCTCTCATGAAAGAGTTAACAGAAAGAAATAAAATCAGATATGTGTAGCCTCCAGACGTCCATTAAAGTACAGAATGCTGTTTTCAATCACAGATTATATGCCAGATGTTCAAACTATCTCTAATCATTGCAGATGTAATGGAGTAGAATCGTGCTGTTTGTGAGTTTACTGGCATTAATCCTATATACTGCACAAGGGAAAAAAAAGATTTTAAATATATAATTATATCTCATTAATACCCAGGTTTTATTTCCTTTCAATGAAACAGGACTTATTAAAGCAACCATTTACTGCATATTTTCTTTCAAGATTTGCCCCTGCCAGAATTCTGTATGCATTCAACGTGTAAATATGTACTAACCTGGGTGCAGAGAAAACATTCAGGGATGGTTGGAAAACTGCTGAAACCCAAATTCACTTTTATATGCATGAGATGTTTTTATATTGTAAATTGATAAGAGAGACTACAAACGAGGACTTTCTGCGTTGCTACTTGGCTTTGCTTTATGCCAGAACTATTTGTATTTCTTCAGTTGAAAGGAAATTGCCTGTGCTCTGGCTCTTTTATGGTGTGTTGGGAGAAGATGCAGTCTGCCATCCAGAGGGGTGCCTGCTATTCCTCAATCTCTCACTAGAGAATTAGAATGTATTGGTTTTCCTCAAAAGAATCACCAAGATTATTTAGCACATATCTCAAGGGTGACACCGGGTTGGTGGAATATAGTAATCTTTTCTATTTTATTTTATTTTTCTGCCAGTCCTAGGGTTTGACCTCAGGGGCCTGGGTGCTGTCTCTGAGCTTTTGTGCTCAAGGCTAACATTCTACCACTTTGACCCACAGCTCTACGTCCAGCCTAGGTTTACTTCATGATCCTCGGATCTCGGCCTTTTGAGTAGCTAGGATTCCAGGTGTGAGTCACTGCTGCCCAGTTTAATGATGCTTTCTTAAGCACGGCTTCTCTCCCCTAAACAAAATAACAACCTTTCCATCCAGCCAAGTAAATGGGTTTGAGAGGGTTAGAGTGTAACATAAAGCCACCCATTGGCACTGTGGCGAGCTTCCTTCCTAGCTAGGGACACTCATGAGAAATCATCACTGTTCTGTGTGGCCAGCCACTGCCTTCTCCAGCCTTCTTGTTGACACTCAGAATCTGCACTGCTGTAAGTGTTGGGGCCAAAGTTGGCCCCATGGGTAGATAGGTGAATGGATGATGATGCATTGCACGTGAGGAGTTCAGAAACGCGGGGACTTGCTTCTCGCTTGACTCTGACTCCTCAATCACCCGCTTCTTATGTTGAATGACCTTTTGGTTCCCTTGCAATGACCGGGTTTGATTATTCTAGTAATGGACTCCTAGCTAGGGTACAGGGACCTCATCCACCTTGGCCAAGGCCACTTTTGTACCGGGTAACTAGTGCTGGAGACATAATTAGTTCTCTCTACCTTGTTCTTCCATGAGAGAATAAATTAATGGATAGTGAAGGTCTTTGGGGAAAAAAGCTGGGGTGGGGCTAACAATTTAGCACAATGTCCTTAGCTATCATTTTTTTTTTTGAAGTGGAAGAGAGCTTGATGGATTCTGCAATAATGAGATTAACGAGACAGATGGTGACTGCCAGGAATTCTGCAGAGGCCAGGGTGATGGAGAGGCGACCACTCTGTGTCAGAACTTGGAGGAGGGAGGGAGTGGAGAAGAGGGAGGTGTTGGTGGCTTCATTCCCCTGGGAGGAGGCCATCGGGGGTCAGGTGGAGGGGACGGAGTGTAGAAGCCTGAAGCAGGAGGCAGGGCACACAAATCAAAGGTGCTGAGATATCTGTCTGGAGAACAGAGAGGCTGGAGACAGCCCCAGGGGAAACCTGGGAGGGAGATGAGGTTGTGATTGTGTACTGGGCTGAGAGAAAGAAGAAGAGGGGGGGGGCTGGCTGTGCTCAGACCTGGTCCAGCCCATTAGCTTCTTCTTTTCCTTACTATGTAAGCTATTTTTGTATACTGTTAACTAGATAGTCATACACTCTCTTCCTCTCCCCCTCCCTTTCTTTCCTCCCCTCTCCTTCTCCTCCCCTGTTTCCTCTCCCTTTCTTCCCTCTCCTGTTCCCCCCCCCCCTCTCCCGCTCTCCCCCCCCACTCACTCTCTCCTCTCTTCCTTCCTTCCTCCCCCTCTCACAATCTAGGAGTCAGGTTCATTTTCTCTGCTCATTAAAGAATTAAAGGGCAGGAAAGTGTTGAAAAGCAGACAGAGCAGATTTATTTGAAACCAGAAGAAAACGCAAAAGAAACAATGAAATGGACTCCTTGTACAAGTAGGCGTGGGGTGGGGTTCTAGGCTCCCAAGGCCTACAATATGCCTCCTGTCACTTGCCCCACTTGCCCCTCCCACTCAGATCATGCTCCTGGTCTGATTGGCTGAGGGGTGGACATGTACTGTGGGAAGTCTTGTGACTGGTTCTTAACATGTGTCTTGCAGAAGAGTGTCTCCACCCTCAAACTGCCCTGTTGGAGCCATCCTTCCCA
>NW_012267308.1:1373320-1376866 GCF_000151885.1 Dipodomys ordii
GAACTGGCTGGG
This sequence comes from Dipodomys ordii, assembly GCF_000151885.1. Taxonomy (NCBI): domain Eukaryota; kingdom Metazoa; phylum Chordata; class Mammalia; order Rodentia; family Heteromyidae; genus Dipodomys; species Dipodomys ordii. Next base: position 1,373,333 of record NW_012267308.1, read on the forward strand.
TGGAGGCAGCTAGGGGTTCAGCAGTGCCCCAAGGCAGACAGGGAAGGCTGAGGGGGTACACTCAGAGGATACACTGTCACTCCCAAACAGGCCTCTTCCTCTGGGGAAAGCCTCTAGAGTGCTACTGGATTTCCATTGGGCTGGGTCTCAGTTTCTGAAGAGAGACACCAGCTTCTCCTATTCTAAGAGTAAGAGCTGGGCTGGAGGATGAGAAAACACATATCGGAAGGTCTCCAGGTGTGGTAACTCACACCTATCATCCTAGCTACTCAGGAGACTGAGATCTGAGGATCACAGTTCAAAGCCAGCCCAGGCAGGAAAGTCCATGAAACCCTTATCTCCAGTTAACTACCAAAAAGGCAGAAGTGGAGCTATGGATCAAATGGTAGAGCACTAACTAACTAGCTTTGAGTGAAAAAGCTAAAGGATAGTGCCCAGGCCCTGAGTTCAAGCTCCAGTATAAGCTCAAAGTGGGGAATAAAAGAAGAGAAAACCATTAGGAAGGTAACACAGAGTGCACGTAGCTTCAGAACAACTGGATAACCCCACTAAGTAAGGATAAAATTAGAACCGACTTTGGAAGGACTTTGAACAGAGAGCTTGTGCATTTTCAAGGCTGGTAACCCCTCACCCCCACCCCACAACAACCATTACTTTTTCCTTTGTCTTTATCTAATTTTATTTAGACCTTTCACTGTTTCTACATCTGTTTCCAAAAACAGGGTTGCTTGTTGCAGGAGGACAACTGTCTCTTGTTGACATTTTGCTCAATATGAAGAGGAAGCATGGACATAAATGAATGAGTAGATAATTCATCAAAATGGGCACTGTTCAGATTCATGCCATAGCAGTATAGTAATAAATACACATTCAGATGATACGTCAGGTTGCCGAACGGGTCATAGCGAAGGGGAGACTCTATCCAAATATTTGTTTGTGGAGACATAGGAAAGGCAAGTTGTGATTTATCTGGGCAGGGGGTAGGGGTTAGAGGTGGGGGTGGATAATGGCATCGCAGGTATCTGCAATGGCAGCCTCTGACTCCACCATCTGTTAGCCCTGTGGCTGTTCAGATTTATTCCATATGTATTCGGGGTACATCTTCCTTGGGGTTCTCATAGGGTTCTTCCTGAGGGAAACTTAGTAGAGGAAGGTTAGTGAGGTGACTTCAGCCCCTCTGCAGAAACTGGTCATGGGCTCCTGTTGATATCATCTTCTTCCACTCTTCTGGAATTTTCTCAGCCTCAGCTCTTGCCTAGGATGGTCTCCACAGTTTTCTTAGGGTCACTGCCAGGATGCTAATCTAAGCAGGGATTGATTAAGTGAGGCAATGATAAGGGATTTTTCCAGATATCAGCCCATTTGGCTGAATTGTCCTCCCTTCCCTTCCCTCTCTCTATTTCTCTTCTTCCCTCCCTTCCTTCCTTTATTCTCTTTTTCTCCTTCTTTCTTTCCTTCCTGCCTTCCTTCTCTTTCTCTTTTTCTTTTTTCCTCCCTCCCTCTCCCTCCTTCCCTCCCTCCCTCCCTCCCTCCCTTCTTTCCTTCCTTCCTTCCTTTCTTCCTTCCTTCCTTCCTTCCTTCCTGTATGTGCCAGTTACAGGAGCTATAACTCAAGGCCTGGGTGCTCTCTCTCTCTCTCTCTCTCCCTCTGTCTTTATCTGTGCCAGTACTGGGCCCTATACTCAGAGCCTAAGTCCTGTTCCTTAACATTTATACTCAAGGCTGATGTTCTACCTCTTGAGCCACAGCTCTCCTTCCAGTTTTTTGGTGGCTTAATTGGAGATAAGAGTCTCACAGACTTTCCTGCTTGCACTGACTTTGAACCTCAATTCTCAGAGCTCTGCCTCCTGAGTAGGTATGATTACACTGGCACCTTGGATTCTTTGCTGTCTTCTTGCAATTACCTCATAGGACAGAAGTTCTTTGCGAGCACATTAACAACCTGTCAACAAACAAATAAATAAACAATAATCCTATCTCCTTAGATCATCATATTGAAGATGAAGCTTCAACATTATAGGGGACACCAACCCTCAGCGTACAACAAAGTCTTCATATCTTTCTTCACTGTAGAAATGCAGTCCTATCCTGACAGTCCTTAAAGTCTTAGCTTGTCCTAGCACCAACATTAACTTCCAAGTGCCAACTATCCCCTAAATATCATCTAAAATCAGACATGAATAAGACTGAGAACATGATTCATCTTGAGGCAAACTGTTCTCCAGAACCTGTGAAACCAACATGATTCTGTGTTTTCAAAATACACTGGGTGGGATCGGCATAGGGGAGACATTTCCATGAAACAAAATAAAAAAGAAGGCAGGGTACCAATAAGTCTAAAATCCAACATGGTCAACTATAATAAACCCAAAGACTTGAGCATGATCTCTGACTTGGTTCTTGACCTTCTAGATCTACTGGGAATCTGGTCCATCTCTGTGGCTCTCCTGGGTTGGCTAAAATCATACCTTGGTGGGCTCTGTGGGTCTTTAGGTTGTCAGGCTAGCCCCACGGCCTTGGCTCTTCTGGGTTATGTTCTACTTGGGATGGGGAGGAGTCTCAGAGATGACTCTGCCCCTAAAACTATTTGCTTTTATTTTTCTTATTTTTTGTCAGTCATGGCACTTGAACTCAGAGCCTGCACTCTGTTCCTGAACTCTTTTGCTCAAGGCTAGCCCTCTACTACTGTGAGCCATAGCGTCACTTCTGGTTTTCTGATGGTTCATTGGAGACAAGAGTCTCATGGCCTTTCCTGCCTGGGCTGGCTTTGAACTGCGATCCTTACATCTCAGCCTCTGGAGTAGCTAGGATGACAGACGTGAGCCATCAGTGCCCTGCCCTACAATTGTTTCCTTTCTTTGTGCCTTTCTTTCCCTCACTGGTGGGGGGGCAGATCCCTTGCCCACAAATGCACCTTGTGTAGAGGCCTGTGTCTGTGGCTCTGTTGGGTGTCCTTTGAAATCTTGAAGGATGTAGCCATACTTGAGAGCTCATGTCAATACCATTTATGAGGGCTCTCCCTTCCTGACCACAGCATGTCCAAATGACCTCTCAAAGATCCCACTTGACACTGAGGAAGGGGAAAAGTGTTAGTAGAATAACAGTATAAGAGTTTGAGAACGGTGTGTGTGGGGGTGACTCAGACCTTTGGTTTATGATAGCATGTTTGTGTTTATGAACATTTGGATTTACCTCTGGAATAGTGGGAGGGGGAGCGTGTTTGGGTGATGACACAAGTTCAAGGATGGCTAGGAGAGAGCGTTTAAAAAGGGCCCTGAGAGGTATGTGCCAGTGGCTCATGCCTGTCATCCTTGCTAATCAGGAGGCTGAGATCTGAGGATCAGGGCTCAAAGCCAGCTTGAGCAGACAAATCTGAGGGACTCAACCACCCAAACGCCAGAAGTAGAAATGGTAGAACAGAAGCCTTGAACAAGAAAGTCAAATAAGAAGTTGAGGCCCTGACTTCAAGCCTCAGTATTGACAAAAAGAAAGAAGAAGAAGAAGAAGAAGAAGAAGAAGAAGAAGAAGAAGAAG
>NW_012267308.1:1376916-1424457 GCF_000151885.1 Dipodomys ordii
AGAAGGAGAAGGAGAAGGAGAAGGAGAAGGAGAAGAAGGAGAAGAAGAAGAAAGAAAGAAAGAAAAGGAGAAAAAAGAATGGCATTGAAGACAGGTTTGGTGGTGCCGACTTATAATTCCAACATTCAGGAGGCTGAGGCAGAAGGGTTGTGAGTTCGAGTCCAGCCTGGGCTGCATAGAGAGTTGCACACAGGCTTGGCCTACATAGGGAGGCCTCATGTGTCAATACCCAAAAACAACCACAGAGAATGGCGTTGAGCTCAATAGCCTGTCTAGGTCAGGCACGATCCTGCCCACAGCGGTGTGAATCCCAGGAGGACTAAGGGGTCAAGGCATCTGGTACTATGCTGTCAACAGCTGGGCTCTACTGACGAAGAGCTGCAACAGTTTAGCACTGCACAGGTTATGATAGTTGCTCATCAGTATTGTTGCTTCTCTCTTCCTTTCCTAAGATAGCATAGAAATAATCAATATCTTTTTTTTTCTTTCAGGGCCTCCCTCTTTTACTTGCTTATATTTTTCAAGACTTGTGCTCTACCACTTGAATCATACCTCCACATCTGGCTTTTTGCTGGTTCATGAGAGAGACGACTCTCACTGACTTTCCTACTTTGAACAGTGGAGATATTGCTGACTTTTCTGCCCATGTTGGCTTCAGATTTCATTCTCTTGAGTGGTTAGGATGATAGGCATGAGCCATTGGTACCTGGCTAATCAATGTTCTTGAAAATAGAAATGGGGAAATGGAAGTAGGTCATTGGAGGGGAGGGGTAGGGTTGGTAGAGATGGGGATATGGGAGAGGTGGCACTGATCAAGATGCTTGATAGCCATACACTGACATGTTGAATGCGAACCTCTTCATACAACTCCCTATAGATAATAAAAATATGAATTCAAAAAATACATCATATTTTCCCAAGTCTTTCCATTTCCTTAGGAATGGTAAGATACTTGGGGAAAAATTATATTAAGTGAAGTAAGCCAGACACAGAAAAAAACATAGGTTGCACGGTTTCCCTCACTTTTGGTAGGTAGAGTGTGCCTATAAATCTACAAGTAAACACACTGGATGGTAAAAACATATGCACGGGACACGATCAATTATACAGGACTCTAGGCATTTCACACACAGCGAGACCAAAGGAGGATGCTTGTAGGAGAGGAACACAAAAGCCTGTGTGTATCTGATCATATAAAATAAGATTGATTGAAATGATCCCAAGAAATGGGATCATTTGTTGCTGTTTTCTTTTTTGTCTTGTTTGTTCCTTTCCCTGTCTTTGGGAGGGCAGGAATGTGGGCACAGAAATGGAGGGACAAAGGGTGAACAAATGCAGCAGGGGTACTCACTAGACACTATGTGGAAAATGATCTACACAAATTGTGGGTAGGAATGGGAGGGGAAAAACTGGGAGAGAGAGAGAGAGAGAGAGGGAAGGGGTGACATTGTCCAAAAAGAAATGAACTCTTTACTTGACTTATGTAACTGTAACCCCTCTGTCCATCACCTTTATAATAACAATAAAACCTGCATAAAAAAGTGTAGAAAATGTTTCTGGAATCCTCCTTGGCGAAATGATCTGTGCTGAGTTTCCACGAGGGCCAGAGACACCTGGGAATGATGGAAGAATTCGAGAGCTGCCGAGTGAGTGGATTCTGGGTCTGTGGCTGGTTGGCCCTTCGTTAGCAACAGTTATAGTAGAATCTCATTTAAGCTGGCCTTTGGGGTAGACTCTCGGGCTGGGGAATGGGTGACCTGGAGAAAGATATCTGGATGCTCCTGAGCAGGAATCCCACAGGCTTCACATGGAACAAGCAGAAGACACCAGAACATCTCTGTTCATCCCAAACAAAAGTTGACCATTCTGCAGTATTAGCCAGGCAAGGGGGGGGCAGATCTCACTACGATAAGAATCCCACATTTAAATAACCTGTTAAATGGCTCTCACTGCCAATATTCTGATTTGCACTCGGGCAAGACAAGTTGGAGGCTTTGGAATGGCCTTGGGTGCGTCAATATGTAACAAGCAGATAAGGAAGAGAATAAGGTTTGGCACTCGGGTCTCTTTGTTTTCTATCTTTCATTTACTTGACTAGATTGCTAAATAGTTTTAGATGGAACCTGAAATTGCTGCTTACTGCTAATTTGCAAATGATACCATCAGTGCTGAGGTAAATGATACAGAGAATTGATACTGAAATAAATTGGGACGTGCCCCTTTTAAATAAAGATATCGACGGAAGTTTGGCACAAAGGGCAAGAGGGGGGGTGACTCAGAGAGACAGAGAAAGGGAGTGAGCTGTGGTATTCTTGAGAACTGAAGCTTGGCTTCAGAAAGAAGTATTAGGATTCATAAGCACCTTAGTTTCTCCATCTGGGATGGTGACCTTCTCAATTTTGTTTCTATACATCGAGCACTACACACCACTGCACTGCCATGACAACATGCTGCTTTGTGTTTAGGGTACTTAGCACTTAGTACATCTAGAGTACTTAGCACTTACTACCTGGTAAAATTAGCTATTACTACTTACTTACCCTGGCTCATCTCTCAACAGAAGGGCTACATGTTGGCCTCCAGGAAGAGTGTGTCTTCTCCATGTTATCGCATGGAAAGTCAGTATTCACTGAGGACAGCTGAGGGCATGTGAATGGAACCCCCAAACATCAGGAAGCATTCCATCTTGAACTCAAGGCCTAGACAATGCCCTTCAGCACTTTTTGTTCAAGTCTGCTGCTCTACCATTTGAACCACACCTCCATGTCTGACATTTTGGTAGATAATAGGAGATATGAGTCTCATGGTCTTTCCTGGACTGGCTTTAAACCTTGACGCTCAAATCTCAGCCTCCTGAGTAGCTAGGATGTCAGGGGCGAACCAACTGGTGCCTGGGTTCACCTTTTTTCTTGAGGGATGATTAAGGTTTCAATCTTAGGATAGCCCACAAAAAACTCTATAACGTCTGGAGGAACATCTTGCTTTCTTGCTGAACTTGCCTTAGATACAAAGGCTTCTCTCTGCCTTACAAATGTCCCCTCTTCTTGCCACAGGCCAAAATCTCCCTGAAGGCAGAGAGCCATGGAAACATTCTAAGTCCTCATATGGTGGCTCTTCCTCCATCTAGAAGCTTCAAAGGTGTTCTGTGTACCTGGTTCAGCAGTCCGAGCCCATGGCTTTCTATTGGGTTAGTGCTGTTTATTGTCTGGTGGCCTGACTTTCTCCTTGGTTATGGGCTTCCTGAGCTTAGATTTGATATGTTCTCCAGAGGATGCTCAAAGCCTCATGAGCATTTTATTCCTGAGAGGAAAATTTGGGCCCAGTGTGCAGCACCCACATAAGATACCAAGGTTGGATGCTTCAAGGGTGCTAAATGGCTCTGTTGGGTGAGTTCCTGATGCTGATTGGCATTGCCTGGCTCCTGAGAGATGTTTTAGATAAGGCAGTATTGGGAAAGACTTTTTTTTGAAGGTTATGGGGCTTGAACTCAGGGCCTGGGCACTTTTCCCAAGCTTTTTACTCAAGGCTAGCACTCTACCTCTAGTGCTGACATTTTTTTTGGTAATCTATGGAGATAAGATTCTGAGATTCTCAGATCTTAGCCTCCTGAGTAGCTAGGATGACCGGTATGAGCCACGGGTACCCAGCAGGAACGGCTCTTTAGAAGGCATCTACACCTTGAAGAGAAGCAAACATGACTGTGGGTGTTTTGTTGAGTGTAGACAAATTGCCCAGGAGATTTCTGTTCTGTAAGAGACTCTTGGTTTTGGCTGCTGTTAGTTGTATGCTGCTTATTATTTAGTAGCCAAAGTGGCTACTTTGTATAGACTTTTTATTGTTGTTATTTGGTGCCTATGGAAATGGACGCATCTTAAGTTGTCCTTTGTATATGGAAAAGGCCCCAAGGTAATAAGAGAACCTTCAGGAGTACCCTAGTGAAAGACAGTTACCCAGGGCTGGCTCACTCCTGGCCTGTCTTTGCCCCTAATATCCTTGTTTTGAGCTTCTTTGCTCTGGCTGGTCTTGGGTCCCTGTTGATGTTTGGCTCTGGATTTTCTCATTCTACTGACTTTTTTTCTTTTATTTTTTTGGTGAGTCATGGGGCTTGAACTCATGGCCTGGGCACCATCCCCGAGCCTTTTTGCTCAAGGCTAGCACTCTACCACTTTGATCCACAGCACCACTTCCAGTTTTCTGGTGGTTCATTGGAGATAAGAGTCTCATGGACTTTCCTACCTGGGCTGGCTTTGAACCACAATCCTCAGATCTCAGCCCCTTAAGAGGGATAGGTATAAGCCACTGGCACCCAGCCTTATTCTACTGATTTTTGGTGAATCTTTTCAGTACCTTCACCTTGCTTTTTAACCTTCCAGATAGAGGGAGGGTCCTGGGGTGCTTGCACATAGAGGAAAAGTCTTAGGGATTGATAGCATCTGGAGGATGGGGTTCCCAGTCTTACAGATGCAAGGGAGGTCTTCATTGACTATAACAACCGTCATTTGACGTCGGTTGAATGAGGGGAAGGCATCGTTGTAATGTTGTGGGGCTCAACTTTAGATCATCTCTACTTTATAGGAAAGAAACGGAGTCGAGCCACTTGAAACTGCTTCTGATATAGGAAATTGATTTCCTCCATTCATCTTCTGTTGAACGGGATCCAACTAGTAGTGGCTCGTTAATAGTCATTTGAACATGTTGAAAGATTATTTCTAAAATAGTCATTCCACACAACCTGTCTGGAAGTTTTCTGGAGAAACAGATATTTTTGGAATCCTTTTGACAGCCAGGCCAGCGCAATTGTGGCAGAGAATGACTAATGAGCAGTCACTCTGTCTTGTAGCCACCCCATTGCTCCTGGTGGCTTAATGGAGTGGGTTCTGAATGCTAGCCAGGAATCTGCACAACACTTAGCCCTGTTGGCTCCAGACTTGTAGGAGAGAATGTGGATGTCAGAGGGCATCTTATGAGAAGAGGCTTCTCATATTTGGAGCTGAGCACTGATGGCTCATGCCTATAATCTCAGCTACTCAGAAGGCTGACATCTGAGGATCACAGTTCAAAACCTGCTTGGGCAGGAAAGTCCATGAGACTCTTAGCTCCAATGAACCACCAGAAAACCAGAAGTGATGCTGTGGCTCAAAGTGGTAGAGCACTAGACTTGAATGAAAAAGGGCTCAGAGACAGTGCACAGGCCCTGATTTCAAGCCCAAGGATTGGAACACACACACGCCACACACACACACACCACACACACACACACACACACACACACACACACACAGAATTTGTACTCTAGAAAGTATCTAGGAAGAGACATGGGTGTACAAGGGGTTTCCAAAATGTTTTCCTTATTACTATTTCGTGTCATTTCTGGGGTTTGAACTTAGGGCCTTGTGTTCTTGCTTGGCTTCTTTTTTTCTCAAGGCTGGCACTCACTACTTGAGCCACACCTCCACTTCCAGATTTTGCTGATTAATTAGAACTATGAATCTCATGGAATTTCCATGGCTTCAAACTATGATTCTCGGATCTCAGCCCCCTCCTAAGTAGCTGACAGATGTAAGCCACCAGCCGCTGGTTATGGCTTTATATTTCAAGTACATCCTTAGATTCTGTATTTGCCCCTCATAAGTAAATTGGTGTTTTCCAAAGTAAGTTCCCTCACAGCTTTTGGTTGGGTAACGAGGAGCATCATGACCATTAGCAGCTTCCCTTGGGCTTAGAAACCTGGGAGATTAAGAAAGGACTTTCTTCCAAAGAGGACAAAACTCTGCCCTTGAACCAGTGTGGGGACAAATAATTAGTTCTCAGGCACTGCCCTGGGTGGGTTCCGGCAAAGCTAGACAGCAGATAACCCTGGATTAAAGGCACCCAGCATAATCTCCGCTTCTCCTACAGACCCAGCCACTGTGTGACTGAGAAAGTTTACAATTGCCAGGTACAAGTGGCTCATGCCTGTCATCCTAAATATGTAAGAGGCTGAGAGCTGACGATCGCAGTTCGAAGCCAACCAGGGCAAGGAAACCCATGAGACTCTTATCTCCAATAAACTTTAAAAACAAAACAAAATAAAACAAAAAACAGAAATGGAGCTGCGACTCTAATGGTAGAGTGCTAGCCTTGAGCAAAAGAAGCTCAGGGACACAATAGCTAGGTACTGAGTTCAAGCCCCAGTTACTGGCACAATAAAACAAGCATCAACATACAACTGCGAATGACTGAAGTCCCTGAACATTACCAAGTGATGGCTCATGTCCATTCATAAAATGATGAAGGGTAGCTAGCATGTGACATATACACATAGCCTCTAATCTCCCAGACCCTGGCCTTGTACAGGGGGGAGGGGGAGGGGATGAAGGAGGTCAGGAAGGTTTCCCAGGCTGAGACCTAATAAGAAAAAGAGCAATTTAAAAAACCAGTGGAACATGTGCTGGAGACCAAAATACAGGCTTCAATCTATTGTAAAGCTGCTTTCTAGGTGACCTATACCTAAAATATACTTGTCCTTCCAGAAATGGGGAAAAGGTACAAGACAGAACTGAAAAACATCCATACCCACAAAACACCCATCCCTTTGCATATCAGGACCTTCTGTGATAGACGGTGCATCTCCCAGTGACATTTTCATTAGCAAGAGATTTATGTTCCTATTTCTGTCTATTGTAATGACCATTCATAGCCAAAGTGTGGTGGCGGCTAATGGACAGGAATGGGGGGTGGTTTAAAAAAAAAAACCTTAATTAATGCAGAAGTGAAGCATTTTCTTTCTACACTTTGAGAAGCCAAGTAATTCACAGCAGTTCTTGGCAGTAGAGTGAAGGTAAAATAATTATACACAATTTTGAGTGATTAAAAAGATTGTAAAATAATTTTCGTTACATCTTAAAATTATTTATCTTGTAAATGAGGAAGAGAGAAGAAACAGGAAGAAGGCGTTGGGAAGGGATGGGGGAGGAGGGTTCGGAATGGATTCTGTGGAGACTCCAGCTGGAATTCCCAGCTGTCTGTCGCCCCTGGGATTTGAACGCTGGGTCTCAGAGTCTCTTAGGACCTCATTCTAGTCTAGATACCCTGTAGGGGTGAGTCTGGGACCTCCTCATTCTGTTCTGATCCTGACTTCCTAATGCTCTTTGTATTCACTTCACATCAATGCTTTGCTTTTGCTTTGGTTTTTACTTTTGAAATCAAACCCCTTGGAGTGATTATTCTAGTTAGTTCTTTGCATTGGTGTTATCCTGACTTGGTAGAAGAGGAAGTTAATTCATCTCTTTGTCTCCTCTTGGGACATACCAGTGGGTTATGCCTATAATCCTATCTATTTATGAGGCTGAGATCTGGAGGATCGTGGTTCAAAGGCAGTCTAGGCATAAAAGTCTTTGAGACTTCTCCAAAATAACTAGCAAAATGCTGGGCTGGAGCTGAGAGTTGGTCGGATCCCAGTATTTTAGAGGCTGAGAACCGAGGATTGCTGTTCAAAGTCAGTTCAGGCAGGAAAGTGAGACTTTTATCTCCAATGAACCACCAAGAAGCTAGAAGTGGAGCTGTGGCTCAAGTGGTACAATGCCACCCTTGAGCAAAAAAGCTCAGAGACAGTGCCCAGGCCCTGAGTTCAAGCCCAAAGATCAGAACAAAAAATGAACTGGAGGCATGGGTCAAGTGGTAGGGTGCCAGCCAAACAAGTCCAAGGTCCTAAATACCAACGCCAGTACTGCTCCCTTTCCCCAAATTAAAAAAAAAAATCCTTTTAATTTTTCTCAGCAACCTTGAAAGGAAATTTTGTGGGGTTTTTTGAGTTTGATTTTTAAAAAAAACAGCCTTTTTTCATTATCTTTTAGTGGTTGAATAAACGAGCCGCCACTTCACAAAGTGGTTCACAAATACAATATACCCTGAGTAATGTCACCCTTTAAACTTTCTCACTCATCCGTCCCCTCCCTACCCTGATTATTGTTTCCTTTTATTGAAAATCAGGGCATCAGAGAGTTCAAAGAGTTTATTGAAGAGAACCCCGGCCTAAATTAGCCGGAGTCTGGGGCTCAGAGCTCTTCTTGCCTTACGGATAGAAAGTGCACAGTGAGGATGGATCCTGATGGATGGTCGGCCCCTTGCGAACAGATGCGGAAAGATGCAGAAAGAGTGTTCCAGAGCAAGGTGCAGATCCCTGAGAAGAGCTGTTCCTGCCTCCTCTTCCGGAAGGTTCTCTGTAGCTGGGCCCCCCCTCTCCCCGCTGAGGCTGGCCTGTTGCTCAGCTTGCTCCTTCCTGTGACCCGTACTCCTGGGAGGTTCATGAAGAAGAAAGGCACCTCATGATGATCTTTTGGGGTTCCAGGAGCCCCCCTGACCCCCAGAATTGCAGAAGAGTGGACAAGAAAGCCTTCAGGCAGATGAGGAAGCTCTTTCCCGACGCATACATCCATTAGCTGGCTTCTTTTCTTCAATCTTTTTGGTGTTAACTGGGGTTTGCATTCAAAGCCTCAGCTAGGCAGGTGCTCCACCACTTAATCCATGCCCCCCTCATCCTTATTTATTTATTTTGCTTTGTTTTTCTTTCAGGTAGAGTCTCACAGTTTTTGCCTGGGGGTGGACCTATGAGTGGCATTCTCCTATCTACACCTCCTGCATAGCTGATGTGTGGATCTTTATATCTAGCTTATTGGTAGAGGTGGCATCTAATTTAATTATTAATTGATCAATTAATTAAATTAATTAATTGATCAATTAATTTATTGCTTGGTCTTGGTCTTGACCCCAAATCTTCCTGTCTTCCTAGTAGCCAGGGTTTCAGGCATGAGCTGTTACTAGTTTCTTTCTGGGGAAGCTTAGCCTGTTGATTCGAAATCTTTTCTTTCTTCTTTTCTAATGTATAATTAAATCCCATCAGATTCCTTCCAAGCACCAAGTTAAGTGCATCTCATAAATTTTGCTAGGATGCCTTTTCATTTTCACTCAATTGAAAATATTTCCTAGCTGGGCTCTGGTGGCTCAGGCCTGTAATCTTTGCTACTCAGGAGGCTGAGATTTGAGGATGGCAGTTCAAAGAGGCTCTCTTATCTCCAATTAAGCACAGAAAGCTGATAATGGAACTGTGGCTGGAGCTAAAGAGGTCAGGGACAGTACCCAGGTCCTGAATTCAACCCCCCCCACACACACAAATTATTCCTAGAGATTTCTTCTTTAATTTACTTTTTGTGGGGAGAGAGAGGGTCAGTACTGGGGCTTGAATTCAGGACCAGGGCCCTGTTCCTTAGCTTTTTTCCCTGAAATCTCATGGACTTGTCTTCCTGAGCTGGCTTTGAACTTGCTGTGGCTTTAATTTTTTCTCTATAGTTTGCATAAATTTATTTTCAATGATTTTTTTTTGTTTTTGTATTTTTTCTGCTTATATTTAATTTAATGTGCTCTTTTTGTAAAAAAAAAATTCCTATGATGGGAGCTGAGATTGTTGACTCTAATCATTTTTTCTTTGTTCAAATATATGTATCCAATGCTGCAAATTTTCCTCTAGTTGCTGCTATCACCGAATTGGATACATTTTTATTGGTGGGATTTCATCTTTTGTTGGTTAAAATATTTTTAATTTCCTTGGATACATTTTATTGTGCGTGTGCTGGTTCTGGGGCTTGGATTCAGGGCCCCGATGCTGTCCCTGAGCTTTGTGCTCAAGACTGGTGTTCTACCACTTGAGCCACAGCTCCACTTTGGCCTTTTCGGTGGTTACTTGGTGATTAAAGTCTCATAGTCTTTCCTGTCTGGGCTGGCTTTGAATCATGATTTTCATTTCTCAGCTTCCCAATTAGTTTAGAATTATCGGCATGAACCACTGGCACCTGTCTTTGAGACTTTTTGTTATTTTTAATCTATTTTTGGAGTGTACTTCAGTCCTCAGTATTTTTGGGGTTTTCTGTTGATGATGTCTATCTGGTTCCATAGAGGCCTGGCAGCACCTTGTGCATCATTGCTGTTCTTCTGAGTGTGCTAAGCTGTCTTTATGGCTCAGAACGTATTCTGTTGTGTGATAGATGTTCTCTGCGAGTGTATTCTGTCATTGTGGCATGAAGCCATCTACGAAAGTCAATTAGATGTAGTTGATAGATGATACTGTTGGATCGGCTGTGTCTTTACGGATTTTCTGCCTGCTGAATCTGTCAATTACTGGTAAAGTGTGTTGACATCTTCAATTATAATACTGGATTTGTCTGTTTCTCCTCATGGTTTTATTCATTTTTGCCTTACATATTTCTCTTGGAGTATATGAAATGTGCAAAACAGTGGGTTCCTTTGTCATATTCTAGATGAGTTAGAAGATGTTTTGATATCATGTTTCTTTATGCTCATGATTGTCACTTGTGCCCTCTCCCTTCTGTGACTTTCCTTCCTCTTCCCTAATCATGTCCCTTTCATTTTCATGTCATCTCTCCCGCTCCCTCTTTCTTCTTCTAGATTCCATATATGATGGAAAACATGAAATGTTTGACTCTCTGAGTCAGCCTTCTGTCACTGAGCAGAATTATCTCTAGTTCCTTCCACTTTCCTGCATATGTCATGATTTCACTTTTTTCTCAGCAGCTGAATAATACTCTGTTTAGTAGTGATGCCATATTTCTTTATCCAGCTATTCATCCTTTCATCCATTCAGAGTCCATGCAGAGTACCTAGGCAGAGTCCATGACTTAGTTATTTTGCATGGGGCACAGCAAAACTGGGGGGTTTGGTGATTAGCTTTATAATACATTTACATTGAGGGTATTCATAGCTTCTTGAAAAACTGACCCCTTTATTTTCATAAAAACCCATCGCTGCTCATCTCCTTTGCTCTGAAATCAGCTTTTCCTCTAATCAATTCAACTACTCCAATTGCTTTTGATTACTGTTAACAATGTGTATCTTTCTATACCCCTTAACTCACAATTTAGCCATGGATTCAATAACAGATTTCTTGTAGACAGCATATAGTTGGATCTTGTTCTTTTACTCTACTTGTGCAGTCTCTGTCTTTTAACTGGTAGATTTAGATCATTCACATTTATAGTGATAGATTTGTATTGGTACAAACTTGCATTGGTACGAATCATATTGTTACAGTTCCATTCATCATTCCTATTTTAAATTAATTTTTTTGTCTTTGTTCGCTTTTTTGTCTTCAAATCTTTTTCCTGCTTTCTCTGCCTGTCGTTGAGTATTTTCTACGACTTCTTTCTCTGAGCATATCAATTATACTTGAAAAAATTTTAAGTATAGTTTCTAATAAACCAATGTACTATTTTAGCACCAGAGTTTGAACTCAGAGCCTTGCATTTCTTGGCTTGCTTGCTCAGTGGGCACTCTATTACTTGATCCATTTCTCCAGCCTGACTTTTTGACAAGTTATTTGGAAATTGAATCATGCTGACTTCTGCCTAGGTTGGCTTTGAATCATAGTATCTTAGATTATGGGCGTGGAATACTGGTGTCTTGATTTCAAATAATGCTATGTTGCTTCATGGGTGGAACACCTTAGAATATCCTATTCATCCCTCTTGCACCTTGTAATGTTGTTGCTATTTATTCTATCAATTCTCACCTACACTCACCAATCATATTGCTGCCATTATTATTTGAAGCAACGTTGTTTGTTAGTAAAGGATAACAAAAGCGGGGCACTGGTGGCTCATGCCTGTAATCTTAGCTACTCAGGAAGCTGAGATTTGAGGATCACAAGTCAAAGCTAGTCTGGGCAGAAAAGCCCATGAGACTCTAATCTCCAATACATTACTCAGAAAAAGCCAGAAGTGGTACTGTGGCTCAAGTGGTAGAGCACTAGTCTTGAGCACAATGAGGCTCAGGGATGGCGCCTGGGTCCAGAAGTGAAGCTCCAGGACTGGCAAAAAAAAAAAAAACACCAAAATAAATAGTTTTATTTTACCTTTATATTTCTCCATATCTTTTTTTTCTTCACTCTATGTAGTTCTGAGTTTCTGATCTGTATTATTTTCTTGCTCCTCAAAGAATGACTCTTTAATAGCCCATGCATAGAAGATCTTCCCCCACCAAGTTTTCTTTTCTTTTTTCTTTTCTTTTTTTTTTTGGGTCCGGTCGTGGGTCCTGGGCGCTGTCCCTCAGCTCTTCAGCTCAAGGCTAGCGCTCTACCACTTGAGCCACAGTGCTACTTCTGGCTTTTTTCTTTATGCTTATGTGGTGCTGAGGAATCGAACCCAGGGCTTCAGGCATGCAAGGCAAGCGCTCTACCACTGAGCCACCTTCCCAGCCCCTTCTTTTTCTTCTTGTCAACTTCCTTTTCCCTCTCTTCCTTATCTTCTTCTTCCTCCTCCTTCCCCTCCTCTTCTTCCCTCATGCCTATTCTTTCTTCCCTCCTTCTTTTCCTCATCTCTTTTCCTCCTCTTCTTCCTCCTCCTTTTCCTTTTCCTCCTCCTCCCCCTTCATTTTCCTCTACAGTACTTACATATTCTGCTGTCTTTTTAAAAATAAGATCTTATTTATTTTTTAAAGATTTAAAGAATTAATAAATAATATTGTGTATGTTTAAAGGGTACCATATGATGTTTTAATAAATGCATGCATTGAGAAATTATAAAATCAGACTATTTACATTCATGTGAGCTAAAAGATGTGTCCCTTTTGGGGGATGAGAGCATTTAAAGCCTTCTACTTTAGCAATTTTCAACTATGTGATGCATTAACTCTAATATGCTGTGAAATAGATCTGCAGAGTTTCTTGTTCCTGTCTGGAATATTACTTTTGTTCCAAGTTGTTCTGGACTATGATCTTCCTATGTATGTCCATGGTAGCCCCAATAACAGGCACATGCTACTATATGCAGAATTTTTGTAGAGTTGGCTTGAGTGCACCATCTTCCTATCTCTGTCTTCCAGTAGCTGAGATTACAGGTATGAGTCACCACGACTGGCCTGTCATATTTTTTGATAATAACTCAGGTCACCAGTTGGTGGGAGGCATTCAGTTTTGGTCTTCTTGATGATTTTTTTGGTGATTCTCTCTGTAACTGTGAAATATAATGACCTACAGAAAGATAAGTGTTAATTATGTGTTTATCCTTTCAATCCTATCAATGCTTGCTTTCCATATTTTGAAGCGATAGTGTTAGTTGTATAGCTGTTTGTGTTTGTAATGACTTCTTCGTGAAAATATCTTTTGTCATTTATCTATTTTATTCCTGGTAAAATTTATTTCTGCTCTGATTTCTACTTTTATATTAACATAAACATTTCAGATTTCTTATCATTTGTTTTTCCATAATATATTATTGCTGTTTGTTTCATTCAAATCACATATCCATCTCTCATCTGTATCTGTATCATATTTATATTTATCTGTACTTAGAGTATGTTTTTGTTGGTAGCATATAGTTAGATTGTATGTTGGTTTGTTATTTTTTTCTTGGTTGGTGTTGTTTGCTTTTGTGCCAGTACTGGGACTTGAACTCAGGGCCTTGTGGCCTGCCTTAACTTGTTTTTGTTCAAGGCTTGTGTCCTACCACTTGATCCACAGCGCTATCTCTCTCCCCCTATCTTGGGCACAGCCAATTCTTACCAGTTTACCACATCTGACCTGGATGGGATCTGGGGAAGCCTGGGTATTGAACCCTGGGATGTAGTTGGTGACTGAGGACTGGCTTAGATGATAAGGATCTGCTCTCTGGAGTCCTTACCTCAGAGTGTCCTGTGGAGGTGCCCCCTTCTCCAGGGGGTTGCTGTCGGTAGCTCCTGACACTGCAGGAGAGTCACCGGGCATTTCCATCACCTGGGTGTGGCCATTTCTTTTCTATGGGATTCACAGATAATATTACCGCAATATCCTAGGATCACAGTGCTTTTGTAATCCCTTCTCCCCACACCCAGAGCCAGGGCCATGAGAATGAACACACCTATGTCTTCTCGCGTGCTGGTTCTCATTCTCTTTGCCAAACAATTTCCCCGGACCTGTAGATTTACCTTGAGAATTTTACTTGAGTCTCTCTTCCAATAACTTCTGTCTCAAATTTGAGTCCTCTTGAACTACGGAGACCCAATCTCAAAACAGACAACACATAAACGATCCAACACACACACACACACACACACACACACACACACACACACAGCCCACAAAAGCAAACCAAACAAACAAAAATCAAACCACAGGAAACCCAAGAACAAGAAAATATTTCTTAGCTTCCCACGGTATTTAGATTCTCTTTTTAATTTTCATGTTTTGTTTTATTTTGTTTATTTTGGGGCTGGTACTGGGCCTTGAACCCAGGGCCTCGTGCTCTTGATGGGCTTTTTATAGACATGGCTGACACTCTACCTCTTAAGCCATACTTCCACTTTTTTTTTTTTTTTCTGGATTGGAGGTAAGAGTCTCTCAGAATTGTTTCTGGGCTGGCTGTGAACCTCAGTCTTCAGATCTCAGCCTCCTGAGTAGCTAGCATGACAGGTGTGAACCACTGGTGCCTGGCTTGGGTCCTTTACAAACCGTGAATTCCAATATTTAGGAATGCTTTCAGCCACCAGGAATAGAAAGCCAACATGGATTTCAGAGACACAGGGGGCCCGTTTTGTTCCAGTAACATTCATGTTGATTATAGACACTTCACAGTATCCACCTGCCACCTGCATTGTCTTCCATGCTATCTTCTCCCCTGTGTGGAGTTTTCTCTTCCTGCTGGTACCTCATGGTGATAAGATGGTTGCCGATCCTTCTCCCATCCTATCAACACTGAGAGTAGGAGGAAGGAAGAGGGGGCGGAGTTGTCACAACTGTCTCATCCATCTGGGAAAAACAGAGATTTCCTTGGCAGGCAGACTTCTCTCCACTGGCTGTGACTACAGAGGGCCACCCACATGGTGGGTGAATGTTTATACAACCATTCTAGTCCTGGCTTGTTTGGGACATTTTGTACCACCAAGCCAGACCACTCTTGGTTGGGTGGGGTGGGGCAGGGAGTAATGGTGAGCCAATTGTTTTTGTTTATTCATGGTAGCGGGGGAGAAGCTCTGGGTCAGAATACTACGTAGCCCTCTGATGTGGGTCTCCACGTTGGCCGTGGTTATCTCCAATCTGCCTAGTCTGGGCACCCACCTGCCTTGTACCATCCTCTCCCCACAACCAACAAGTTGTTCTCTCTGAATCCAGGCTGCTGGCCTGGCTCAGATCTTGCATGCTGCGCTTGTTCCGCAGTCAGCTTGCTGGCCATCACTCCCTTCCAAATGACCAATGCAGAAGACACCAGGACCTTTGCGAGCCCTCCAGGAGACATGCTATTTTTCTCTGCCCGTGTAATTGCGGAGAGGGGAGGCAGAGAAGGTGTTCTAATTAATTAGAGCAGGTGTTTGAGGATGCCACTGCAAACCAGATGCGGGACCGGAATTCAAATTTCCCACTTATCTGCCTCTACCAGGACGACCCCGAGGTGCCGGCTCCTCTCCAGCATTCGGATGTGTGTGTAAACGGTAGCCTGTGACCGGAGCCTTATTAGCGGGTCAAAATTTTACTTTTAAATGGACCATTAACCTACTCCGAGCTCAGAGAGCACTGATAATGTAGCACCCCAGAATCCTGCCGGGCTGCAGAGTGAAACAGGTCAGCGACTATATCTGTTTCTCTCCATTACCCCATGGATGTTGTAGGTGTACGCTCACCCTGCATGTGGTGCGGGCACCTCAGACGGCACAGATCTCTTCCGTGCAGCCTGTTTACCCAGCCGCACTATGGGCTTTGATGTGCCTCTTCCCTCCCTGTGTGTTTCTGGGCACTGGCTGCCATCCTAGCTACTCAGAAAGCTGAGATCTGAGGATCATGGTTCAAAAAAAGCTCAGACATTTTTTTGGTGGTGGTGATGGTGGTGGTGGTGGTGGTGTGTGTGTGTGTGTTGGGCTAGTTCTGGGGCTTGAACTCAGATTAGTGCTGAACACTAATCCAAGGTTAGTGCTGTACCACAGACAGTCCTGCCTGGCCTGGCTTTGAACCACAACCCTCATGTCAGCCTCTTCAGTTGCAATCCTCAGATGTCAGCCTCCTCAGTAGGTAAAATTCCAGGTGTCAGCCACTGGTGATACAACTCATCTCCAATGAGCCTCCAAAAAGCTAGAAATAGAACTCCAGTGCTAGAGCACCAGATTCGAGCAAAAAAGCTAAGGAACAAAGCCTAGGCTGAAATTCAAGCCTGAGTACCAACACACACACACACACACACACACACACACACACACACACACACACACCAAGAGAGAGATCTGAGCTTTACTTAGTTCTTGGGTTGGGGAAATTGGCTCCTCTCCTTCTTCTTACAGCTCCTTGCTCTGATGTTGAAGATGGAGACAGGGCCAAGGTCCCATGGCTGAGATAAGATGACCTTTGATTCCCTTGGGTCTTCCAGGCAGAACTCCTGCTTGGCTGGAATTCCATCCACTTTTGGCAAGGTCCAGCTTCCTGTCTCCAAGGGAAAGGGGCTTTATTTAAAAAGAGAGAGAGAGAGAAGGCATAAAAAATTAGGCTTCTAAAAGACATGCTGGACGTCAACTAGATGTTGCAAAATTACATTTTGATGAGTTCAGTGTAAATGAACCAGAAACATATGGATTCAATTTCCTTTGGAATCCACATGGGTTTCAAAAACCCAGAGGCCGGGGAAGAATGCTTTTTGGGGGAAGAGCATTTTCAATCCCACTGAACTCCTTGCATTTGTAAACAGCAGTTTGAGGTTTGTGATGATTGTCTCCTGGGTTAGGCTCCTTTCCTAATAATAGAATGGACAGGATGTCTCTCGCAAAATGTGTCCAAGGGAAGACTCATGCTACTCTTCCCTCATCTCTGTTGCCTGGTCCTATCTGTCTTGGTTCCTATCTGTCTGCAACAGCTTCCAGATTTTCCTGCCATACGTAGGTCTGATGCCACAAACACCTTCTTCTTCCTGCTTTTGCAGAGGTTAAGGGTCAAGGGCATTCTCAGTGACCGTTCAATGCCATTTTCACACTAGGGATTATTGGATGGTGCTATTTCTTTGCAATGTCATCAGAATCAAGCCTGCTTTAAAATAAGCGAGTTATCAGGTTGCTGGTACAACCTGCTGGTCACAACTGTCATCCTAGCTACTCAAGAGGCTGTGAGCTGAGGATCACGGCTTGGAGCCAGCTGGGGCAGCAAAGTCCATGAGACTCTCATCTGCAATGAACCACCAGGAAACCTGAAGTGGAGCTGTGGCTCAGAGTCTCAAAGTGGTAGAGTTCTAGCCTAGAGCAAAAAGGCTCAGGGACAGCTCAGGCCCCTAAAGTCCCATGTCCACCACCACCACCACCAAAAACAAATAAATAAAATAAAATAAGAGCTGCTATTCAATGGAAAAAGGATTAATATCCAGAATATATAAGGAGCTCAAAAGGTTAAACAGATCCTGGGCATAGGTTACTCATGGTTTGAATCCTAGCTACTCAGGAGGCTGAGATCTTAGAATTGCAAATTGAAGCCAGGTAAGGCAGGAAAAGTCCATGAGACTCTTATCTCCAAATAACCAGCAAAAAGCCAGAAGTAAAGATGTGGCTCAATTTGTAGACCACCAACCTTGAGCATAAAAGCAAAGGGAGAGACCCTGAGTTCAAGTCTCAGTATTGGCACACACACACACACACACACACACACACACACACATACATACACACACACACTCTCTCTCTCTCTCTCTCTCACACACACACACACACACAAGCAAACAAACAAGAAAGTTAAACAATGAAAGAACAAGTAGCCCAACCTATAAATAGACAAACAAGTTGAACAGACAGATCTCAGAAGAAGAAATGCAAATGGCTCATAGATACATGAAAAAATGTTCGGCCTCATTGATCATGAAGTTCATGCAAATCAAAAACTACACCAGGATCCCAAATCATGGTAATTATCAAGAAAACAAACAACAATAACAAATGCTGGTGCAGATGTGGGAGAAAAAGGAACCATCATTCACTGCTGGTGGGAATGTCAACTAGTGCAACCACTGTGCGAAGTCAATACAAAGATTCTTTACAAAAATCTACAATTAGCTAGAGCCTAGTGGCTCACACCTGTCATCTTAGTGAATCAGGAGGCTGGGATCTGAGAATCGTGGTTCAAAGCCAACCCAAGCAGGAACGCCTGCTTATCTCCAATTAGTGACCAAAAAACCAGAAGTGGAGCTGTGGCTCCAGTGGTAGAGCACCAGCCTCGAGGAAAACAGAGCTCTGGGACAGTGCCCAGACCTTAAGTTCAAGTCCCAGGATTAGCAGAAACAAAACAAAATCTTAAAAAATCCAAACTAAAACTAGAACTACATTATGACCTCACCATACCACTTTAGGGCATAGGTCTAAGAGAATCTGCATTAGTTTACAAGAGAGAGATTTCATATCTATTGCAGCTCTGTTCACAATAGCCAAACTATGGAATTAGCCATGGTCCCTAACAATCAATGAATGGGTGAAAGAAAATATGGCGCATAGGTAGTGTGGAGTATAACTCAGCCATAAAGAATAATGAAATTATGTCATTTGTGGACATATGTGTGTAGCTACAGATTATGTATTCAGTACAATAATAGCTCAAAAAAACACATATCACTTATTTTTGCCTAAAATGCATTTGTGTGTGTGTGTGTGTGTGTGTGTGTGTGTGTGTGTAATGGAATGGTGTGACTATTTGGGGAGATGATGAGGGAGGAGAGGATAAATAGGATATAAAGATATACTGTCTATGTGTGTCCATAGCATAAGAGAACTCACTAAAGCTATTGAACAGTAGAGGGCTGGGGAAACACAGAAAGAGAGAGCAATAGTTCATCGGATTAAAGTCTAGCACATGCATGCAGACATACATACATACATGTGGGAACCCCTTTGCATAGTAACATCCACTATAAAAATGATAAAATTAATGGCGGGTGGAGGGTAGGCCCCAGTGAAAGACGGTAGGATTAATGGAGAAGGAGAACAAGGATGCATGTGGTGTTTTTGTTTGTTTGTTTGTTTTGTTTTTGTTGGTCATTGGGTTTCAACTCTGGGCCTGGGCACTGTCCCTGAGCTCTTCAGCTCAAGGCTAGCACTCTATCACTTGAGCCACAGAGCCACTTCTGATTTTCTGGAGATAAGAGTCTCATGGACTTTCCTGCCTGGGTTGGCTTTGATCCTCAGATCACAGCCTCCTGAGTAGCTAGGATTATATTCGTGAGCCACCAGTGCCTGGCATGAGATATTTTTTTATGCATGCCTGAAAATAGAACAATGAAACCTGTTGACATTGTTTCAAGAAGG
This sequence comes from Dipodomys ordii, assembly GCF_000151885.1. Classification (NCBI taxonomy): domain Eukaryota; kingdom Metazoa; phylum Chordata; class Mammalia; order Rodentia; family Heteromyidae; genus Dipodomys; species Dipodomys ordii. The sequence continues at coordinate 1,396,195 of NW_012267308.1, forward strand.
GGGAGGGGATGAGGGGAAATGTTGAAATGGGTGAGTTTGATTGGGACTCACTGTATACATCTGTAGAAGGATCACAAAGAACCCCTTTCCTTGTACAAACTTTATATGCTAATAAAAATCTTTAAGTAAATATATATATATATATATATATATATATATGCGAGTTGAAGTTCAGCCAAGGTGTGTGCCCAAAATACAAATATAAGTATTTGAAGTCCAAGGTTGTCTAAGCAGTCAATGCCAGGGCTAGAATGGGAAGCCAGCCTGCATGTCCTAATTGCAGTCTGGGAATATTTCATCCGTAGGAAAAAAAATCCTCACCTCAACAAGATTGGGGGTTGCACCTGCTCCCCTGAATTGCTAGAAGACAAGTCTCCAGGGAGGTTAAAGCAGGACAGAGACAACGTTGTTTACATTGGACCCAAAACGTTCTACAAGTTTCCAGTTGTCACCCCTCTCTCTGGAGAGTTTTAGAAGAAGTAGGCCCCTGCCTTTCCTCCAGAGCTGACCGCCCTTCTCTTTGATTTACTAGAAACCATAGGTAAGATTTTGGCTATAGATGATTTTAAAGTGTGAATGTCGGGGGTGCCATTGATGATTTTGGTGGCTTCCCCATGTCTGTATCAGTTTTGCAACTGTCTGCATTATTCCATGCATTAGTCTGCCACTCACCCCTCTTCCTCCCCCTCCCCTTTCATTTGGCTTCCTCTGTGTGGAGAACCCTCCAGGATGCTGTAGATGAACAGACTTAGTTCTTTGAAGCACATCCTCAGTGCTCAGTGTTCAGTCCTGTGACCAGGTGAGAATCTCTATCTCTAGGAAGCTTGGAATAGGTTAATAAAACGAACTGGTTTCTAGAAGTCACCTTGGGAAGAAGACCATTTGGGATAATGGGCTGGCAATGAATTCTGGGTAGCAGAGGATTTTGGCTCAACAACATGAATATGCTAATCGAGGAGTGGTCCACTAGAAAGCAGCCTGATGGGTCAGAGCTTCCAGGCAGTGCTTCCGACTGACTTGAGCCAAAGCACAAGCTCCTGGCTCTCTTGGAGGGGACGCAGCCTCCTTGCAGCCACAAAATGACACCATGTTGAGGCTCCCAAGGGAGAAGGACAGCCTGGACCCGCCTAGGTACATCCTGCAAAAGCTCAGCCAAGACAGAGAGAGGCCATCTGATTGTTATTAGGCTGTGCGACTTTCTTTATTGGCAAACAGTCTGTCAGCAAGTTCTCCGCCCAGAGCCGCCCAGATGTGCTTACAAAGCACACTCTGGGGCTCTTCCCATCCACACCCAGCCCCCATTGCGCACTGCCACTGTGCCAGACTTGATCTCCGGCCCACAAGGCCAGCTGTGGCCCGAGCACAGACCTAAAGGAGAGTTAGGGGAGGATGGGCCTGTCTCTCTGGAGAGCCTCTGGCCCACCATTGCAGCCCACGTGTCTCTATCCTCCATGAGCCATGGGGGTAGACTGGAGTGGGGGTGAAGGCAATCTAGCTTTATGTAGTGGGGTACACATTAGAATATAGCACACAGAACCCCACTGTGGAGGTATTTTTACATGTGATCAAGTCGACCCTCCCCCCTCCACCTACTAAAGGCAATTCTGTTATTTTTGTCCCTCTCGCCCCCTAGGGAATTCTCATGGGAGAATTTCAGGAAGTATGGAGGCTGTTAGTTTGAGATCTTGGTAGGTGAACTCTGCCCCAGACATAGTTTAGTTCCTCCTCTGGCTTGTCCCTTTTTTTTTGGAGGGGGGGTCCGGTTGTGGGGCCTGAACTCTGGGCCTGGGCCCTGTCCCTCAGCTCTTCAGCTCAAAGCTAGCGCTCTACCACTTGAGCCGTAGCACCACTTCTGGTTTTTTTCTTTTTGCTTATGTGGTGGTGCTGGGGAATCGAACCCAGGGCCTCATGCATGCAAGGCAAGCGCTCTACCACTGAGCTACCTTCCTAGCCCCTGGCTTGTCCCTTATGAAAAAGGCCAACATTAATGGGTTTCTCAACTTGAGAGATGAGAAATGGGTGCAAAATTGGGCCAAACACCCCAGCATCTAGGAGGTGTTAAATATTTGGAGCAAGTGGAGTCCCATTCTACAGATGTGGCTGGATTGTTTCCTTTGCATTTCTCATGATTACTTTTTTTTTTTTTTTTGGTTAGTCGGGGGGCTTGAACTCTGGGCCTGGGCGCTGTCCCTCAGCTCTTCAGCTCAAGGTTAGCACTCTACCACTTGAGCCACAGTGCCACTTCTGGTTTTCTGGTGGTTTATTGGAGAGTAGAATCTCATGGACTTTTGAACCATGAACCTCAGATCCCAGCCTTCTGAGTAGCTAGGATTATAGGCATGAGTCCCCACCACCCAGCCTCATGATTACTTTTTAAAACAAACTTTAATGTTTTCCCCCAGCACTGGGACTTGAATGCAAGGCCTTGAGCTCTCACTTGGCTTTGGCACTCAAGGCTGGTCTCTACCACTTCAGTCATGCCTCCACTTCTGGCTTTTTCTTAGTTTCTTAGAGATGAGAGTCTTTCTGGGCTTTTCTCCTGGGATTTGAACCATGATCCTAAGATCCCAGCCTCCTGAGTAGCTGGGATGACAGGTGTGAGCCATCAGTGCCTGGCATGGGTGCTTTCTTACTTACTGTTTGAGTTATCTGACTAGATCAAAGTAAGAGACCATCTGCTTTTGGCATTTGCAGACATTGGGAAGTTACATCAAGGATCACTCTTTTCATTGTACCCCTTATCTTCTCTCCCTTCCTTGTCCTCCTCCTCTTTTCCTTGTCCTCCTCTCCTCCCTTTCTCCTTTGCTCCTCTTCCTGTTCTTCCTCCTCCTTCTCCTTCATCTTTTTTTTTCTTCTTTATGCTGGTCCCAGGGCTTGAACTCAGAGCCTAGGTGCTGTCTCTGAGCTTTGTTGCTCAAAGCCAGCTACCACTTGAGCCACAGCTCCATTTATGGCTTCTTAAATGGAGAAACTGGAGGAAAGAGTTTCACAAGCTTTTCCTTCCCAGGCTGACTTCGAACCTCAATTCTTTGATCTCAGTCTCCTGGGTAGCTAGGATGACAAGTGTGAGCCATCAGCACCACTCCTCTCCTTCATCATCTGTCTGCCTTTCTACCTAGTGGTTGTGGGAGGTCCAGGAAAGACTATCCATTTGGGTCAGCTAAAAGATGGAGGGGAAGTGACGTAATGACTTCTTCACCATCCATGGGAAGCATGGAGCCAAAGTGAGAACTCAGATCTTCTGAGCTCTTTCCTTGTTGCTCAGTTCTTTAGGGTCTGGCTCTGAGCCTTTTTGTCTATTCCACACAACCCTATTTCACCTTCTCTATCTTCTGCCCAGGATAAATGTGTGTCTTGCATTTAATATTGTATAGGGCCGCTACTCTTTGGCTAGGTGTGAGAAGCGGAGAGAAACATCCCCAAAGGAAACAAGGAATCACAGAAACAGCTCTCGAGGCTGGGTTGATGGGGAGTGGTCCTCAGGTACTGTGGCCCCTAGATGGCATGTCAGCATCAGAAGCTGACAGACGTCATCCACCGCCCAGTTCTAAGGAACAGATTCAGCTGCTTCCTGCTAACTTGAAGAGACAGCCGCTTGGTAGAGGGTTTGTGTGGGTTTATTTATTTTTAATAACAAGCTCATGTTTTAGATATCTCTTCCCTCTTTCTCCCTGCTGGGTGTTTCTGCTCATTTGGGTTGAAGTATAGAACCATGGATCTACACAGAGAATATGCAGAATTTGTAAAATAAAGATGCCAGCCCATCACCAGGCTCCCTTTGAAGGAACAATGTCCCCTTTCCCCCCACCATGTCACTCTGATTTGGCAAGGAAAGCCATGACAGAGTGACATTTGTTATCAGCAACCTCAGGATTCATTCATGTTGTCGAGGCCTACTTTCCCACGAGTCTTCTTCAATTTAGTTCAAGAAACAAATCCTGTCGTCAGTCAGATGTACTTTTCTGTGGTGGTTGAAACAACAACAACAACAAAAACAACCCTTGTTCTGGAAAGGTGCTGATCAGATAGAAAGAGAAAAGAGAAATCTCTACTTCAACAATGCTTGGTGGTGCTTTTCCATCCAACATGGAGCTACAATGTTGAAGAAGGCATTGGTGGACCTTCCACTCTGGTCAAATGGACAGAAGACTGGTTCAGTAGCTTCCGCAAGACAGGGAGTTGGTGGCTCATGCCTGTCACCCTAGCTATTCAGGAGGCTGAGATTTGAGGCTCATGATGCAAAGCCAGCCTAGGAAGGAAATTCTGTGAGACTTTTATCTCCAATTAACTACCATTAAAAGAAGGGCCGGAAATGGAGCCTGTCAGAAGAATTAATATATTCTTTGCTGAATTTTTCTATCTCAGTTGCCTTCACCATTGTCTACCATCTTGGTTAAGCCAGAAACTTACATGAGTTCTTGCTTTCTCTCCACCCTAGGTCCCAACTCTTAATCCATCTTCATTCTTCTTCCTTAATGAAGGTCTTGTTCCTGTCCATTTCTCCACAGTTTGCTTGCTCCCATCATGTCTGGAACCCCATTGCATTTTGTCTGTGATTTATAACCAGTGTTTACCTCTCTGCACCTGCCCCGGGCAGTCCATTTTACACAGAGCAGCCCAGAGCACTGTTAGGAAAACATCAGCCGAGTCAGAATCATACTCTTCTTCTTTAAACAGCTTCTGTCTCTTTTGACAAATTCAACTCATGGCCTCTTCCTCTTGACTTGGCAGTACCAGGGACTTCTTTCCCAGCATGCAATGCAATGTACTTAGGTTCTTTGGGCTGTGTAATTGTAGGATTTCAGTCTCTTAAGCATAGACTCAAGACCATTTTTATTTATTTATTTTTCTTTGTTTATTTGTTAGTACCAGAATTTGAATTTGGATCCTCAAGTGTGCTTGCTTTGCTTGCTCAGCTGGTGGGCTACTGTTTGAGCCATGCCCCTCCCCCTCCCCAGCACTCAGCTTTTTTTGCCAGTTGTTTTTTGGAGATGGAGTCTTGTAAGCTTCTCTTCTCTGGCTGGCTCTGGACTGTGGTCCTGTGGATTGCAGTTTCCTGAGTAGTTTGAAAATTACCAGCATAAGCCACTAACACATAGTAGCTGAAATCAGTTCTACTTTGTGTTAACTGCCGTCTCTATCCGAGAAACCCCTTTCTCTTGAGGTTGAATGAATATTCTTCTCCAGGCCCTTGATTTTCTTTATGGAGGTCAGGAGCTCCCTTCTAGGTACCATTTGCAGAGTATAAACATGAGGGACAAGGGAGAGACCAGATTGAGCCCTTGATGGCCATACCATTTGTCCGTTAGAGTCTTCAAGATTCTCTCTCCCACAGGACAATTGTGGGATTTCCTTTTGTGCTCATTGAACTACCTTGGTTCCTCCCCAGCCTCCCTGTCCCCAATTCCTAGCATTCCTGGAATCATTCTGGAGGGCCTACAAAGCCTTGATTCTCTCCCGGTGGAACCTCAAAAAACAAACATGTGAAAATGTCCCTTTTCCTCTGAGCCAGCTGTGACCCAGTTCAATAAATTCAGCAGCTGGGCAATGCAGATCTCTATGCATTTTGTTCTTTATGGTGGCTAGGTTTGCTTGTTAATTTATGGTTTTTTTTTTTTTTGCTAGGAGGGACCCACTCTACATTGCTTATAGATAGACCTTGGAGACATTGCCCCAGATCCCTGAGTTAGAAAGCCATCCTCCTCCTTTGCAAGCAAGTGCTTGCTCCTCTGAGAGTGGGGAGCTTGCATAACACACGGGAACAGGAATCTACCAGCCTCAGCTGTCACCCAGGGAAGAAAAGGACTCTTGGGAGGCCTTGGTACAGAATGCCTTGCGTGCCCAGAAATGGGCGTGACTTTAAAAGTACGAGTTCTCACAACAGAGTTAGTGTCTCCTCCATACATGGGCTCTCTTCATTCTGCCTGCATCTCAACTGAGAGGCATGCCACAAGGAGGACCTGAGGTAACAGAGATAGAAGCGTAGCACCATGATTCCTACTCATCAACTGAGCAGAAGCTCAAAAAATAGGAGCCCTGCTGGTCACTAGTGGCTCACACCTGTAGTCCTAGCTACTTAGGAGCCTGAGATCTAAGAATCACAATTCAAAGCCAGCCTGGATAGGAAAGTCCATGAGACTCTTATCTCCAATGAACCATCAGAAAACTGAAAATGGCACTGTGGCTCAAGTAGTAGAGCACTAGCCTTGAACAGGAAAAGCTCAGGGACAGCACCCAGGCCCTGAGCTCAAGCCCCACAACTGACAAAAACTAGGAGCCCTAATGAGTATAAGGAGGGGGCTGATTAGTTTTTTTTTTCCTTCTTCCCAAACAGTTTAATAACAAATAAAGGAAAGTAACACAGTTTGCAGATATAAAATGACTTTTTGTCCATGTGTCTGTGCGATTAAAACAGATTTAGGTTCCCTGTTGGGACAAAAGGAAAAACACACATAATAAAAGGAAGAATCCTTTGAAACATATACTCCTTTGCTCTAAGCTTGTAACAACCTCTCTCTCTCTCTCTCTCTCCCTTTCTCTCCCCTCTCTCTTTTTCCCTCTCTCTGTCTTTCTCCCTCTCTCTTTCTCTCCCCCCTCTGTCTTTTAATACACTAAACAAACTCTGTGGCTGGTTAGTTCTATTCTTGCTATTATCAGTGAATAAATTCTGCCCACTGCCTCCTTCTTCTTATCCACAGCTGACTTATTTTGTCCAAGTGACAAAATAGTAATAAAACATGAAAAAAATCCAAAGGGCTCTGAAGTACATTTATGAACATATCAGGTTGTATATTTTTCCCCAAGCAAGTTCACAGAGTCTCTGCAGGTCATACTGAAATGGGCTAGCCCCTGGGAGTAGGAAAGTAAGTCCGAGGCCCTAAGGGACAGTAGCCTGGGTCTAGAAGCGGAAGAGGCCCTGTCTTCCTTTGCCCCGTTTAGAGCCTGGGGAGTTATGTGCCTGGCTGAGGACCCTCTTGGGGGAGCAAAGTAGAAGAGGAAGAGAAAGGAGGTGCTAAGAGTTTTTGAGGCCTTGTGGAGACTTGGGAGGTTTGAAGATACCACCTGGGAGATAACACCTGGCTCTGGCCAGCCTCCCCAGAGCAGTGTTTTAATTGTTGTTTTTGTTTGTTTCTTTGTCAGTCATGGGGCTTGAACTCAGGGCCTAGGTGCTGTACCTGAGCCGTTGTTGTTGTTGTTGTTGTTCAAGACTAGCACTTACCACTTGGAGCCACAGCGCCACTTCCGGTATTCTAGTGGTTCATTGGAGGTAAGAGTCTCATGGACTTTCCTGCCTCGGCTGGCTTTGAACCATGATTCTCAGATCTCAGCCTCCTGAGTGGCTAGGATAAGAGATGTGAGCCACTCCCACTTTATAAGGAAGCACTCAAGTCACAACTTGGAAGAAAAGAAGACATACCCAACCCTTTTGGGCTGGGGAATCTGGTGGAAAACACAATCCTGGCAAAAGTGTCTTGCCATTCTCTTTCCCAAGGCAGGGTGGCGTGGATGTGGGGTCAGGCTGCCTGCTCTGCGTCTGGCTGGCTTTATTTTTTTTGGTAGGAGGAGGGGCAAGACCATGTGCAAATGGCAAACACAGCTTCTCATTGCAATGGCAGCTCCAGGACTTGTGTTTGGGAGGTCCTGGGGACCGCAGTCTGGTTCAGGAACGCCTTCAAGATGTTTTGCCTAGTAGCCATATGGTTTTGACTGTGATTGTATGTTTATTGAAGAAGCTCAACTAGCGGAGTAGATGTCCTGAGTCCTGTAATTTAACAATCTAAAACCAATCTTGGGGGCCAGCTGTTAGCCCTTGGGTGAGGCATATAGTCACTCAAGAGGTACGAACCAAAGAAAGTCAAGATTATAAATCTTTCCCTCCACTTAGTGTAATTTCATTGTACTAGAAAATAATTAAACAAATCTGTAAAACATGTTTCCATTGAATTTGTTTCCTTCACTTGGCTTTACAGTGTGGAAGATCGTAATTACTCAAATATTTCCCTTTTCTATTTTGCAAAACATTTTTTTCTAAATATCCCTCACACACACACACACACACACACACACACACACACACACACACATTCTGGAGGCAGTTGGATAAAATAGTGAACATGTGTCTAATTAATTTTTTAAGACACAATCAAATGCACAACACACACATCCACACACACGTGCGCACACACGTGCACACACACACACACACACACACACACACACAAGATGAGGAATAGTTCTCAACATGGCAACAAAAATAAAGAACAGTGTAGGGAGAATAGTGAATCCTAAGGAAAGAAAGATTTATCAGAAACATGCTGGTGGCTCACACCTATAATCCTAACTGAGGCTTGCAGTTCAAAGCCAGCCCAGGCAGGAAAGTCCCTGAGACTCTTACCTTGTGAAAACAGGGAGTGGTGCTATGGCTCAATGTGGTAGAGTGCTAGCTTTGAGCAAAAGAGCTCAGGGAGAGCTCTCAGGCTGAGTTCAAGCCCCATGGCCAACAACTGAAAGAAAGGAAGGAAAGAAGGGAAGAAAAAAAAGAAAGGAAAAAAGGGAAGAAAGGAAGGAAAGGAGGAAGTAATAAGGAAGGAAAGAAGAAAGACTTATTATTATTTTAGTCCAATATTTATCATAACAAGGAGGACAGTGGATGAACCAGCCTGTGCATTAATTGCCAGAGGAGGTGGGGGTATGGCCTAGAGAAGGCGTGACCAGGTGGGAACACTTTGCCCACAGCTATAAGAGGGCTCGGTCTCTCTGGATGGCCTTCCACTGAGTTTGCAAAGCAAGAGATCATTTCTTCCACAGTCATTCTTTGTCGCCTGTCATTACAAACAACTGCAGGGCAATCTGCCGGCTTCCTGACAAGCAGATCCGTCCCTCATCTGCCAGCTGACGATCAGGCCACCATCCCCAGGCCATCGACGGAGCCGCTCGGTTGATGGAGAGCTTCTTGTCAAAAGAAGGTTTATGATGTTAACTCACAAACAGTTTCTCAGCTGGAACTGAATTTTATTTTCCTTTATTCAATTTATTTTGTTGAGTCTTTTTTCTAAAAAGCCTTTTTTTTTTCTTAAAGTTTCAACGAACAATTGAGATCAGAGAATGTAATTTCTTTTCCCAGTAAAATACTCCTGGGTCTCTGCCTTTGTTTCCCAGCATGCATTGCCTAGCAGGTGTCATGGAGGAGGAGAGAGAGAGGGCCCCATCTGAGTTCTGCACCCTTCTAGAAGCCAGGAGTAGGGCCCAGGTGTGGTGGATATTGCACACATACACACACATACACACACACACACACACACTGACACACACACACACACACACACACTGACACACACACCTCTTTCTTTCTTTCTTTCTTTCTTTCTTTCTTTCTTTCTTTCTTTCTTTCTTTCTTTCTTTCTTTCTTTCTCCCCGTTCCTTTCTCTCTCCTTCCCATCTCTCTCCCATACACCCACCTCCCTTTTAGTCTCTTTCACATATACTTACCTCCTCCCTCTCTCTTACCTCTCTCTCTCTCTCTCAAACCACACATACACCAGGCACAAGTCTCTCTCAGTTTGTTCAAGGTGAGGAGTCACCTTACAGTCTGTAATTTGGGGGAGCAGAACAGACTAGCCTGGAGCCCCTTCTGCCCTGAGCCCTGGGCACCTGGGCTCTGTTGTGTCTTCCACCCCCTGGGAATGCTCAAAGTTCTCTTACTTCTCCCTGTCCTAATGCATGCATTTCTAAACTCTTCCCATTTCCAAGTTGTAGTGATTTAGATGTACTTTGCTCTCACAGTTCAGTGAAGTTTTCTTGCCAGTCACTGAGGCTCAAAATGCAATGGCAGACGCTGGGTGCTGGTGCCTCAGGCCTGTGATACTAGCTACGGCTACTCAGGAGGTTGAGATCCGAAGGTTATTTGAACCCAGCTTGCAGGAAAGACTGTGAAACTCTGATCTCCAATGAATCAACAAAAAGCGAGAAATGGAACTATGACTCAAGTAGTAGAGCGCTAGCCTTGAGCAACAAAAGTGCCCAAACCCTAAGTTCAAGACCCAGTATACACACACACACACACACACACACACACACACACACACACACACCCCTGCTATGAGCCTGCAGAGACCAGGTGCAGAACGTAAAGCTGCAGATACCTCTGTAGTGTCTCCCATACCCTCTTTCTTCCTATCTCCTTTCCTTCACCTGCTCAGGTGCAGCCAGTAGTAAAGGACCTCAGGTTTCAGCCCATTCTCCAAGGGGCTTCCATCACAAATCGGCTTCGTGAGGGAATCTGAGGGCCTCTTGAATAATTCAGGAATGCTCCCTAGTCTACTTGTTGCTCCCAACTGTTAATGAAAATATCAAGGGAATTAATTAACAGTCAATTATATCAGTTTTAGACTTGGACACTGATTTCGAAGCTGAATGCTAAACCTGCAAATTTTGCTACCATTCCTTCCCCCAATTCTCAACTTGTCTCAGTCGGTTCTAATCAAACTTGTAAGGGGTGCATGGAGGGGGAGGGAAGTTCAAATTACTTTCTTTCTTTTGAGTTTAATTTAGATAAATAAGAATAAGGAAAAAAATGGTTCAGTATTATATGGAGGTGTTATTTCGGGGAAAAGGGAAGTTGAATATACAAATAAGAAATGACCACATTGGCAACAATTTATGTGAGGTGCCTATGGTTCATGCCTGTAATTCTAGCTGTGCAGGAGGTTGAGATCTGAGGATCGTAGTTCAAAGGCAGCTTGGGCAGAAGGATCTGGGAGACTCTTATTTCTAATTAACCAGAAAGAAAAATGATAGAAAGTGGAGGTGCAGGTAAAATCATAACGTTGCCAGCCTTAAGTGAAAAAGCTATGGGAAAGTGCAAGCCCTAGTACTGGTACAGAAAAGTTACATGCATGTATTTGCATAGAAAAAATATATATATCAGTAGGACATGGGAGAGCTCCCAAGAGAAAGAGAGATGCCAAATGGGCATTGGAGGTACCATCTTTAATCCCTACCTGTTATAATGGGAGCAGAGGAATTGGTCCATTTTGAACATGTGACAAGTTTGTTAGAGATTTGCTAAACTTCACGTCCGAAGAGAGGTTTTTGTCTGAAGAGAGGTTTTTTTTTCCTTTCTTTCTTTCTTCAACCCTCTATGATCTTTGATATTAAGGAAAGGCATTTCATTGAAAACCGTCTTTGCATGATTTGGCACGAGCCGTCTAGACTGCTTTATGAAAAATGACAGCTCGTAGGAAAGTAATTAAAGATGTATTTTGCTGAAAGCAAAAGTATTTTTGGAATCAATACCAACCATCTTTAATTTGCCAGCTCTTTCTGCAATCATTGTGCAGTCTGGGGAAGATTCTTAACTCTGGAGAATGGGGGTGCCAGCCCCTTTCTGGTGACACTTTGGGGTCCCCTCTCTGCTTATCACCATCTGTAAGGAGAGCTGGAAGAAATCGGGTGAGGAGTGTGGAAAGAGCCAGCAATTCTCTTATGGACAGCTGGTCCCTAGTATAGCCCTGCTCAGGGCAACAGAAATGTCTTCATTCTTTGGAAGACATAGGCCCAGTTTTATTCCATTTTACTTTATTTTATTTCTTGTTTGTCAGTCACAGAGCTTGAATTCAGGGCTTGGGTACTGCCTCTGACCTTTTTCTCTGGAGGCTAACACTCTACTAATTTGACCCACAGTGTTATTTCTGGTTTTGTGGTGGCTCACGGACTTTCCAGTCTGGGCTGGCTTGGAACCACAGCCCTCAGATAATAGCTAGGATTATACATGCAATCTTTATTTTATTTTATGTGCTGGTCCTGGGCCTTGAACTCATTGTCCCTGAACTTTTCGCTCCAGACTGGCACTCTACCACTTGAGCCACTGTTCCACCTCTGACTTTTTTTTTGAACAGTTTATTGAAGAGTCCCAGGAACTTTCCTGTCCTGAATGGTTTTGAACCATCATCCTCAGATCTCAACCTCTTGAGTAGCTAGGATGGCAAGTTTGAGCCACAGGTGCCTGGCTAGACCCACTTATTAGCCAGTTTAATCCCAGTGCCTAGTCTGGGACCTTGATTAAGTATCATGGGAAGTGAGGGATATAATCAGAAACAATACAAGTAGTATTTGAACTTGACCTTAGTCACTTTGACCTTGTTTTTCTTACTCTCCCAGCCTGGAGGTCACCAAGTTCAATTCTGTGAATTGTTCCCCAGTACAACCTTTTCTATGTCTGTTTCTTTGAGAGCCACGAAGCCCTCAGTTCTCTCGTAATGCTGGAGGAGAGCGAGGTCTTTGGGCAGTAGGCCTCGTGCAGCTCAGAGTGGATGGGAGGATTTGAGCCATTGATTGAGAGAATGGTGGTTGTTTGGCTCTGCCATAGCCTTGAGACTTTGTGGGGCTAGAGGGTCCACAAGCTGGCCAGCCTAATGTCATTTTGGTAGGTCAGAATATGAATCTCCCTGACAAGGCTAAAGGTCTCTGTACTCTGTTCCTGGAACCTTGCTTGCTTCAGAGGACTTGAGTGGGTGCCATGTTAGAAGTGGAAGTGAGGAATCCTGTCCTTGCTTTCTACCTCTCTACAACAGAACATGTCTGTTCTATCTGCTTTGCTTTTAGAACTCCTGTGATACGTATAGGTACATATTCAATGATAAAATATGTATTATCTGCTATCATCTATCTCTATAAATCCATTCACCCATCAATCATCTATGTCTGCCTCTATCTGTCCATTCATCTGTCATCTATTTGCTCTCTATCCATCTATTGCCTATCTTTGCATCTAATATATGTATGTATGTATGTATGTATCTGTCTATCTATCTATCTAGCTATCTGTTGAATTATCGATCTTCTGTTTAGTTTTGTGAATCTGTTGTGAGGCTTGAAAAGGGCCTAGATATTGTCCATGAACTTTTGTGCTCAAGGCTGGTGCTTTACCACTTGAACCATGGCTCCGCTTCCAGAATTTTTGGTGGTTAATTAGAGGTAAAAGTTTCACAGACTTTCCTATCTGGGCTATCTTTGAACCACCATCCTCAGATCTCAGTCTCCTGAGTAGCTAAGATCTTAGGCATGACCCATGTGTTCCCAGCTCATCTTTCTGTCTGTCTATCAAACTGTCATCTGTCTACTTCTATTTCTCTCTATCTGTATCTCTGTCTTTCTGCCTATCTATCATCTGTCTGCTTCTATCAATCTCTTTGTCAATCCATCCACTTTTTATCTGTTTACCCTATCTATATATCTATCTATCCATCATCTGTTTACTTCTATCTCTCTCTGTCTTTCTGTCTATTCATCTACCTATCATCTGTCTACTCTATCTATCTATCTATCTATCTATCTGTCTATCTATCTATCTATCATCTGTCTGACTTTCTAGCTGTTTGTCCAGCTAACTATCATCTGTTTATCTGTCTATCATCTGTCTATTTCTCTGTCATCTCTCTCTCTCACGCTCTCTCTCATCTATATACTTGCGGTTCATATAGGCAAGTATCACTCAATGATGAGACCATGTTTTGAGGAATACATCACCGGATAATTTCTTCACTGTGAGAACATCACAGATCATGCTGTGATGTCAGCCAAGCTCAATGTGGCTACAAGGTCACTAGATGAAGTCATCTAGTGGGGCCACCATTCTACAGTTTACTGAGACATTATCATATGGTAAATGACTCTGTGTGTGTGAGAGAGAGAGAGACAGAGAAAGAGAAAGGCAGACAGAGACAGTGACAAAGAAAGAGGGAGAGGAGAGAGAATGGGTATGTATTAGCATGCACGTCTACACATCACTTCCTTCTTACTATCACTTCTGCCAAGCAAATACACTGTCTATTAACCATAAAGTGTGTCAACCTCCTCAAAATCACATCGGCGATGGTCCTGAGGAGAAAATGCAGTTGGTCGGCTCCATTTCCCCTGTTTAGATGCTGTGAATTTTCCTTGCTACAGATCTTAACGAGCCATTATTTTTTTTCTCCCCTCATCGATATGCGTAGTCAGACAGAGTTAATCTTTGGGACACTTGCTGGTCAGATGCCTGGGATTAGAACGGATTACAGGAATTCTGATCACCAATTTTCCCAAAGTGCCAAACAGCTTTAGGAGTTTGGAGTACAGAGGGTTTCTTGAAAGCAGTGGGTCTCTCCTCCCTACCATCCCCCTCCCCCCCACCCCTCCACCTCCACTGCTGCTCCCAATCCCACCTTTGTGTTGAGAGCTGGGTATGTTCTAGAAGGATTTTGTTCAATGATGGTATTGAGATTGGCAACAAATGAGGTCCTGGTGGAAATAAGTCCCCCGTAGGTGTGTGTGTGTGTGTGTGTGTGTGTGTGTGTGAGTGTGTGTGTGTATGTGTGTGAGAGAGAGACAGAGAGACAGAGACAGAGAGAGACACTGAGAGAGACACTGAGAAAGAGTGTGTGTACTGGAGCTTGAACTCAGGGCCTAGGCTTTGTCTCTAAGCTTTTTCATATAAGGGTGGTCCTCTACTACTTAAGCCACACCTCCACTTATAGACACAAAGGGTCTATGGGAAATTCAACATTCTGCAAGAACTAGAAGAATCCAACCACACTTCAAGCCAAATCTTTGTCTTATTCCAGGGAGGGCCATAGCTGTTGGGGCTGCTTGTTTTATCTCAGCTCTGAATGTATATACAGTGATGGACCACGGAAGGGTCAAATGGAGCTTCATCCCTCCTGGACCTATTAGATCAGTAAAGGAACCAAAATGTATACCCTAGAAACAGTGGGCAGACTAGCTACTCAGGATGCTGAACTCTGATGATTGTGGGTTGAAGCCAGCTTGGGCAGGAAAGTCTATGAGATTACCTCCAATGAACCACCACAAAACCAGAAGTGGTGCTGTGGCTCAAAGTGGTAGAACACTAATCCTGAGCAAAAAGAGGTCAAGGACAGCGCCTAGGCCCTGGCTTCAAGCCCCACAACTGACAGAAAACAAAAAGAAAAAGGAACAATAAGCAGAGACTTCCTGCCTGGTTTCAAGGCAGGAAAGCTATGTGGTTCCCAGGATCCCTCTAGATGTCTAGGATTGAACTTGCCTTTGTCATTTTGTACCTATTCACCCTTCACCCCACTGATCCCCTCTCTCTCCAACCAAGGTCTCCAGAAGATGTTTCTGGGCTCCGGAGGTTGGGACAGTAGGCCATCAGTAAGAGCAGAATTGTCTGGGGATGTTCCCAGGGTTAAGCACCTGGGTTTTAGCTGGGTGCTGGTGGCTCATGCCTGTAATCCCAGCTACTCAGGAGATTGAGACTTAGGATTGTGGTTCAAAGCCAGCCTGGGGAAGGAAAAGCCGTGAGACTCATCTCCATTGAGCCATGACCAGAAATGACACTGTGGTTCAAGTGGTAGAGTGCTAAAGAAGCTCAGGAATAGCATCCAGGCCCTGAGTTCAAGCCCCACGACCACCACCACCAAACAAAAGTACCTGGGTCTTTAGGCTGGTCTTTGTTGGTATGGGCTGGCATGCAGAACTGGAGGTCCAGAGCAGCCAGGAGTGTAGACACCTTCCTCCTTTGGGCTAAAATGATTACTGTGCCTACCAGCCAGCATCTCTACCTTCCCTAGATGCCCGTGGCTGCCATTCCAATTCCCCATAATTCCCTGCTCCTTGGAGCAAGGGCTTTCAGAAGGACCCCCTGTGGGGTTGCCACAGGCAGGAATGGGGTCCTGACCTCTGGACGCCTGACTTGTTATTGACTTGGTGATGGACACAGACATCTGACACCAGTAAGAAGCCCTGAGAGGAGTGACAGAGGCTGTATCGATGTGACATCCATGCACCACGGACGTATACGTAGGATCCAAAACAAAAGGGTGGGGTTAGCACTGCAGCCCACAGTCTTTGTAATCCAGTTATTTTGACAGGTTACCACTTGGTTGAAGAGGAAAGGCAGGGGGCTGGGTGGGATCTGGCATCGTTCTAATGGGACATAGCTAAGCATTTAATCATCCACCTTGTCCAGGTGCCTTGTTTTCCCTGGGAGAAGTGAACTCGATAGGATCATGGGGGAATTATTGGATGGGAATGGCCTGTGCGTTGTTGGGTGGCCTGTCCTCACCAAGGGCTGCATGGGCACGGGGCACTCTACGTTTGACTTGGGACTGGCCAACAATGGTTTCTTTCATCAGCTCAAGCCAGCTGCTGATACTGTGCCTCCTTTGCTCTTTCTAATGAGAGGGGAAGCCCCACCCTCATGTGAGCAGGTAGCTGGCGGTGGAAATCATCCAGTTGTTCTTGTGTGGGGAGAGAGGGAGGAGGGAGAGGGAGGGTCCTTCCATGTCATTGTCCTACCCTGTCTGTTGCCAGGACCGAAGGAGAAATGGAGGAAAGGACCAGCAGGATTCTGTCCCCCCAGCAGAGGGGGAGTGGCGGGAGCTCCCCCCCCCAGCCCCTTTAGCTGATTTCTGGAGGCTGGGGACTTCCCTCCTGGCCAGGCAGAGGGAACTTTGGGTGGCGGCTGACCCTGACTCGGCTCACCCCCCTCCGATTGTTTCATCGGCTGTGAGACTGTCAGCTCCAACCTGACAAGTGACAAGTCTCACGCTCATGCTGACTAGATAATCAAAGTCCTGTCAGGGCTGTCAATACCCTGCAGATAGGAGAGGACAAAGCGAGGAAAGGTTTCTACAGAAACCCTGCCTCCACACAGAGGCTGTCCGAGTCTCTTAATCCAATCACCTGTTTTGTTCTTAAACGTCATTTAGAACTAGATCTAAGGGACTCAGAAGAGTCCAGATCCTGAAAGGGAAGCTGATACGACGCATCAAAAATTATGCTCTCCTTCTGTGTGAGAGCACCTTACCATTTATACAGAGCAAAGACAGTACACAAATGCATTTTGCGGTGACAATCAGTAGCCGTAACTGGATGATAGAAAATTTTTTCTTTCCATTAAAAACATGTTTAAAATGCCGGGTGCTGTAATCCCAGATACTCAGGAGGCTGAGATCTGAGGATTACAATTTGAAACCATCCTGGAGGGAAAAAACCCTGAGACTCTTATCTCTAATAAATCAGCAAGAAGACAGAAGTGGCAGTGTAGGTCAAGTGGTAGGGGGACAATATCCCCCTGGGCCCTGAGTTCAAGCCCCAGTAGGGATACAATCTCTCTCTCTCTCTCTCTATATATATATATATATTTGTGTGTGTGTGTACATTATATATAGCACATTTATTATATATGTTATAATGTATATATATATTTATATATTATATAAGCTATATATTACATTTATATATGTTATAATGAGTATATATTAGATATGTTATAATATATAATCTATCTATAAAATCTGAACTGGAAAATTCCCAAGTGATAGAGATTTCTGTAGTAATACACACAATATCTTTGGTAGCACAGATAATAAACTATGCATGACAGCATCCAATCTATGCAATAACGCAGCTGTCAAAGTCTCCAGGCTTCCGCCTTGATGTCCCTTTGTGAGGGGGACACCTGTGCCCAGGAGCTGGCAGCGATCATCTCAGAGTGGCAGCCGGACATCTGTCTTCACTCACATCTCTGCAGAGACAGACGCAGGCCAAACCCATCCGTGAAGGAGACTTCTAACATTGTATCTGCAGCCCAAGGCCTCCGGGAGCCTGTGGGCTCTGAGGCATGGTCTGTACCCTCCAGACAGTGCCCAGCCTTTGCCTTCAAGTTAACAACATGGCTGTGGTTATAAAAGGTTGTATGCTCAGTAATGCTATAACTGATGTTGTCTCTACACTGAGGGAGACAGAGAAGAGACAAATCTCTCTCTCCATGCCTCTCTCTGTGTCTCTGTCCACTGCTATTTCTCTTCTTGTCCCCTCTCCCTCCTCCCCTCCTTCTCCCTTTTTCTCTTTCCCTCTCCCTCTCTCTTTCTCCCATTTTCCCTCCCTCCTTCCCTTCCTTCCTCTTCTTCCTCTCCTTCCTTCCTTCCTTCCTTCCTTTCGTTCTGTCTTTCTGTCTTTCTTCCTGTCTTTTCCTCTCCTTCTCTCCCACTTTCCTGCTAGCCCTCTCTCTTACTTCATTTCCCTCTATTCCTCTCCTCCACACTCCTCTGTATGTGTGTGTGTGTGGTCATGCATGGTGTGTGTGTGTGTGTGTGTGTGTGTGTGTGTGCCATAGACAGACCCCAGGGAGGGGTACTGCCCTGGATGTTAGATCTCTGTCCTCAAAACAAACCAATTTCCATCCTTGTCACCCACGCCACTGGCACCAGCCTCAGCTTCCCGAGATGCTGACCTTCCCCTCTCTGCTCAGTGCTGCTCCTACAGCTGCACAAGTGGATCCTTTTGTGCTTCAGATTCTACTGGCCTGAGCTGGGTCCACCCAGGTCCCCTGTGGAGTCGCTGTGGAGTCATCTTTCCTCCCTCTTCCCCGTCCCCTCTGAGGTCTCAGCGGAGACCTGTCCCTGGGGAGCCTCCTTTCTGCACCCTCTTGGCAGCCAGGACCCACCCCATGCTGGACATCTCACCCTTGCTTTTTGTCTCTCTGTGTTGACTGCCTCAGTTGCTTTTTCTTGACAAAACTGACGCCTCTCTGAGATGCTGCCGCTTGCCAGCTTTTCCCTTTGTTCATCATCTCTCCTTGATAGAGGCAGATAATGACAGGTAGGGCATAGGGACCCTGTGTTTCCTGTCAGTGTTTCTGTGACACTAGGACACCTTGCAGGTGAACTGGTGGCCATCTCTTGGGGGGTGGGGTTCTTGGCTGTTGGAAGACACTTGGGGATGTCTGCCTCAGGAGGGGCCAAGGATATCTTGTTTTGCAAGATAGAACCCAGTTTATCTCCAGAACTCCAAACACCTCTCCTGGGGGCCTCCTCTAATGGGTGCCTTACCTTGTTAGGAACATGGACTCATTTCTGCTTCACCCTTTGGATGGTCCTGGGAGGAAGTGAGCCCCCAAACCATCTCAAGGCCAGGCTGGTTTCTTGATTGCATCCTAGTCATTGTTCCTTTGAACCAAGAAGGTAGCTCCACCTCTGCCTTCTATTGGCTCACAGCTTAGCAAGGGAGACAGTCCCACGCATATGAGAGGGAACAGAGAGGTTGCAGGTTGGGGAGGAGAGGGACAATAAAGGTGTTGAAAGCAATAAGGAGGTGCTGGTAGTTACCTTAGGGCATGGGGAAGATAACACCTGAGCCTAAATGAGACTTGGGATGAAAATTAGATGAATTAAGAGTCGAGCCAATAATAATGGAATGTGGCCTTGGAAAGTGTCAGGCTGGAGGGCAGCGAGCTGGTAAAATGTGAGGGTGACCACTTCAGTGGGAAAGGTGGGGGACTTTGTGTAAGAGCATCTTGCTCTCAGGGCACACAGCTTCTGACTTGTGCAGGATACAGTCATCAACAGCAGTTGGGGCAAAGCCCTTTCCCCTGAGTCTTTTCCCCTGGCCGATCCTTAAGAGGTCTTGCTCTCCAATGCTTCTACAAAATGTTTTCAAAAGCTCTGTTCCCTTGTGGTGCTTTGCCTCATGCAACACTCCGATCTCCATCTCCCTCTCCCCCCGAAAAAAAAAACAAACCCTAAAACGGACTGCCTGTCTTCCATCTGCACTGGCAATTACTCTGGCCTTGCTTTGATGGTGCCAAAGGATGGCAAGATTTCTTACTGAGATATTGCCTGCCACCCCAAACCCCGTCTACTTATAGGCAGCCATATTTAGCAGAGGGAGCTGGAGGGAGATGGGGTGGGGGAGAAGGGGCAGGCGTGTGTGTGTGTGTGTGTGTGTGTGTGTGTGTGCCAATATCCCCTGTCTAATTTATATTTTACATTTCTGTAAAAATCATGCTTAGAGTATTTTGGTAATCTCTGCTGAGATTAAATATAATGCTGTACATTTAATTGATATAAGTGGGTTTCAATTCTCCTTAATATGACAAATCTCCAGTGTGAAATATTCTTAGTTAATGATCAACATAAAATAGAGTTCATTTTTTTTAATGCGAGTACAAGATTTGAATTAATTTGTAGCTACAGCGGGGGTTGTTAAATTCCTTGTGCGTGGTGTGCACGGGCACATGTGTGGTCATACATGTGGACCAGTGCTTGCATATGGGCTCTTGTATACAGGCAACATGATGCTGCCTGTAGGTACAGCCTGAGTGGAGAAAGGCTACTCTCCTCCTCTTCTGTATTAGAAGCAGAACTTTAAGCATCTCACACAAAGGGCTACTCCATTGAGTGTTTCTCTTTCTCGCTTTCTCTTTCCTTGCTCTCTGGTACTAAAGGGCTTCCTGGTGCTCTGGATTGTGTGCCCTGAGCCCAGGATTGTGGCAGCTGTCATATCAATCAAAATTGGACAGATGCTTTACCAGCTATGCCAACATCATCCAATGCTTCCAACTTGGTTTCTGACACACAGCAATTCCTGGCTCAGAAATTAGCATATTGCGATACAGGATGAAAGCCATCTGATGGCAAACATCATTCAGACAGTTCAATGAACAACTCAAGTTGACCAAGTTCCTTGCAAAGTCCTATCTAGGAGACATGACCTCAGCCAGGGGCAGCCCTACCCCCACCCCCAAAGCAGGGCTTCTGCAAGCCAGCTCTTATATCTCTTGGCTCATTTGCAGCATGAGAGTGAACTGTCCCAAGGAACCTGAGACAGGAAGCCAGAGCCATGATTTGCCACCTTCAAATGGAAAAAACACCTTCACAAGCCTCCTTTGGCAGATGGCTCACACGCCTGTCATCCTAGCTATTAAGAAGGATGAGATCTGAGGATCATGGTTCAAAGCCAGCCTGGGCAGGAAAGTCCATTATCTCCAATGACCCACCAGAAAACCAGAAGTGGAGCTGTGGATCAAAGTGGTAGAGCCTTGAGCAAAAGAGCTCAGGCACAGGGTCCAGGCCCTCGGTTCAAGCCCCATGACTGACAAACAAAAACAACAAACAAACAAACAACAACGAAAACAAACCTCCATTGCCTGGACAGTGTTGAGATCCCATCTAGCCAATTTTCTTACCACTGTTAAAAGAGAAAGAGGGAAATGAAGTGAAAGCCTCAGGGAGAATTTGAATATTGAATATTCAGTGAGTTTGAATACTGTATAAACCAGGCAAGGGGTTGGAAGCACTAACTGGCAGAGTCTGTTGCAACCAGGCCCCCTGGAGCCCCCTTGCAGCTTGAACACTGAGCTCAGGCTCCTTTGGCCTCCTTGACCCAGTTTGGAGACCACCATTCCATATGCAAGCCCACCCTAAGGCTCCTTCATAGTTCCTAGCTTGTAGTCACCTCTCTGTCGATGGTAGGATTTAAATCTTAATGATTTCCTCACTCCCTTCCTGGACACCCAGCAAGGGTGTAGAAGGCTGCACTTGGGCACAGTCAATTCCTATTGGCTTATGCAGCTGCCAAGACAATTTTTGATCACATCTATAACATTATTGGGCCCATGGTATGCCACCATTTGGAAGGTGTGTGTGTATGAATGCTGTGTTTGTCAGGATTTCCTTTTATGTTGGAAAATCACTTTCTGATCAAATGAGTGTAGCCTATGCATGTTTTTCTTAAAAGAAACTTCTTCCAGCTTTGCTTTTATCATGTTATTTATTTAATTTTGTTCTTTCATTGGTTTCCTATTTCTTTTGGAAATTACCACCTCAGAGGGGCTGTTGACTCTAGGATGGCTTTGCCTATGAAAATCACGCCGAAAGCCTGCGTGTATCATGCCGCAATGTTTGGGAATGGCACGATTTTAATTAGAAACGTATAGATGAATAAAATAATGGTGCTGCACGTTGCTAATGAGGTATTTTATTACTCTGATTTTTTTAAAAAAAGAAGATGTATGCTTGCTTCTAACAAGGCAACGTAAGCTGGAGGTTTCATAAGCTGGGGTGTTGGAGGTGTTTCTGGGAAAGGAAAGGGGTGCCAGGAGATCTGGAGGATCTAGGTGGAGAGAAACTGGGACCCTGTCCTGTGGGAATGGGAAGGGTTGAGGGGGAAATGTGCACCTAATGAACACACTGTTGAGAATTGTGAAAATTGCCTTGAAATCTTGTATCCAGGAATAGTAAATTTGGTCTACTATTCAAATCATTCACCCCTCTGAAAAGTGAGTGGGTAACACCCTTCAAAGCAAGACATTTTGCTCCTTGAAAGTGCTGCATAAATCAACAGTGACTTGCTGTACCTGCCCTCTGTCTCCAAAGGAACCCATCTTCCATGTTTCAAACAGAGATGCATGCCATCAAATGTGTTTACCGGATGGGTGCTGGAATCCTAGCTATTCAAGAGGCTGAGATGTGAGGATTGTAGTTTGAAGCCAGCCCACGCAGGAAAGTCCCTGAAATTCTCATCTCTAAAGAACCACCAGAAAACCGGAAGTGGTGGTATGACTCAAAGTGGTAGAACACTAGTCTTGAGCAAAAGAGCTCAGGGACAGCACCTAAGCCCTGAGTTCAAGCCCTAGGACCACCACTACCACCACCACCACTACCAACAACAACAAAAAGAAAAGGTTTACTGCTTCTAGATAGTTATTTCTGTTGGGATCAGTTGAGGCTACTCTCTCCAAACTGACTACCAGGCTGGCTAACTGCAGCAAGGCTGCAAATCCTTGATCTGGATTTCCTGACGCATGCTCTTGGACTGGAGCCAGAGCAACTCAGGTGGGGTTAGAAGGTCCAATGAATGCTTTGAAGAGCAGATGCCCAAAGCTATGGGCACAATTGGCAGCATCTTCAAAAGGTGGATGGTGATATCCTCTAGTCTCCTCCAGCCAGCTTCCTTGCTATCCCATGGGACACAGGGGGCCCTGGGGTGAGGTGTGTGTGGCACACAGTGTATGGAGTAGATGAAGGAAAAGCAGGATTCCGACGCCAGCACCTGTACATGGCCTGTGCATAGCCTTGCCTGTTTGAATGGAAATTACTTCTTACTTGCTCAAATCTGTGCAATCAATCAACCAATCAATCAAGCTCTTCTATTTCAACAAACTCAGGTCTTCCCAAAGACATTTCAAGGTACAAAATCTGCACCTACCCCTTTAATTGACCAATATTGGACTTCCCAGAGCCACCCAGAGCTGTGGCCAGGTGCACGAGCTCACGCTTCCACTCGTCCAAGTGTTTTTAGCGTGCAGAATCTCTGTAAGGAGGGGGGTGGGGTCTTCCGAGGAGAGCAGAGCGGCTTCTCCCACCAGAAATGGTTTGTGGCCAGAAAACTCTGGGCTGTCACATCTAATTATGCAGCCTACTAATCAGCCTCTGAACGCCGTAGACTCCTGACTTGGGGAAGGCAGCATCTGTTATTAGGCCTACCTTCAGAGCAGGAACAGCGCCAGTGGCTGCAAAGACTGCTTAGCTGGGTACAAAAGATGCTGTCAACGGGCCAACATGGGAAAAGGGGTCCTGATTCAGTTGGCACAAGCTATGTTTTTAATGAGGTAGAAAAAAAAGAAGAATTGAATCATATCCAAAAGAAACAGGATTCTGCTTTTTCTTTTTCTCCCCCTTTCCCCCTTTTTACTTCTGTGCTGGTTCTAAGCCTTGAACTAAGGGCTGGGCATTTGTGCCTGAGCTACATTTTGCTCAAGGATGGTGCTCTACCGCTTGAACCATATCTCCACTTTTGACTTTTGAATGGTTAGTTGGACATTAAAGTCTCACTGACTTTTCTGCCCCAGCTGGCTTCAAATCTTGATCTTCAGATCTCAGCCTCCTGAGCAGCTAGGCTTACAAGCATGAACCACCAATCCCTGGCTTGAAAAGTATTTCTCTGAAGCCATGCATGGTAGGTGAGATATGTATCTCTCTCAGGATTTTTGCTCATCACATTTTAAATCATTAGTTCCTTCAATTAACTACGGATACATCACAAGGAGAGCGACAGATAGCCATTTGTTTACTGCTCATAGAAAGACTGTCCTGTGTCTCACTTCAAAAGAAAGAAGGAATCCCTCTGTCATCATCTTTCACCTGCTTCTCCACCAGGCCATGATGTTGTACCTGATGGACCTCAAACACTATAAACACAGCCTTGTTGAGAGGTTTAACTTGACACGGTGTGGGGGAAAGGAAATGGTAGTAGTAAGGAGTGAGGGTATTTCTATGCTATGTGATGACATCAGACATGCCTAGCTAGAAACTCTCTGCTTTTACCAAGAACAAATGGCATCCAATGTCTCCTAGTCAGGCCTGCCACAGGAGGGCTCACCTGATGACGGGAGAATGGGACTTGCCAGGGCTCAAAGGACGGTGTAGTGGGTGTAGTTGGGAAAGGTGTTTCTGTGGATGGGATTTGAAGGACGGGTAGAAAGGAACAAGGCAAGCCATGCTCCAAGGCCTGCTGCCTTTTACCCCTAAGGCGTTGGGTGATGAGAAATATTCTTCAGTGGCAATCAAACAACCCTATGGAAGTAGGAAGGAGTTTTTGTTCCTCCATCGTATCACACGGTCAGTTTTTTCATTGCTATCAGCATCCATGAATCTGAGCACCTGGAGAAGAGTAGTACACATGTTCTGATGATTTGAGATTAGAAAAGAGAGCAGAATGGCCAGGTGCTCCTAGCTCATGCCTCAAAACCTCAACCACTCAGAAGGCTGAGACCTGAGGGTCATGGGTCAAAGGCCTGGCAGGAAAGTCTGTGATGCTCTGATCTCCAATTAACTTCCAAATAGTTGGAAGTAGGGGTGTGGCTCAAGTGGTAGAGTGCTAGCCTTGAATGAAAAAAAGCTCAGAGACAGTGTCCAGGCCCTGTGTTTAAGACCCGGAACCAGCACCAAAAAAAAGGAAGAAAGAAAAGAGAGAGGGAGGGATGGGGATGGGGGTGGAGAGAGAGAGAGAGAGAGAGAGAGGAGGGAGGGAGGGGAAATGGATCCTTTTGGATTCTTGATTTGTGCAGAAGGTGAAACTTAATCATGGTCATAGTCATAAACACCATGTTTTGTGCTTTGCAGAGAGCAGTTGGAGGTATCTAGTACTCATGTAAGCACAGAGTAAAAGAATCATTTGCCACAGGAAAACTGGCCTCCTGTCTTTCTTGGTTTATGTTCACATATGGGTTGTCTGAGTTTCCTGGGGTCCTGAAATCTAATAGCTCTGTAGCTTTTGCACCCTATATTAGTTTTGGGGATCACTTCAATGTTACTGCAAGTGTAGGCAATGGACTACCTTTAGATTTGTTAGACTTGTGTGGAAATTTTTTTTCTGTCCATCGTGGAGTTTGAACTCAGGGCCTGAGTGCTGTCCCTGAGATTTTTTTTTTCCCTCATGATTGACACTCTACCACTTTGAGCCACAGCTCCACTTCTGGATTTTAGGTGATTCATTGGGGCTAGAGTCTCATGAGCTTTCCTACCTGAACTGGCTTTGAACCACAATCCTCAATTCTCAGCCTCCTGAATAGCTAGGATGACAGGTATGAGCCACCAGCACCCTGCTTGGAGATGTATTCTTTACCTTCGGTCTCTTCCTGTCGTTTTCACATCCTCCACACATACAACTTAAACACACAAAGGTCCATGCTTTTATAAATAGCAGGAAAAGCAAGTAATATGGCTCTACATGGCTTCTCTTTTCATCTCAATGGCTGTCCCAAAGTAGGGGTGACCCAGAACGCAAAATGCAAATGTGGATCCAGACAGAGGATTGTGGTGTACCCCCACTCTTTATACCATTTCTCTGCATTTTTCCAATATGCCAATCTACCAGACGATCCGCTGATTGAAGGAGTGATTGGCAAGCAGCGTTCTAAGCTTCCATCTGCACAGATCAATCACTTTCTTAGGGCTTTGCCCCCAGAGAGTCGACAGGGATCCATTTGGAAATCAGTTCTTCCCTTGCTGCCTTTTGGTGATGCCGTCTTTGGAATCTTTCATGCCCCACAAAGCTTGCCTTGTGGAGGTGGATGCTGGGAACTCATGGACCATCACTGCCACTTCTCGAAAGTTCCAACCCCTTCTGGTTGTTTCTAAAATAAAAAAAAAAATAAAATTCCACTGTATGATGGTCACTGAGCAACTTTATTACACTGGTTCTCTGCTTGCTATGGTCTCTAGATCTTTCTCTCTCGGTCATTGTGGATCTCAGCTTCTGGTTCACAGTCACACAGGAATTTCTTAGAGTCCTCATGAATCTGACCTTCTGTTATGGCTGCTTGGACAAGTGTATAAGTCTTACAACTCCTTAACAACTAGAGACACAACAATCATTTCTTCCACTTGTACCCTGACTGACAATACTTGCAAACATACTCTTCTTCACATATAGCTGGATTTCTTGTTAGCTTGCTTCATCCTTCCCTGTCTTCATTTTGACAGGACCTCAGCTAAATCTACTAAGCTAACTGTCTGCCATTCTCTACTCTCAGGCTCTCTCTCTCTCTCTCTCCCTCGCTCTCTGAACTACGTGCACGAAGGGTTTTAATCTGCTGTGACCAAAGAGTGGCCAGGTTAGTAGAATTGAGCCCATCTGTCCACATCAAACCTACTTTGGAACTCTTAGTTATTCCAAGACTGTAGATTGTGCTGGAGAAAGTTTGCAAAAGAAAGGAAGAAGGAAGGAAGGGAGGGAGGGAGGGAAGAAGAAGGAAGGAAGGAAAGAAGGAAGGGAGGGAGGGAGGGAGGAAAGAAGGAAGTAATGGTCACATATCACGGAGTTTTGAAGCTCTTATCTCTTGAAGCCCTTATTCTGAATGAGATTCAAAATTAGGTCGAAAGATACAAAATTCAAGTTAGATTTTTTTTCCAGAGTGCTCTATCTAGATAATTGACTTGGTTTTTAAGAATCACAGTTCTCCATTTTCTTGGAGAAAATGTGATAAGACAATTCCTAAAATAGAGACTAGAATGAAGTTTAGTGGGGAAATAATGTGACAGACATATCAAGACGACTGCAAATAGGAAACAAACGTACGCTAATACAGGACTTAAAAAAAATATTTGTGAAGCAGAGCAATGGTGGCTCATGCCTGTCATCCTAGTTACTCAGAAGGCTGAGATCTGAGGATCAAAGTTCAAAGCCAGCCCAGGCAGGAAAGTCCATAGTCTCCAATTAAATACCACCCTCCCCCCCCACAGCCCCAAAATGGAAGTTTGGCTTAAGTGGTAGAGTGCTACTCTTGAACAAATATGAAAAGCTTAAAGACAGTGCCCAGGTCCTGAGTTCAAGCCGCAGGAGACACACACACACACACACACACACACACACACACTTTAGATACTCAAGAGAGGGGTATTTAATAGTGGGAAGCTTACAATTCTATCACTAAGAGGAGCATAGACAGGATAATCCTTGCATTCCTTATTTAGAGGTAAGTTGGTATTAAGACTGAGCAATGTGTGTTATATGCTTCTCAAACGAGATGGGGGGGAAATCATATGAAGAAAAACATAAATGCATAATTCCATCCTTTGGATCGCTAACCATATTGGGGAATCCAAATGCTGTCATTTCTGATAGGCTAGACAGATTCCATACATCCTTCAGCCAACAGTGTAAAATATGTGGAAAAAAAAGAAAGAAAACTCTGTGCCAGAGACCCAACCCAACCACATTACAGAATCTCCTAGATAGCCTTCTAGAAGTCATTTATTAATAAAGCTATTGACATGTTTTAATATTTATAGTTATTTACCTTGCAAAGGAACTGCATGTGGGAGTACAGAGATCAAGTCACTTGGGAGAAGGGAGTTATTTACCTAGGCTAATAGCTTCCCTTTGGAGGACGGGCAAATAAAAAGCCAAGACTGAAGGAGGCCACTGAAGTGCTTTCAAGGACTTCATGGGAAGCTATGACCAGAGGTGGGGGGAGACACGCAGGGCTTCTGGCTGGGATGGCATTCCTGTTCAGTTCCTCTTTCTCTCTGTGTATTTCCTGCCCTCTGGTGTTAATTCCTCAGTGCCAGGTTCAGCCAGCCCCTCCACCCCCCCCCCGCACTGGCCCCAAAGGAGACATCACAGCTGTCCATCATCTACCCTGTCCCTACTTGAAGTGGACATCTCTATCATCGCTAGTGGGGAATCTACACTCTCATTTTGCTATCTCTTCTCTCATCTATTACACACTGGTTTCCTTTAAAGATGAGTATACTGGGAGAAAGCTAATAAAAAAAAGACTAACATCTCAGAATGGAGGAGATATGTAAGAGAGGGGACTTCACTGAGAGATGGGGAATGAACACCAGGAGT
The DNA here is from genome assembly GCF_000151885.1 of Dipodomys ordii. Classification (NCBI taxonomy): domain Eukaryota; kingdom Metazoa; phylum Chordata; class Mammalia; order Rodentia; family Heteromyidae; genus Dipodomys; species Dipodomys ordii. The sequence continues at coordinate 1,424,350 of NW_012267308.1, forward strand.
CTTTGGAAGCAGAATGGGACACAAGATTGACGGAGGATGACCCTACATGGTTCCTTCCTTCCTTCCTTCCTTCCTTCCTTCCTTCCTTCCTTCCTTCCTTCCTTCCTT
>NW_012267308.1:1426777-1488046 GCF_000151885.1 Dipodomys ordii
CCTTCCTTCCTTCCTTCCTTCCTTCCTTCCTTCCTTCCTTCCTTCCTTCCTTCCTTCCTTCCTTCCTTCCTTTTTTGTGAATTGACTTCTGTAGGGAAGGGAAAGGGAGCATCAGACTTTCCTGAGATGCACTTTGTGTAGGGGGATTGGAAGCTCTCGGTATAAACAGAGACCATGCTGAGCCCCTGGCAAGGAGACATCTTGCAGACAGCAAGGGTCAGTTGTAATCCAGGCACAACAGAAATAGCTCTACAATACCACTGGCAAGGTCTGACCACTACTCCCAGACTTCAGCTCTTTAAAACATAAATCGTCTTTAAACACCCAGGACCTGCCTGACTCCTGCTGCCATCTTTGTACCAATTCATCAATTCCCCTACTCTCATTCCATGCTCCTTTTTATTTTGAGCCTTGAGAATGCTTCTGAAAGGAGCTGGGGACACTTTTTCCATCCATCATAGAATAATGCCACACTGTGTACGTTTATTACAGTATACATTATGACCGCACTATTAACTATTTTTAAAAAAACCTTTCATTTCTCTAAAGTTTTCCTTTATCTTTATCAAACAGATACCCAATATGACTGAGAATTTAATACCCTAAAGTTTAAGACTGGTTTGTAAACACAGTCCCTGGTGGTGACTATTGATCTTTTGCTATTTTAATGCATTTTTACTGACCGACATGTCCTGTGGTATAGAATATTGCCTAAATTAGTTATCTGATTGGTTCTTTTGATTAATGACGGGTCTGTGCTTCATTACACATGACAACATGATTGGAATAATCACTATTGCTCTACAAGCCAGGCTTGGCACTTTTTTTTAATTCCTTCATTTTTAAAGTTCATTTATAAAATTATTTAATGTATACGTCCTAAGTTGTAATTTATTTACATGACACTTTTTTCGATGGGAACTGTTGTAGTGTGTCACAAATGGCCAAGAAAACAAGGTAAACTAGATGTACAGATCAATGTCTCTTGGCTCAAGGGGGAAAAAAAAACATAATCAAGATTCAAGAGCTGACCTTGTACTGAAGTCCAACTTGTCACAGAATAAACACAGATACCGAACGAATCAGCAGTCCCAGCAGGAAGTGCTCCGAAGCACCTTCCTTTGGCCTCGACGTTGGAGCACTTAAACCTCTCAACTTCCTTCCTTCTGTGCGTGGAACTGGCCAGTGGGCTTCCTCCCCCCCAGTCTGTCAGTACTGTGCCACCCCTGCAGATTTCTTCTTCACCCACCAGCTCAGCAAGAAGGGCCCTTGGGGGTCTCAGAATGTTCAAAATCAGAATCCGGGCCACATCTGAACGGGAAAAGTGCATACTGTCTTTATTTGTTTGTGCAGAAGGGTGGGGGAGAAGAAGGATGCTGGGGTTGAACTTGAACTCAGGGCCTGGACATTATTATCCTAGAATAAATACAGTGCTGTTGCTTGAAATGCCAGGCATAGGTGGCTTATGTCTTGGAATCCTAGCCACTCAGGAGGCTAAGATCTGAGGAGCGAGGCTCAAAGCCAGCAGGAAAACTCATGAGACTTTTATCTCTATTTAACGAGCAAAAACACAAAAAAAAAGTGTTGGAGGGGGAGTTGGAGGAGGGGAAGAAAAACAGGGAGGTGGGTAACGATGTACAACAAGAAGTGTATTCATGACCTTATGTATGTAACTATAACCCCTCTGTACATCACCTTGACAACAAAATTAAAAGTGTAGGTGTGGCTCAAGTGGTGGAGCTCTAGCCTTGAGTAAGAAATGCCCAGGCCTGAGTTCAAGCCTCCTGTACTGGCAAGGACAGACAGACAGCAAGGAAGAAAGAAAGAAAGAAAGAAAGAGAGAGAGAGAGAGAGAGAGAGAGAGAGAGGGAAAGATAGAGGAAGGAAGGAGGGAAGGAGAGAGGGAGGGAAGGAAAGAAAGAGAAAAAGAAAGGAAGAAATAAGAAGAGAAGGAGGAGGAGAAAGGAAGGAAAAAAGGAATGAAGAGAAGGAAGGGAGGGAAGGAAGGGAGGGAAGGAGGGAGAAAGGAGTGAGTGAGCTACTTGCTTGTTCTGAATGCAAGAATCACCAGCACGTTCAGCTGACTACACAGAAGGAATCTAGACAGTAGAGACACAAGCTAGTCCTCTCCCTTCCTCTCCAACTTCCTTCCTTTCCTTTCTTGCTTCTGAAGAGCGGCCTTCTATCCTAAGCTATTTTTCTTCATCAATTATCGAATTATTTGCCATCACCGTCAAAATCCTACAAAATGATTTAGTCCCAGGATGTGATTTACTTGTGTTTTTTCAAAACTCTGCAACCTGGCCCCCTCCCACCCCAGATCACAGTGATGTAAATGTGGCCATTCTCTCCCTCCCTCCCTCTCTCTCTCCCGCCTTCCTCCCCCCCATCATAAACAAAACCAAAGAATCATATTCCTTTGCCGTGGCTTTTGCAAAGCGTAAGCCATGACAGGAAGGTACCCATCATCGGCCCTGCTGTATTGACAGCAGCAGAAGTAGAAATTAGAAAAACAAATCCCCTTTTAAATGAAACGAAGTAAAAGGCCTCCCTCACTCAGAGGAAATACTAATTGGAACTACCTTGCTAATGCTAGTGGAGTCACAGGAAGGAAACATTAAGTTATTATTTTTAATAATGTTTACAAGTATACCCAGCCATTTCCAGCCGGTGAAAGATGTCAGCCTTGGACGAACGTGGCAGATCTACTTTTCACCAAAGATGCTGCTCGTCTTCTCTCTGATAGCAATCATTAATTTTATTTTTTAACCCCAGTTCTCAAATGAAGACAGATGAGCTGGAGAGTTTTTAAATGCAGGCTGCTTAGGTGCAGAAAAATGGCTGTGAGATAGGAGAACCTGGCAGCCCAGACCAGTCACCAGGAAGAAAATAAAAACAAACGGAAGATAGCATAGGGAAGAGAGGTCTCTGAGGAGCTAGGCCAGCTGTAAAAGAGGGGGTAGCATGTACAGGAGGAGGAAGAGGAGAGGGGGGAGGAAGAGGAAGAAGCAGAGGAGGAAGAGGAAGAAAAGGAGAGGGAGGAAGAGGAGGAGAAGGGAGAGGGAGGAAGGAGAAAGTATGAGAGGAAGGAGGAAAAAGAAGAAAAGAAGGAGGAGAAGAAGGAAGGAAGAGAGGAAGGGGGAGGAAGGGGAAGAAGAGTTGGGGGAGGGGGAGGAGGAAGGTAGGAAGGAGGAAGAGGAGGAAGAGGAGTGGAGGAGGAGTAGGGATGGGGGGGAGGAGGTGAGAGAGGGGGAAAGGGAGGGAGAGGATGAAGAGATGGCCTGTGTGCTGTAGGTTGGTTCTGACTCATTTCCTAATTGCTTGAGAGACTAAGAGATACAATTATGGTTAATTGCTCTTGATAATTTCAACATTGCATTTCAACACTCATTTCTTATGAATCTCCTTGTTCATGTCAGAGATCAAAATGTCTATTAGATAGTACATCATTTGATACCATTGTACCCTATCTTCAAAAAAAAGAATCCTCCCAAACCCTGCCTTTTCTCACCCAGGTAATTTCACCCAAGCTATATTTTTTAATGAAATGTCAATTATCCTGATTTGATTACCATCATTTTATTTTAAAGTCAATTTTTTTTACTTGATTTCATTGTAAGCTATTCCAAGAAGGTCTCAAGATCTCTTCCTTGGGCAGGCTGTGTAGATTAAGTCCCTCCCAGAGACAATTAGATTAAAATGTGTGTGTTCTAGCCAGGGGCAGATGGCTTATGCCTGTAATCATAACAATTCAAGAGGCTGAGATCTGAGGAGGATCTAGATTCAACGCCAGCTTGGGCAGCAAAGTCTATGAGACTCTTTATCACCAGTGAACCACCAAAAAGCCGAAAGTGCAGGTGTGGCTCAAGTGATAGAGCACCAGCCTTGAGGAAAAAAATAGTTCATGACGGTGCACGCGCATGCGTGTGCACACGCACACACAAACACACACATACACACATGTGTGTGGTTCTATGTGGTGATAGATTTGAAAGAAGAGAAGGAGAAAGAAAGAGAGAAAGGTAAGTGGGAAAACAGGATGGCTGTATTTCTAGATCTGTGGAAGGAGGTCTAATGGAAACTTGGCCCATGGCAAGAACGAGGCTGTTGACCTGAATTGTCAAAATTGACTTTTTGAGGATTCCCGAAGTCAACCCAAGCTTCAAGCCATCCGAAGACCATTTATTCAAGAAGATCAGCTGAGTCTCAGTAAGCAAGACTTAGCAACACGAAGACACTTGAACTCACCCTGCTCTGGCTCCCTCTCACTTTGCTCGGTGTCTGTCTTCCAAAGCACAAGGACTTCAATGGAAATAACGGTAAAAGCCATCATTGGTACAGTTACTAGAGAGACACTGTGAATTTGATGTTTATTCACAATGCCATTTTTCCACTATTATTTGGCTCATTGGGGAAAAAAATCACTAAAATGAAAAAGAAAAAAAAAGAAAAAAAGAAATCCATGCTTGGGATTTGTCTGTATTGGACTCAAAGGACCCTCAGTGGAAAGATTTCTCCCTCTCAGCACAGTTGCTGGAGACAGTCAGGTGCAACTATTTGCTATTATGTTTGTAGGAGGCAGCGATAATGTGAGAATGAATGGGAGCAAGTGTTCTGTTTTTCCTGACTAGTTCCTATTCATTTTTTGCTGGGGCTTGAATCTAGGGCCTGGGTGTGATCCCTGAGTTTTTTTTGTTTTTCACTTGAAGCTAGCACTCTTCTACCCTGAGCTATAACACCACTTCCTGTTTTCTGGTGGTTCATGGGAGATAAGAATCTCACAGAACTTTCCTCCCTGGGCTGGCTTTGAACCTGGATTCTCAGATCTCAGCCTCAGGCTCTCCAGTTTTATAATTCACTACAAAGCTCCAAGTAATGAGTAGAGTGGGATAGCAAGAAAATATAGCAATAAATATCAAGGTAAGTGTGACAGAGTTGAAAGTCAAGACATAAACCCTTCTATTTGTCATTTTAGTCAACTAATTGTTCAAAACAAATAGTGCCAATGTAAGAATGAGTATCTTTTTGGCAAAGAATCCTGAGGGGATTGTATAGTTATATGTGAAAGAATAAAGCTATATCCCTACCTCACACCACACACGGAACCTAATAACTGTGAGGATTAAGCTATAAAACTATTGGGAGAAAATGCAAGAGGACTTATGAATGAACTTGGGTCGGACACTTAATACTTGGTGACACCCAAACAACAGATACAGAGGGAAAAGAGTACATGAGTCAATCAGCATCATCTAAATTACAGACCTCAAAAGACACCATGAAAAACTGGAAAAGCTAGCCCACAGGAAGAGAAAGGCCTTTCCAAGCATCTGTCTTACAAGGAAAGATTGTGTATCAAGACTCTATAAAAGCTCTTAAAACTTAGGAATAAAGGTAAATAATCCAATTAAAATAGGCAAAGCATTTAAATAGATATTTCTCCCAATGAGTTAGCCTAGTACCTAATAAGCCCGGGAGAAAGCTGTTCATTATTACAAGTCACTAGGAAAATGCAAATCAAAGCAGAAACAAGGAGGTAGCACTTCACACTCACTAGGGTGGTTAAAAATTAAAGAGACAGATAATTGCAAGGCCAGGGAGGCATTGAAATCATCATACACTGCTGATAGAATTATAAACATTTTCGAGTTCCTCAAAAATTTAAATGGAAAATTAGCATAAGACTTAGCAATTCTTTTATGTGGTAAGGATTCTCACATACCCCTATCTACCTATCTCTCTCTCTCTCTATGCATATACATATGTAGAGAAAGATCCACACAAAAATTTGGACAAATATTAATGGCAGAATTTCTTTTCTTCTCTTTTCTTTTTTTGTGCTGGTACTTGAGCTTGAGCTTAGTTAGGGTCTCATGATCTCACTTGGCTTATTTTTCTCTCAAGGCATTTGCTCTATCACTTGAGCCACACCTCTGTTTCCAGCTTTTTGCTGGTTCATTGGAGATTAGAGTTTCTTGGTCTTTTCTTCTCAGGCTGGCTTGAAACCTTGATCCTCAAATCCCAACTTCTTGAGTATTAGGATTACAGGCATGAGCCACTGGTATCCGGCTTGATACGCTTTTTATATTGTCATCAGCTTCAGAAAGATTCTTTTTTTTGGTTGTTACATTCAGAAGTGATATTATGAGTGTATCCAGGAATATAAAGAAATCTAGGATTTTGGAGAATGTGGAGAAAAAGGAATTCTCAGACATAGTTGGTGGGCCTATAAATTCACCCATCCACTATGGAAATCAGTATGGAGATTTCTCTAACAACAACAACAACCACCACCACACAGCATGTGAAGGGGGTAGTATCTCACACCTGTAATCCTAGCTCCTTGGCAGCCTAATGTTGTTGGGATTGCAGTTGAAGGCCAGCCTGGGCAGAAGAGCTTTCAGTGGAAAGCAGCATGTGGTGGCACACACCTGCATCCAACCTACTCATCTAGGGATGGATGGGCTAGGGCACAAGTCTGGTAGGAGGTGAGAACAGACCTCAGAAATTACCAGCAAAACTGAGGGCTGGAGAGGTGGCTTAGTTATTATACTATTTGCCTTGTATGCATGAGGATCAGAGTTCAAAGCCTAGTACCACCAAACAGCAAAAACAGCAAACAGATAAAACAACAACACAACAAACTGAGTGCTGGTGGCTCATGCCAGTCATCTTAGCTACTCAGGAGGCTGTGATCTGAGGATTAGAGTTTGAAGGGGCCTGGGCTGTGAGACTCTTTTATCTCCAATGAACCAGTAAAAAAAAAATCCAGAAGATCATGGGCATTAGCCACTATATTCAACTTTCCTGCATGGAGAACAATCACCCTGGACTTTTCCCGACGTTGAGTGGCCTGGAACAACCATCTTCCCAATCTCAGCCTTTGATGTAACTTGGAATGACACATTTACATCATTGCCCTTAATAATGTATTTGGTAAAGGGCTTTGGAAAAACTCCCCAGTGTGGACTGGCTTAGACTTGGGATCCTTCCCTTCTCATCCTCCCGAGAAGCCTGGATTATAGGCATGAACCACTTGTGTCTGGCTAAGGCATGCAGAGCATTAGCAGATGATAGCGGGCATATGGCTGGGTGGTAGCTCGAATGGGAACAGAGATAAACTTTGTCCCATTAACATTGACAGTGTTTGTTGGTGATTTAGTGACATTCTGTGCTCTGTCTTTCGAAATTCCTTGCATCCTGCAGGTAAAAACCAGGATTAATATAAACAGTGAAAATCGAGACGACAGAGGTTAAACAGGTTGAGTTGTCTAGCAGTTCCCCAAACAGGTAAGAAATATGGCCCCAGAGTGCAGTAAATTTAGTCTTTGAGCAGGTTTATTGTTTTATCAGGTCTTTGTTTAAGAAGAGTTCTATTATATATAACACCGAGATAATTTTTTTTTGCATAGCAGATTTATTCAACAAGTTTATTCTTTTACTAGTTCTCATAGTATTTCAACATCCGGTATGTGAGAGTTCTTATTCATCAAAAGAGTTTATGACTTCTTGATCGGTTATGAATTTTAAAAAGTTTTACTAATAATGCAGGATGTTTGTGGAGATTTAAAAGCAGTGCATTATTGCATTAGGATACTTCGGGTTTTGGTGGGGTTTTTGTTTGTTTGTTTTGTTTTCTTGAGTTAAGATGCACTGGAGGGGGCTGGGAAGGTGGCTCAGTGGTAGAGTGCTTGCCTTGCATGCATGAGGCCCTGGGTTCGATTCCTCAGCACCACATAAACAAAAAAGAAAAAAGCCAGAAGTGGCGCTGTGGTTCAAGTGGTAGAGTGCTAGCCTTGAGCTGAAGAGCTGAGGGACAGTACCCAGGCCCAGTTTTTAGGCCCCACGACTGGACCCCCACCCCCAAAAAAAGATGCATTGGAGATATCTATCATACAAGCAAATTGCAGGGTTGTATTTATAATGCACAGTCATTGGCTCTGTGAACCCCCATTTCTAAACCCTCACTAAGAGCCATAGACCTTGTTTTTCATTTCATATTACAGCCTGAAATAATTCTAATAATTTCATCTGTGGGTCTAAAGCATGGTGGAAAATGATTGTTTTCAAGCGAGGCACACCTGTTATTTGAGCTCCTTGAGAGGCTGAGATGTGCAGATCATGATTTGAAGCCAGCCTGGGCAGAAAAGTCTGTGAGTCTCTCCTTTCCAATGAACCAGCCAAAAGCTGAAAGTAGTGGTGTGGCTCAAGTGGTAGAACACCAGCCCGGAGAGAAAAAAGCTAAGGGACGGTGCCCAAGCTCTGAGTTCAAGCCTCAGTACCAGTACACACACACACACACACACACACACACACACACACACACACACACACAAATTTAGTTCTTTTGAGGGGAGGCTTTTTCTTTTTCTATCCCAGAGCTCAAATTCATGTCATTATCAAAGATTATTGGAGTATTTTACTCAATCTCCAAGCTTTGTATTCTGCAGCTTGTATTTGGGTATATGATTTTTTTTTCTTTCCTCCTATTCCTCTTCAACATCCAAACTAACAGAAAAATAAATAGCCATATAAAAGAGGTGAATGTCACAGACAACCCAACACTGCTGGGATCTGCGCCACACTCCCCCTGAAGAGTCATTTCCGTCTATTAGGCGCATAATGCATGTTTTAGAAAAAGAACCCGTTGTAAATACATATTTGTTTAGGTGGACTAGAGCACAAGCAGATAATCTCCTGGGGAGAGAGGATGTATTTTATAACTTGCCAAAAAAAAAAAAAGGATATGGTGAAAGGTAAAATCAGGACAAATGGAATGGCAGAGGACCCATTACCCACTATTGCTTAAAAAAAAAAAAAAAAAGAAGCCATGTCTGGATAGCTCAATGGTCAGACACAGTTCTGATGTCCACTTGCCTCTGATATCCAGGACTGCTGCAGGCTAATCATGGACGCTGATGGACAGGAGTAGAGCAAGCCTTCAAGCAGAGGTGGTCCTGGCATTGTTCCTGACCCCCCATGAGCGGGCTAACACCACAAATCAAAGCCAGGGTTGCTTTAAACAGAGAGAATGCATTCACGTGATGTGTGTTTGGTTCCAGTTACCTCCATTAAACACAAAGGTCATAATCTTTCCTTTTGTTTCTTTTCACTTCTCTTCTTTTCTTTGTCTTTTTGGTGCCAGTCCTAGGGCTTGAACTCAGGACCTGGGCACACTGTTCCTTTGCTTTTATACTCAAAGCTGGCACCATACCATGGGAGACAGTTCCACTTCTAGCTTTTTGCTGGTTCACTCAAGATGAGAGTCTCATGGACTTTCTTATCCAGGCTGGTTTCGAACCATAATCCTAGGTTGACAGGCGTGGGCCACTGGCACACCCAGTCGATGATTACAGCTTATGTATCAACTGCTCATGTGTGTAACGTCAGACATTTCCTGCTATCTTAGCCCATCACCTGCTTAAGGCATGACCTTCCAGGCACTGGAAACATGAAGGGATAGGAACCGGCCTTCCCCTGATAAAAGGCAGCACCCATGAGGGCCAGACAGAGCCCACCCAAGGCCAGGGCCACGGGACTGTTGCATTGTACATAGAAACTGACAGAGGCTGAGGAAGAGGGGTTAAAACTAATAATGCCAGGAGGCAACGGCTAATGCCTGTCATCCTAGCTACGCAAGGAGCTGAGACATGAGGATCATGGTTAGTAGTCAGCCCAGGGAGGAAAGTCGGCCAGAGGCGAAACTCTTATCTTCACGGAACCACCAAAAAGCCAGAAGTGGAGCTATGGCCCAGCATGGTAGATTGCTAGTCTTGAGCACAAAAGGTCAGGGACAGAGCCAGGCCCAGAGTTCAAGTCCCAGGACCTGGCAAAAAACTACAACTAAAAAAAAAACAAATGAAATAAAAACACTGGCCATGTCTGGAATATATCAATTGCCTCAAGCAATTGAGACTTTGTGATAACAGCTTCTATTTTTCTCCCTTTGTAGCACCAACTGGTGCTACTTTGTCCTTAATTCTATTCCCAGTGGAAGTGTTACACAGCCATGATGGTAAGAGCAGCTCTAGGAAAGTGGGGTCCTGTCAACTCAATACTTGGGGATTAAAAATAAATTACTGTCTCCCTACCTCTCTCTCTCTCTTTCTTTCTTCCCCTCCCTCCCTCCTTCCCTTTCTCTCCCTCCCCCCATCTATGACACCGTCTGATTTATTTTATTTGTTTATTCTTTTGTGACAGCACTGGGCTGGAAAACTCAGGGCCTGGGCACTATCTCTTAGCTTTGTTCACTCAAGGCTAGTGTTCTACCACTTGAGTTACAGTTCCACATCAGCCTTCTTGCTGGTACTAAGCTTAAACACGGGGCTTGGGTGCTGTCCCTTAGCTTTTTTTTTTTTTTCTACTCAAGGTTGAGCCATTTGAGCCCCAGCTCCACTTTTGGCTTTTTGGTGGTTGATTAAAGGTAAGAGTCTCATGATTAATTGGACAGAAGAGTCTCTTCCCAGAGTAGCTTCAACTGTTGATCCTCAAATTTCAGCTCTTGATTACAGAGTGAGCCACTGATGCCTGGGAAATTATCTGATCTTAATAATCAGCGCTAAAAAGTAATAATTTTTGTTGTTGAACCTGAGGTTTATCATAAGACCTTGACTGTGCTGGGCAGGTGATCTACCGTGTAAGTCATGCCTCTGGATCATTTTTCTACACATTATTTAATAGACAGAATCTTGTGTTTTTGCTCAGAGCCAGCCTTGCACTATGAGTCTCCTATTTATGCTTCCCAGTAACTGAGACTATAGATCTATGGTGCTTAGCGATGAGGCCAACTCAAGGCTGGCCTCAAATTGTGACCTTTCTAACCTCCACCTTCTGAGTAGCTGGGATTACAGGTGTGCCACACTGAATCTTATTGGAGAAAAATTAAAATATTTAAAAAAATATGTTGAGCTCAGGTAAAATCCTACGTACGTGCTTGTGCTTCACTGGTTTGCTAAACACCATTTCCTGGTTGCCATTCCAAAATCTGATCATTGTTTTCTGTGAAAGAAAACAACTCTACCAATTAACTGTAGGTGCTGCTCATTCTCTCTGGAACCCATTCCCACCCCCTTTTTGAAAATGGTTTTGCACGCGGTCACACCTTGTGTGGTAAACATGGATTAAGCATGCTTTATCCCCCACCCTCCAGAATTTTGCTGGCACTTTTCTTAGGCTCTTCATTTATTTTTTAAAACTTAAATATAGAGACATCTTTGATTTGAAAGCCCTGTTTTCCTTTAAAGCAAATGATAAAGAATAAAACTTAATTGGAAGCAGACGTTGCTCGACCCCTAAGTTCGGAAAACAGACGGAAGACACAAGGTCGACACTGAGCTGGGAGTTAAATTTATTCTGTTGTTTTTCTTCCTTCTCTCTCTTGTCCCAGATCATTCCACATTTTGCTTACTTCCTGTCAGAGAAATATAACTTTATTTGGATCTTCCTTTTCTGGTGGGGGAATTCACTAATTGTGACTCTAGGAAACCATTTCAATGTCTATGGGCGAATTGTCTGAGCAGTTTTTTTTTTTATCTGGGTAATTGGAAGGAAAATAAGGGATCAGAACGTCTCTAGGATTGTGATTAACTGTGCCTCTTCTACTCTTTAAAACATTTTTATTGTTATTATAAAGGTGTTGTACAGAGGGGTTACAGTTACATAAGTCAGGTAATGAGTAAATTTCTTTTTAGGTAACGTCACCCCTTCCCTCTCTCTCTCTCCCAGATTTTCCCTCCCTTCCCTACCCACAATTGTATAGTTCATCTTATTTTCCACATATTGTCTAGGGAATATCATTGCTGTGTTCACCCTCTGTTCCTCCATTTCTGTGGCCTCTTCTTTATGAGTCAAAAGAGGCAGAGGGGTCTAGTTCGCTACCCACATAGCCCAGCCAACCAGTCAGAGGTGGTGAGTATGCTATTGATCTCGCCTGGTGGTTCCATTTAGAAGCAGTGTCTCTGATTCCATTTTGTCTCTCCTAAGAGCCAAGTGTAGGCTCGTCTGTGAAGCTGCTGGGTTATTCTGGGGATTCTCCCTGTTCAGCCTCTGCTGTGGGTTCACCAGCCTTGGGGCTTCACCATCCTCTTTTCCCCAGGAAAATGATTTCCAATCCTAGCTACTGGCCACTTGAGGTCTTTCTTTAGTGGTATCACTCATGATCTTCCTGGCCCACTGGTCTATAGGATCTGCCCCGCTGTGGAATCTGCTATGCTGTGGATGCTAAGGGTTGCCTAAGAGTGTCTTTAAATACAGGCTTCCTTCTCTGTGCTCTCTGGCTCTCTGTTAGGAAGAAATTCTATTCAGGCTTGTTCTGGGCCTATCTGGGCCTTAACTTGGATGCCAGTACTTCAGTCTCTCACACCATCCTTTCCCACAATGCATTTGGGATGAGTATTCCACAAGAAAAGCTCATCTCATCTTCACCTAGACCAAAATATTTGCTAATTTTCATTAACTAGAGAACAAACGCCCAAAGCCAGACCATAGTACCTACCTCCCATACTTTATTCACTGCCTTTTCTCACCAGCACAATGCATTCCAAGCCTGCCTTAAACAGTTTATAATAGCCCAGGCCAGATTAGTCATGTTGGACAAGATGTTTTTGTTCATTTTTTTGGTAACAACTGTCTCTTTGTATCTAATAACACAGCCTTTAAAAAAAGAAACCGTAAAGCAAAAAGAAAGCAAAAGCTCTCAAATTTGTTCAAGTGAATGGATTAAAAAGACCAGTATTTGGGGAAAAGATGAAAAAAAAATCTTCCTTAAAATGGGCATCAGATCTCGACCATTTATAAGTGAGTTGTGCTAAACTTTAAGAGAGAAATTTTCTATTCCAGATACTAGCAGTGCACAGAGACATGCCTAACCCATTCTATCATGGTAGAATTTGCCCTCCAGTAAAAGAAGACAGGAGTAACATCAAGGTGGAAATTGCATGTATGGTTGCTGATAGGAAAAAAAGAACTAAATAAAAGGTGATCATATTGCATTTATCTTAGGAAAGAAAAAAATAGTTAACTTGAGAGGGAAGGGGTGACGTTACCTAAAAAGAAATTTACTCATTACCTGACTTATGTAACTTATCTATTATGATAATTTTTAAATTTCACAGATTAAAATAGAACTACTATTAATCATTTATGAGGAATTAAATAATATTATTTTCTTGTTAATGACTTCTAAAGGCATAACAAAGGAAAAAAAGGAAAAAATGTCTGGGTTTAATAAACAGGAAAAGAAATCTAAGTTAGCAATGTAAAATCAGAAATACTATTGCTCTTTCCTTATCCAATGGGAGAGGTATGTTCTAGAACCCTAGGGTCTGCCTAAATCTGCTGCCAGAACCGACTGTACATTCATTATGATTTTTCTATACATACATGTTACAGAGTTTAATTTATCAATTGGACATGGTAAGAAATTAATATCAATAACTAAAAATGAAATAGACCAGTTTCAACATTCTGCCATAAAAGATATATGAATATGGTCTATCTCAAAATATCTGTTGATCTTAGCAAACTGTGTGACTTTTCCCCCCTCTCTTTCTAAAATCTATAACTTACAACTCAATTTGGTAAAAATTTTAAGATTGAGAAGTCTTGCTCAGATGAGGACACATGGGAACATACTATTTATTCTTGCTGAAGCAATAATTAACCCCTTCAAAAGGACTATTTGGCAGGAAGTCATGATTAAGCCATGACATATGTAATTTAAAATATTTATGTGCTCAAACAAGTCATTTTATAGAAATATGCCCTACAAACACTTCGGAGCATATCCAAAGAACCTTTTCACATGCAAAGAACTTTGGTTAGATATAGCTAGCTAGCTAGATATAGATGGATATGTATATATATACACATACACACACCAAAGTCTTGCTTGTGAAAAATAATAGACATAAATGATACTATGCCCATTCTGTAGAAACACCAAGCAGCTATGAAAAAGAATGTGTATTGTTTTTTGAAAACTCTTTAAAATGAATTTATTAGAAACAATCAAGGTTCTGGATGATCTAGCTACCATAATCTCATTTATGTAGAAATCTCATTTTATATACATAGATGTAGAAATGGGCAGGTGTGATGACTAAATAGATACCCATGATTGTTTTAATACCTAAGAGGAGGGATGATGTTTATAGGTGTGTATTTGGGAACTCTGTCTTTTGGTGATACTTAAATTCCTCTAAACTGATGTTATGTCAATCAGAAAACTCACTAATGTATTTATCTAAGCAAGAGTCATAGGAATATACCCAGTCTTGCTTCTCCAATCATTTAAAGTTCCTTGATAGTTCTACTTGGCCTGTCACCGAACTAGATGCTCTGTGTAAATGGGTGAGTGATTAGTATCTATCTGTCTATCTAATTAAAGTCTATACATTAAACTTCAACATTCCTACAGTGTGATTATTGCTTTTTTTTTTCATGTCAGTCGTGGGGCTTGAACTCTGGGCCTGGGCGCTATCCCTGAGCTCTTCAGCTCAAGGCGAGTGCTCTACCACTTTAGCCACATTGCCAGTTCTGGTTTTCTGGTGGTTTATTGGAGATAAGACTCTCACAGACTTTCTTGCTTGGGCTGGCTTGGAACCGCGGTTCTCAGATCTCAGCCTCCTGAGTAGCTAGGATTATAGGCGTGAGCCACTGGTGCCTGTGTTGGCTTCATTTGTTTTATTTCCTATATTAGAGCTTCCAGATAAAAAGGCAGACTCATAAAACATGTGGACGAATTGGAAAGCCTGGGTTCATTGCAAGGATGAAAGGTAGACTGAGATTTAACAACATAACTATCACATGCAGGCTCTTGGTAGTAAGGGATGGTACCAAGCTGCTATATGTTTGGATGTCTGGGTAATTACGTGTCCCATAAAGTCACTATTTTCTCTTCAGATAAGAATTTGAGACAGAGAAAGAAATGGACAGATTTCTTAATCATTAAGCATGTCTAGACTTTCCCAACCTGACTGCTCACTCCCTGACGCTTCTGAGCTTCATAGAAACAGCATGATGAGGACAGAAAAGAAGGAAAGACAAAGGAGACAGGTGGAAAGACAGACAGACAGCTAAATGAATGGATGGCTACATAGTATGGATGGACTGAGGATAAGCAGGTATAGATTATCAAGATAGATGATAGATATATAATAAATATATGATAGATAGACAGATATGGGTAAATTGATGATAGATACATACAGAAACATAGATATGGAAAAGTTGATGACAGATAGATGTAGTTTAGATAGATGATAGATACTTAAGACAAAAATGGATAAATTTATGACTGATAGGGATAAACTGATGATAGGCAGACAGACAGGTGTGGATAAATTGATGAGAGACAGACAGATAGAGATAAATTGATGACAAATAGCAGTTAGATAAATAGAGAGATATGGATGAATTAATTACAGACAGACAGATCAATAGGAAGATATGGACAAATTAATGACAGACAAGCAGACAGACATAAATATTATCTAGATAGATGATATACAGTCAAACAGACAGAGACAGGCACATAGATAGATAGGTAGATATATAGATAGATATGGATAAATTGATGATAGATACATCGATAGATACATAGATATGGGTAAATTGATGACAAATAGATATAGGTTAAATAGATAATAGACACACAAGGCAAATATGGATTGATGACAGATAGGTAACAGTAAATTGATGAGAGACAGACAGACAGACAGATAGATAAATTGATGACAGATAGCTAGTTAGTAGCTAGAAGACAGAGAGATATGGACAAATTGATGACAGACAGATTGATAAATTGATAGATACAGATTATCTAGATAGATGATAGAAAGACAGACAGACAGGTAATAGACAGACTGACCCAAAGAGGTATCCTCAAGAGTCACTCTTCCCTTGGTGGCCTGGAACCTCTGGGTTTCCAGGTAAATTCCAGCCTCAGCTGTCTTGGAAACAGAGTCCTAGCCTTCCTGTCACCCGAATCCATTGTCTCTGTAGCCCCCACTCTGCTCAAATCCTACCCTAGATCAATGAAACCAGGCCTCGGTGGCATCGCAGAACTGGTTAGATTAATGATGTACTCGTTTGCCTTCTGGAAACCCCAGAGGAAATATGTGCAGATTCAATTCTCAGTTAAAGGTGGAAGTGTGGGCTTGAATCTTGTATCAGGTGTTACCCGTTCCTGCTCAGCATATCTTACTTTAGAAAGGTCAGCGGTGGGGAAGATTGTAGTGTCAGACTTCTCCTTGGTATTGTGTAAAGACTTCTGACCTTTCAATGGTCCCAATTCTTTCTCTTCTTTACCTCACCATGAGTTTCTCCCCTTTCCTTCTTCCCCCACTACTTTGACTGAAATAGAAAATATCTTGTATTCACAGATACTCACATACATTCGAAATTTAAAGGGGAGAAAGCTTATAAAAATGGCACATGTAGTTTGGTGCCAGTGGCACACACACACACACACACACACACACACACACACACACACACACACACACACACAGAGGCACATGTAGCCGAGTGCCGAGGGCTCAGATCTGAGGATCACAGTTTAAAGCCAGCCTGGGCAGAAAAGTTCGTGAGACTCTTATCTCCAGGGAAGCAGCAAAGAAAAGCCAGAAGTGGAGCTGTGGCTCAAGTGGTAGAGTGCTAGCCTTGAGTGAAAAAGCTAAGGGACAGCACACAAGCCCTGAGTTCAAGCCTCACTACTGGCACAAAAATAAAATAAAATAAAAGCTAATATCTCTATTCAATTGGAACATCACAAAAATCACACCTTGAAACTTTGGGGCTGAAATGGCCAACAGCTGAAGTGAGAGTTTGATGGGCTAAACTTTCCTGGTAATCAGAGCAATGAGTTTATTATCCAAACTCATTCAAGGCCTTGCTTGAAATGCCAAACATTAACCATTGAGATGATGCCACGGGATTAACTTTCTTTAACCTGTTCCCTTCCAGAATGGGAGCACATGGCAAATGATAACACTCCAAAGGAAGACATTATAGGACGTACTGGAAATGGGGAAGAGGTCAGGAAGGCTGGCTCATTTCCTTAGAAATTAGTAATATTGATGCCAACACCAGAAAGCTGGAGCCCTGGGCTTCTCAGTCCAAAGCAGATGGAGATGGCTCAGATGGGCGTGGCCAGCTTCAGAATTCTTGATTTTCCAATTTAATTGTAGGCATTTGGAATGTAACAAAAAGCAGGGATCATTAGGATGACAAAATTGCTTTAATTTGCTCTTTGTGAATGTTGCATTTGATGATCACACTGACCACAACAAAGAAGCAGGTAGGCGTGTGTGTGTGCATGTGTGTGCATGCACACTACAAACTACATGTGTGCAAACCTGCACTAGTCCTGGGTCTTAAGCTCTCTACCATTAGAACCACAGTTCCACTTCTGGCTTTTTTGGGGTAGTTTACTGGCATTAAGAGTCTCACAGACTTTCCTGTCTGGGCTGGCTTTGAACCATGATCCTCAGATCACAGCCTCCTGAGTAGCATGCACCACCAATGCCCAGCTCAGATTCCCCCCCCCCATTTTTTCCCACCAACTGATCAGTTCACCAAGATCTTCTTCTAAAATTCTCCACTCTGTGTCCTTTCTCTCTTCATGGACATTCTAGCCCTTGAAACAAAGTCTTGGTTCCTTTCTTCCATTTCAGGATTTCAGAATGTGGTGGGTGGTGGTTGTTGTGTTTTCTTTTTTTTTTCCCAGGGTGGTGGTGGGGGGGGGTGGAAGAAGAGATGGAACACCTGTCCACTGATCACCTGCCATTCTGCATCTGGGCTTGGCTTGACAGGCTTGTCTACTTTGACTAATGGTGTGATTGATGGACAAAATAAAAAAGAACACACAAGAAAACATTTCTGTCTGGGCTGGTGTGTCAGCAAGGCTTCATCAAGTGGCTGCTGAAGGTATATTTTGCTGCATGCCTCATTACACAGTAATGGCATTCCCGGGCAAAGCTGTTCCTTTTCCTGACATGAGACAGCAGGCAGCTTTATGGGCCCGAGACCCAGTGAGCCTGGAGGAAGGCGAGGCTTGCTAAAGAGCGGTCATTTCCCAAAGTGCCTCAAGTTGCTTTTTCTTTGTTGGTTTGGTTTAGTTGGCTTGTCGTCATGAATTTCATACAAATCAACACGATAGGAAACAGGCATGGATGGATTTCAGTAACTAGCGATTTTTATAAGACCGCTGTCTGACACGACCATTCAAAGAGCAAATAAATAAATAAATAAATAAACCAATGAAAATAAATAAATAAGAGGGAGGGCTGGGGGAGGGGGAAAATATCACAACCTCGTCTCCGAACCTGTTGCGAAATAAGAGTCATCTGTCAACTTGATTGCGTTAAGAAAGTACACAGAAACATACAGTCCAAACAAATGTTTCCTTTCAGGCTAAACATGTGGGAAATGCCACCTTGCTAATGCCAGAATCATCTCACTTAACAAATGGAGTATTCATAACCGCACCCCCCCCCCACTCCTCATCGCAATGGGTGACATCCATGAGAATTACAAATGTGATACTATTGTCTCTTTGTGCCTATAATAATGATCTGAGCAGCACTGCTGGCTGGAACACGAGAGAAGCAAAGAAACTGCTTTATTCAGCTAACAAGATAGACCTGAGTTATCATCCAGTGTCAAGAGGAACGAAAAGGGATCATGATTAAAAATAAGAGAGAAAATAGGTAAATAGGAAGCCTGATATTTTTTCTCTTGTGTCTCTCCATTAAGGGTATTTTAGAAAACAAAACCTACTTAGTTTGGAGACTGGGATCCTGCTTTTGTTAAGTATGTGAGCTCTCCTCCATTTCTCTTTTATTTATTTATTTTTCTCTTTTTCTGCTGGTCCTGGGACTTGAACTCAGGGCCTGGGCACTGTCCCTGAGCTATTTTGTTCAAGGCTGGTGCACTACCACTTGAACCACAACTCTACTTCTGGCTTTTTTTGGTGGTTCATTGAAGATGAGAGTCTCAGGGACTTTGCTGCCCATGGCTTGTTTTGAGCCATGATCGTGGGATCTAAGCTTCTTGAGAAGCTACTAGGACTATAGGTGTGAGCCACTGGTGTCTGACTCTCTTTTTCTTTTTATCTATTTATTTTTTGGTAGCAAATTTCCCTTGCCAAGGTGATTTTAACAGACGAGTTTCTCTCTCTTTTCTTGAATATGTTTGGAGTGTCTCCAAAGAGAAATGCTCAAAATGAAGTTTCATTGGAAAATCACTTTTTATTCTTCCTTGCTAACATGATGAGTCTTTCGTGGTAGGTTATTGTGAATAATATGTGATTTTAATGAGTTGTGATTACAGGAAACTCTCTTCCTACGATAAATACTGGATAATAAATTAGAAAATGTCTATGAGATCTTTATTCTTGTTTTAAGAGGGAGAAAGACAGGAAGGCAAAATCTTGTTATAAATGTGAAGGAATCATTTCTAATTGTGTGTGTGTGTGTGTGTGTGTGTGTATAAAACAGTATGGGGCTTGAACTCACATGGCTTTTCTGCTCAAGGCTGGCCCTCTACCTCTTGAACCATACCTCTACATCTGGCGTTTTGGTAATTAACTGGAGATAAGAGTCTCACAGACATTTCTGTGAAGGCAGCTGGGGCTGACTTCAAACCATAACCCTCAGATTTCAGTTTTCTGAGTAGGAAGGATTATAGGCATGAGCCACTAGAGCCCAACACACAGGAATCATTTAACATGCATTTAATGTAGGACATTTGGAAGACACAATGGCTTGATTACTGTGTCTGTTCTGACACTTGAGTGACACTAGCCAAGGAAAACCATTGCTGGAGATGACAACCATTTCCTACCATTCGTGAGTGGCTAGGTCTCCATTGGGAGAGGACAATAACAGAATAGAGACCTATCCATTTAGAAGTCAGATGACTTCCTGTTTGTACCGGAGTGAGTATAAAATGGAAATGAAAGAGGACAGGATGCTCTGGTTAATATTTTTTTTTAGATGAACAAAGGCAGAAGTCCTTGTCAACAGCTTTGTCAAGGTCTCACATCTGTTTATTATCTTTTCTTCAGTGTGTGTGTGTGTGTGTGTACACGCACGTACGTGCGTGCACATGTGCATGGAGATGTGCATGTGTGTGCCTATACTGGGCTTGAACTTATGGCTTAGATGTTGTCCCTTAGCTTTGTTACTTAAGGCTGATACTCTACCACTTCAGATAAAACTCCATTTTGGCTTTTTGATGGTTAATTGGCGATAAGAGTCTCACGGACTTTAAGATTACAGGTCAGTGCCTGGCCATTCTAATCCTATAGGACTAAGATCTTATTTCTTCATATTTCCTGTCCACCATCTTTATCTCAAATACCTGCCACACATGGTTCTTGTGACCTGGATATTTCTTCCCCCATGCTTGGACCCAAAGGCCTCTTTTGTAAAGAGTGATCTTTCTTCTTGCTCTGCCTTTCCATTGAAAAGCAGCATCTTTTTTAAAGCTCCCCCATAGTCGCAAGGTGTAGCTTGGGCTCTGCATGAGGTCAGCTTGCATGCTGGGAGCTACGATTCATTCATTCTCCACTGAGATTGTTAAATTTTCAGAGCTGGAAACTGCTGGATTTATTAGAGGGCAAGATTATTGAGTAGATGCTTGAAGCTGGGGGTGGCGGAGGGAGTAGAAACTTCCAGATGGGTGACACAGAATGGGAAGGGAAGGAAGTCTTGATCTTGGGTTAATTGTCTTTAATCATAGAAGAACTTGCTACCAGTTCACTCTCTCCTCTATATAGTGCAGCATGTATTATTCTTTCTTTCATTCAGCAAGTCCATTTATCCTTCTTGGTTCATTTTCTCTCACAAAACTCTTAATATTCTTTTCCAGATACCTCTGTCTTTCTTCCATTCAACAAAGACTCCTCTTTTGCAGGTGGTGGTGGGAAATGCTGGTACTGGGGCTTAAGCTTAAGGTTTGGGTGCTGTCCTTAGCAACTTTTGCTCAAAGCCGGCACTTTATCATTTAGCCACAGCTACATCTGTGGCTTCTTGGTGATTCATTGAAGATGAGAGTCTCTCTGACTTCCTTCCACAGGCTGGCTTCAAACTGTAATCTCCAGAGCTCAGCCTCCTGAGCAGCTAGGATGACAGATTACCAACAAGACTTTAAAAATATAGTACCCAACAGGCCTGTCTATATCCATACCAATCTCTGTGTCCCAACAACTCAAGCTTATTTCATTTTCTCTAACTTTTTTAAAAATTATCTTCAAATAGTTGTACACAGGGAGTTTTATGAGTTTATGAGTAAATGTTACATAGATATATATCTATATATCTTGACTATTGTGTCTGCACTTGGCCACCCTTTGATTTTCTTATTGCACATAGTAATTTTTAATTGAAATGGTAGTATTAATCAGTACAGCCAAAAACTTAACAAATCCACTCGATTCTTTATTTATTATTAAGTTTTTTTTATTGTGAAAATACCATTCAGAGGGGTTACAATTACATGAGCAAGGTAATGAGTACATTACTTATCAAGCATTGTAGCCTCCTCTGTTTCCCCTTACCATCCCTGGCCTTCAATCTCCACCGCTGCCTCCTGCCTCCCCATCCCCCCCTCCGCACCCCCCCCTCGGCCCCAGCCCACCAAAGTTGTAAAGTTCATATTTCGACATAATGACTTGTACATTTCATTGTTGCAATGGGTCCACCTGTATCCCTATTTAAACAATTTGTTTTTTCCCTTCCTCTTCCCAAATTATACCAACATCAAATACAGTGAAACCAGGGGTTATGCCGTGGAGGAGGGACATACAAAGCAACAAAAACATCACCTTATACATGTTAGAAACACTAGCAAGAAAGAAAAAAACATTTGAGTCCTTATCTTGGGGTTCCTTTCGCCTAACATCAACTTATCTGACCTTTTCTGCTTGTCTCAGACATATACTAGTTATTGCAAATAAGGGAAACCATAGGACCTATGTTTCTTTGGGCCTGGCTTACTTCACTTAATATAATTTTTTCCAAGTCTTATCTACATAAATCAACAAAAAGAATGATTTTTTTGGTATTGAGGTTTCTTTTAAGATTGTTTGGTACATGAGGGTTTAGTTTGCTATATGAGGCATTGAGGAATGCTAGTATTGTTTCTTTTCATCTGTGGGATGGATTTGGTAGGCATTTTCCTATTGAAAGAAGACCCATGGATCAGGGCTGAGTGGTGGAAACCCTTGCCACTGAAAGAGGAAATTGCCATCCTGTTTTCAGGATGAGATCAGGATTATATTTCACCTGAGACCAGCTCAAATCTTCAGGGTCTCTAACCTCTGAGCAATTTCTTCCTGATTACCCAGAAAACCATCTGGAAACTCTTTCTCTGGAACCAACAAAATAGTGCCGCGCTCCAGTAGCTTGCACCTGTCATTCTAGGTACTCAGGAAGCTGAGATCTGAGCTTCACAACACGAAGCCAGCCCAGCTAGGAAATTAACCAATCAAAAGCCACAAGTGGCACTGTGGCTCAAATGGCAGAGCACTAGCCTTGAGCAAGAAAAGCACAGGGACAGTGCTCAGGCCCTGAATTCAAGCCCGGGACTGGCATAAAAGGCAAAAATCAAGTAGATGTTGTGTTGATGACCTGTTTCCTGGAAGCTCAGGGTGTCGGGGACTAGATACTTAAACCAGATGGCTGTGGGTAAAGAAAGATCTCTGTCTGGGCTCAGTAACATGTACAAGCAAGGAAGAATTTCCCAGACTCAACAAGTCATTTCAGACACCTCCCATGATCCATGACCCATGACCCATGACCCACGACCCACGACCCATGTACCTAGATGCTACCTCAGTGGCCAGCTCGTCTGGATTTTACTCCACATCAAACAGTTGATATCAGCTCAAATCTTCAGGGTCTCTAACCTTCTTTGAGTGATTTCTTCCTGATTTCAAATTTTGGAACACCCTGAGATTCTCTCATTCTATATTTTCCTCACCAGACAAGAAGGAGATTTATTTTCCTGTGAAACAAATCTTGAACTACTTATTTCAAATAATTTCTCTTCCGCGTTCACAGTCTTTCAACTTTCTTCTGATGGCTGTGTGTGTGTGTGTGTGTGTGTGTGTGTGTGTGTGTGTGTGTGTGTGTTGGTACTGGGACTTGAAGTCAAGCTCTCACATTCTCTTTTAGCTTTTTTTTTTCTCAAAGCTGATGTTCTACCACTTGAGTCACAACTGTACTTCTGTTTTTTGTTTGTTTCTTGTTTTCATGTCTTTCTTTTTGCTGGTGAATTTGGAAGCAAGAGTCTTTTGGATTTGTCTTCTCTAGGCTAGCTTTGAACCATGATCCTCAGACTTCACCGTTGTGAATAGCTAGGATGACAGACAGGACCCATGGGCTCCCAACTGATGGCCCCTTCTGAGACATGGTTCTTCTGGCGCTTCTCAGATGACAGGTCTATGAGATATGGCAATCAGGCTGGCTCAGAGGGGACCAGAAATGACTTCCTATTTGCTTCACCTCCTTCCTGGCTGCCATTCCTGGTTTTTCCATGCTTTTACTCCCTAAAACGAGCACATAGCATGTAAGCATTCCTCCTTCTGTATACAGCATTCTGCTTTATACGGAATCCCAGCTAAGCTGTGGGTATGCCAGGGGGAGCAGAATGAGAACCTATGCAGTTATTGTTAGAGCATCTGGTAATTGCAGGTGAATGACTTCATGAACTCTGGGAGAAAAGACAGAACAAATGGTTTTGGTCCTACCAAGATGCCACAGACCCAAAGGCTGCCTGGGTCAAGCATGTGTTTTTGTCTGCACAATGTGTGAGATGGTGTGTGGGCTGAGTCTGATGGGGCCAGGACAATCCTCCCCCCCCCCCGCACTGCCCAAACACACCCTCTTGCTACAGCTGTACACATCTGTCCTCCACCTTGGAGGCACCATTCTCATGCCTGGAGCCTTTGAACTCTGATGAGGTGTGTGAAATAACCCATCGACACATCATATCAAATATCTTTTGAAATGAAAATCTCTTAGATCAGTTTCAACTCATTCCAAATGTCACATATACCCTCCAGGCTGGAAAAAAAATCAATCTTCTCTTCTCTCCATCCTTGATTTGTTTGAAATGTAGCATGGGTCTTGGGCAGAAAAATCTGGCAAGTGAGGGTTTGGGTGCAGGTTTAACGTGTCCTGGAGAAGACTTTTCCTGCCTGCCATTCAGGACCTCTAGCATCTTCCCGACTAAGCTCTGCTAAGACCTGATATGGTTTCCATCACTCCTTTCCCTCTATAGATTTCCCTTGGCTTTCAAGATCCCACCCAAACCCTCAGGTCTGCAGCAGATCTGCACCATTCCTGCCCCCTTTCCCAGTACAGACAAGGGGAGCATCTCACTTAGCTCTGTCATTCATAGTTCTCCAACAAGGTCAGATGTGTGAATCTCATTTCTCTAGGGTGCCCCTTGCTTTGGTTGGCCCACATCTTCATCTAACTCGTGACCATACATGAGAATTTCAGAAGTCCTAGGGATTGATTTTAGGTATTGGGAAAAAAAAGATGAGCTCAAGATTGGCAGATCCGGGGTTGGGAAGGTGGCTCAGTGGTAGAGCGCTTGCCTTGCATGCATGAGGCCCTGAAATCGATTCCTCAGCACCACATAAGCAAAAAGAAAAAAGCCGGAAGTGGCGCTGTGACTCAAGTGGTAGAGCGCTAGCCTTGAGCTGAAGAGCTGAGGGACAGCGCCCAGGCCCAGAGTTCAGGCCCCACGACCGGACCCCCCCCCAAAAAAAAAGATTGGCGGATCCATTCCACACATGGAGTCCTCTCTATTTCATGTTTGCTGATTTATGCAGCACCCCATCCCCACTTTACTTCCAATGGCAGTAACCAGACTCATGGTTGGAAAGCCTAGGTTCACTCTCTGGTGAATCAAATGCACGCCTCACATCATACGGAAAACAAAAATGCACAACCATATATAAAAAGGAGAAAAAAAATGTAACCTACCATGAATAAGAACTTCAATGTATAAGTAAGACGAGGCCTCTTTTTTACTTTTCTGATCCTGTTTTGAAATGAGAGCCATTGTAAAAGTGAAGAAACAAACTTTACAATAATATCATTTGAAGACAAAGTGTGTGTGATTCAAAGTTCGTGATGTTGAAGAGCCCAGCTCTGATTCCGGTACTGAGATTTAATATGTACTTCACACAAAAAATAAATCATGGAATATTTTCATGGCAGGCATAGAATTTTATAGCTTTTATGACTATCATGGAATTGGGAATTCATATTTTATAGACATTTCTAATAATATCAAGAAAATGCTCTGGGAGAATAAAAGAAAAAAAAAACATTGGGGGTTTACCGAAAGAGGAGTGATCATTTGACAGAAGTTGAAGTCAAGTGTAATTAAAACCCCCAAACCTAAAGGTCAGATCTCCCCATTCAATGGGCCTGAGCAGAGACAAGACCAGTGTCGAAAGAATAGCAGCCTGGGAATGATACTTGTTCCCATAATGGTCATCTCAGCATATAAGACTGGTGCATAATGGCTTATTTAACCCACTAATGGCCATGGCTGAGTCAAGAGGATGGAGTCCTTATCATAGGACTACATGGAGGAAAACATCCTCCTATTTGATTTTCTGGATGTCTTTCCACTGCTCCAGCAGGAACCCAGTCTCTTGTTTTTGCAGGGAGCAGATGCAATCGTCAAATCCCGGGGACCCCAGGATTTCCTGCTACACCCACCTGCCAGTGAAGCAAGCCATCCTTTTCTTTGTAGCTGAGCTATTTGAGAAACAATGAGACCACCCCAAAATAACTTCAAGGCCAACTATCAGTTGCCATGAGCTGGGCTGAGTACCACAGTGGTTATCTGGTTGAATTCGTACAGCCACTTCATGCAGGGGGCCCTGGGTCTCTAGAAACTCAGCCCACGCAGCCCCCTCATGCAAGCATGGTACAGAGCAAAGGCCTGGGGGATGGCCGTCCTTCGGCAATCTCCACGCAGGTGGCTTCTGATTGTGTCTGGAAAACATTCTGTATCCTCTGATGCTTCTGGATCCATATGGTGTACCCGGGCTGATTTTCACCTACCTCTATTACTTTGTGGCTCTAGGCAATTTCTTTTTTGCAAGAAGGCCTGCCACCATCTTACCTGTCAGAGGAGAAAGGACTTCCAGCTTCTGCTCCCGGGCATTATGATGAATCTCAAAGGTGAGCAGAACTTAAAGCTCTGTGTAAATTATAACATACTACATGCGGGAAGAGCCTGCACATAATGAGCTATATAATAGTGCATTCTCTTTTGTGTTCATGTGATCCCAGGCAGCCACAAGCCAGGCAACAGCATAGAGCAGGAGTCTCAGCTGCCATTTCCATCTCCACACCGTTTCAAATGCCACTTCTCTACCCAGAGAACTGCTCTGTAGCAATGAATGGGATTCAGCAGCAATATTTTTTGCTCTGTGCTCAGAAATGTCTGGGCGTAGATGGGGTACCTGCCTGTAAGCCAGCCCTCAGAAGACAGGGGCAAGAGGATCACAAGTTCAAGCCCAGCAGTCTGGGTGACATCATATGGAGACCCTGTTTCAAAAATTCAGAAAGAAAAAGAGGGGGGAAGGAAAAAAGAAAGAGAGAGAGAGAAGGAAGGAAGGGAAGAAAGAAAAGAAAGGAACGAGGAAAGAGAGGAGAGGAAAGAAGAAGAAAGAAAGGGATGAAGAAAGGGAGGAAAGAAGGGAGGGAGAGAAGAAAGTAGGGAAGGAGGAATGAAAAGGGAAAGACAGAAGGAAGAAGGAAGGAAACAAGGAAGGAAGGAAAGAGAGAGGAAAGGAAGAAAATAGAGGGACAAATGGTAAAAGGAACAGAGGAAAGAAAGGAGGGATGGAGGGATAACGGAAAGGTTGAAGGGATGGAAGGAAAGAGAAGGAGGAAGAAGGAAAGTAGAAAGGAAGGAAACAATGGGAGGAAAGGAGGGAAGGAAGAGGATAATGTAGGAGGGAGGGATGGAGAAAGGAGAGAGAGGAAAGAAGAAGAAAGGAACACAGGAGAGGGAGATGAAGGAAGGAAGGAAGGAAGGAAGGGAGGGAGGGAGGGAGGGAAGGAGAAGGACTAATTAGCCTATCACAGGGGGTAGTGACACAGCAGGGCGGTACTTCCTGTCAAGGGGTGAATGCAAGGGTCCTGTTCTCCAGCTCAGGCCCAGGCCAGCCTTCCATGAGACACTCTGTCAAGCAGCCAGTGACAGATGGAAGGCCAGACTCAACAGATACCCTGTACGTACATAAAGGACACTAGTGGCCCAGGCCCACAGGGATCCCTGTCCTGGTGAATTAGTCCCCAGGGAAGATGGTGCCCTGTGGGGGCTTTGGGGTAAGAGCAGCCTGTGATTGCCTAGTGGACATCTCACTGAGGCCCCAGGCCTAGGCTTCAGCCTTGTTGGGATCTTGGCCCTTTTTACATGACAGAAAAGTTTACAAGGGCCACCTAGGAGGTGCAGATTTTTAGGATCCCCAAGAATCCCTGCAAAGCTTTCTGGTCATTTCCATTCTTGTTACATTGCTTTAATCATATATTTAAAAAATATATAATATGTATAATATAAAATCATTATATAATAATCTTATAATATGTAAAATTATATAATTATATAAATAAATTATGTAAATATATAAACGACATAAAATTATAATGTATGTAATATATAAAATAATATATAATCATACACATATATAATATATTAAAAACACATGTATTATGTTATATATAATATATTATATAAAATACTATGTATATTATATGTTATATATTATGTGTAATATAATGTATGTTATATAATATATAATATAATAGTATATGTTATATAATATGTATAATTTATATTATATGTAATATATAATATAACACGTTATATATTATCACAGCAATGTAATAAAAATATATAGAGTTAGGGTTAGGGGTTAGGGGTTAGCATTAGGGGTTAGGGTTAGGGTTTAAGGTTAGGGTTAGGGTTAGGGAAGACGTAATTTGAGAAGACATAATTTGCAATTAATTATTGCTCAAACATTTCTGGCATCGTCTGATGAGCTGCTCATACATCTCACCCTCTTTTTGCCAATTTGGAAAGGAGGTAAAAACAATAACAAAAAGAAGGAGAATAGTTTCTTTGACCTTTGACTAAGGTGGCAAGGACTCTTAGGCTCTTAGGCCACCTGGCTCATTAAGAATCCGGGCAGACGGGTCCTCAGTGAACAGAGGCAGGAATGGATGAGTGTGTGTGCAGTTCCCTGTTGGGCTTTTTTTCCCCTTTCCCCTCCTCTTAGTAAGATACAGGTATTTTTCAGAGTTAGAAACATCTCGGATAAACCAGCTTCGCATATATATGTTTTTAATGTGATTTGCCTGTATTTATTTGGGTGATCGCAATTTATGCGAAGTGAAAAGGTTAAGAGTCCTGGAAACTGAATTATATCATTTATTTGCAGACATGATACAGTACAGAGCCGCAGAGAAACGCATCATGCTGCGCTCTAGCTCTGACCCCACCTCGGGAGCTGACCTGAGGGTGGTGTCCCAGCCCAGAGCCAACTCCTGGGGGCCACCCTGAGGGTGGGCATGGGAGCCAGACAGGGCTTGGTGGGGAAAGGTAAAGGTGTCTGCATGTAGTTCAATAAATCTAGCCTGGAAGTCATGGTCTTCCTACCTCAGCTTCCTAGTGCTGGGATTACAGGTATGCGCTGCCCTGCCTGGCTTCCGTGAGCATCATCAGGTAGCAGCATCTGCGCATCTTCTCCCGTCCTCTCCTAGGGGCCTGTGTTCTGTGGATTCTTTGAGGAAAAGGGGAATTACCATCCATCACTGCTCATTTTACCACTGGACTTCAGGTTGCAAATGTATCCACACTTTGTCATTTTTTTTTTCATGACCAGTTAACTATTCACTTCTGGAGGCTCAGGTGGAGGAGTCTGGGGTGGAGGCTTGGCTAGGGCTTCTCCATGTCCTGCTCTCTCACTGTGGCAACTCTCCCTCCTTCTCTACCCCCTTCCCTCCCCCTCCCCTCCCCCTTCTTCCCTCTCTGTATAGGGCAGGTGTCAAGGCTGAGCCCAGCCCATAACCTCCTCCTCTCTGGCTGTTCTTGGCTGTGCCCTTCTGGCTCTTCCCCTTATCCTTTCTATATTACCTTGGAGTAATTGGATATTGGCAACCAATTATGGAAGCTTCATCAGTGACTCAGAGGTAACTATGCCAGAGTCTCTTTCAGATGAAGAGTTGGGGTGGGGGGGGGAGAAGGAGAATGGTCAGAATTGGCATGACTACTCTGAGAGACATGGGAAGCTGCGGAGGAGGATGGGAGAGGCAGGGAAGGAAGGAGACAGGGAAGCTGGCTCAGACAGGGCCCAGGGCCCCAGCCTCCTCTTCTTTTTCTGATTTTCATCCTGACCCCAATGCCTTCTGCCACTCCTATTTGTCCTTCCCTCATTCCTCCCAAAAGGGAAATACTGTGGTGCTGACTCATGAATTGGGAGAGAATTAGGAGAGACTTGGCGGGGGGTTAGCACAAATTCTTTTTGTAGGGAGCAGGTAACTCCAGGAAAGGTCTTTTCACTAAGTACTCAGACTCCTGTGAATGGAGGGTATGAGACATGGACGTAAAAGAAGCTGGGCACACTGGACTTGTCCCTAGATCTACTAGGGAGATCCCCAGCTGATATCTCTACCTGGCCAGTGGTTGGTGGAATCTCTCTGGTAAGATGTTATTTCATCAAGGAAGTGGGTGACCAGAAGTAGAAGGTTATTCAACAGCCCAGGAGGAATAGCAGGAGTTAGTAGATAATGTTGCTCACCTCACAGTCCCCTAGCCTGTCCATCATGGCCCTCTGAGAGGACGCCCAGCGGGACTGGACTCCAGCTGCCCACCTTGCTAACTTGCCCTGGAACTCAACCATCTTCAGATTCCTTCTCTCCATGATTCAGTCCCTCCTCTCTTATATACGGTGTGCTTCCCTGGCAGCTTTTCTTCCCAACACCTACCACGATTTGTGTCTCTCACTATTTATTTCTAAAGGAAGGCAGTCATCAAGGTCAAAGGTGAAAGGTCAAAGAGAAAATGAGAGAAGTATTGAATGGATTTTTTTTCCCCTCCAGGATGCCACTTTGCTGGAGTTTCAGCTTTGGGAGCAACGGAGTCATTTCTGTTCTGAACGAGACTGAAGCCAAGCCTTGCTGGCTTCACCTACCCACCACCCAGCCAGCCACCCAGCCACCCAGCCACCCAGCCACCCACTCAGCCGACAGATGCACCCTGGCTTTCTGCAGCCCAGAGCTCATGGCCAGCTCTGGCCAATGGACAATCTGATTTATCTGGAATGTCTGAGCTGAAGAAGGTTGCTGAGCGCATCTCTCTGGGAGGGATTTTCAGCTCATTTCACAGATAAAATCAATCAGACCTAAAGTGTTCACTGTGGCCGAGAGAGGGGGAACTCCAAGCAGCAGGAGTTAAAGGGGAGACTTTCTTTCCCCTCCCTGCCCGTCTGGCTTTCCTTTGGCTTGTAAGCAGCAGTTGCTACCAGGCCTTTGAGCTGGGAACAGCCTGGTCACCCTCATCTTTTGCACAACTGCAGAGAGATGACTAGACTTCATTCCAGAGCTATGGGCACAGCTCTGATCCTCCTAGAGGAAGCCCAGGACAGGAAGAGCCAGCCCTAGCTAGGGGATGGAAGAAAAGGCCGGTCATTAGTCATGTCAAATGCATTGCTTTTGTTTGGTGCATAATGTGGGTGAGGGCATAAACATTCAGATCTTTCCGTGTCTACACATGAGCGAACACTGTTCCTTTTGAGGGTGCTTAAACTCAGTCCTGCAGCCCAGGAATCACATCTGGGTTGGTTCATGCATGGCACTGACTCAGATCTCAGAGTTACCCACCCCTGTAATTAGCATCTGAGACACGACCTTTTTATTGAAAATTTTTTATTGCTATTATAAGGGTGATAGACAGAGGGGTTACACAAGTCAGGTAAAGAGTACATTTCTTTGGGGATGATATCACCCCTTTCTCCACCACCCACCTCTCTCTTTCTCTCCCAGTTTTACCCTCCCGTCCTTTCCCACAAATTGTCTAGCTCATTTTCCACAGTGTCTAGTGAGTAGCGCTGCTGCCTTTGTTCACCCTGTGTCCCTCCATTTCTGTGCTCCTCTTATCCTGCCAAAGACAGATAAACAAGCAAGAAAAAAATGAAAAGAAAACAAAAGCAGCAACAAAGGAACAAAACACAACTCTCGTTTCCATTTCCTGGAGTTCGTTGCGATAAATATCAGTTCAGATGATCAGATGCACACACACATTGCACCTTTGTGTTTCTCTCAGGGCATGACTTTTAGCTTGTTTTTTCCCCCTGGGCCTCCATGCCCTGGACAGGGCTCAGACTACGGAGGCCGAAGGATTCTGTAAAACAGAACAGGTGCTGTTTTTCCAACTAGAGGATCTCGCCAACTTGATCTCATTCTGTTTACAAAACTTCTTAGGAGGAGGAAAGGTAGCAGGGATTTTTCTCTCTTCACACACACACACACACACACACACACACACACACACGGTTTTCTTTTCTGTTTCTTGTCATCATCCAAGGAAATACAGAGGACTGGGGTTAATGGCCTTGCATTAGGAGTGACCGGTGTCTGTAAGGGTATTCTGCCATTGGACCGACTCACCTGGTGGTCACATGATTTAAGCCAAGACAGTCAGAGCCTACGAGTCTTTTTGGGTGGAGAATGAGGAGGGAGAGATTTCTCTTCTCTAATTGCTAGAAAGACTGGATGCAAGCCTAGAGCTGCTGGCAGCCATTTTGGTATCATGAGGAAAAGGCCTCCCGGAGAATGGAGCCAGTACGGATGGAAACATAGGGAGGTGGAGGAGGTGGAGAGAGATGTGGTTGTGTGCCGTTGCTCAGGATCAGAGTTTCCAAGGGGACTAAGGCCAGGTATAGTTCTGAACTCATAATCTGTAAACATAATGCTTTTTAAAAAAATTGTTGCTGTTGTTGTTTCTTCTGTTTGTTTGTTTGTTTGAGGCAGCTTGATGTTAAGTATTCTTGTCATTTGGTAACAAATACTTCAGGCTCAGAGGTGGGGCTTCAAATACCCATCCGTACATCTCAATGAGATTCATTCCATTCTGTTCATCCAATTCAACAAACATTTATTCAGCTCCTTTCAAACCTGGTGCCGAAGCCAAGGAAACAAATCAGATTCTGATCTTTAAGGCACTTAGAGTGAAGAGTGGGAAGTGGACATGGAAGGCATTCCCTCCCTCCTGAGGAGGGGCACACTCGGGATATATTGTTAAAAGAGCACATTGCAACATACTCGCTAATTAATACATGCTAATTGGAACTTGAAAGCAATACGGTGTGGGAACACAGAGAGGCAAGAGATTAATTCTGACAAGAAACCTACCAACGAGATATTTACTGTTGGTTCTGAAGAATGGAGAGAACTTGGAAGAGAGACGAATAAAAGTCAGGCCTCACACCGATCATCCCGCTTACTCAGGAGGCTGAGCCCAGCCAGCAAAGACTAGGAGACTCTTATCTCCAATGAAATACCAAAAAAGCCAGATGTACAGGTATGGCTCAAGTGGTAGAGCACCAGTCTTGAGTGAAAAAGCAGAGGAGCAAGCTGAAATGTCTGTTAGACTCTTAACTCTTACGCATCCAGTAAAACACAAAAAGTAGAGCTGTGACTCCATTGGTAGAGTGCTAGCCTGAAACACGAAAGCTCAGGAACAGGGCCTAGGCCCTGAGTTCAAGCCCTACGACTGGTACAAAGGAAATGCAGAATTGGTCACTACCTTACTTACGGATAGTGACTGCGTTTAGAGAGGACACGGAGACCTTAGATAAAGAGGGATATCCTGACCAGAATAAAGATCTCCCTCTCCCTAGAACCAGACATCTCAGCTATCAACTAGATTTTTATGAGTCAGAAATTTGTGTCTGTTTCATAGTTCTGGGCATGGCCTTGGGGGTTGCTGTTGGATTCTGAATGAGCATGTGGCAGGAAGGTTGGAGAGACAAGAGGAGACGGGTCCCATCCTCCACAAAGACTTTCCAGAGCCCTGGGCTCAGAGTCAGGCCTCTGAGTGCAACTGCACATCGCCCCTCGCCCAAAAGGCTGTTATATGCCACAGGGTCTGCCTCTTTTCCTCCCAGCTTTCACATAGCTCCTTGGGTTCTGGGAAAGAGATGGTCCCACTGTTATTGTTCTGTTTGATATTGTATAATTCAGCCGGGCTATCATATACACTTTTTTTTTTATACAAAGGGCAAGGGAAGAAATCAAAATATAACACCTCTTCATCCCATATCCAGAAATAATCGGTACCAATGTGTGTGTGTGTGTGTGTGTGTGCCAGTTCTGGGGCTTGAATTCAGGACTTGGACACTGTCCCTGAGCTCTTTTCATTTATGTAATTATTTTTATTTATTTTACTCAAAGCTGGTGCTCTACCATTTGAGCCATACCTCCAATTCCAGCTTTTTTTGCTGTTTCATTAGAGACAAGAGTCTCACAGACTTGCCTTCTCCAGGCTGGCTTTGAACCATGATCCTCAGACCTCAGCCTCCTGAATAGCTAGGATGACAGGCATGAGCCATTTAAATGGCCACAGAGGATCTGGGGACGAAAATCCTGCCCACACACCAGCTGGATCTGCACCTTGATGTGAGGTAATGATGATTACTAGGCGTGCACCCCCTAGCTTGGGCCCCAGCAGCTGGGCTGACAGACATGTCAGATTAATACATCACCAGGTATGAAAGAGCAGTTAGAATCTGACTGAGGTACTTCCAGCCTGAGAAAGGGAACGATTTATCAATGCAAACTTAATAACATCTATTTGAATCTAACTAAAAATCAATATTTCATTACCAAATTGTTAGTGAGAATGAAGAAAAATGGCGGAAGTGGAGCAGTTTGGTTCTGGGGGAAGCATCAGGAGTTCAATGTGAAGATGGAATGATTCATGAGGCTTCCCCAGAGTAAGGGTGAAGGAGGACAGAGGTGGGAGGAACATGGAGGGGCCTCCTCGCTCATGACCTTGACTGTGATGGGGTAGGGGGTGGGGTGGGGAGAGACACGAGAAAATGAGAATGATTGTCAGTCCCCTCCAAGTGTTGGAGCCTTTCATAAATCACAGCACGCCAGTCTTGGAGGAGGGAGAAGCAGGGCCCGGCCGCAGGTAGAGGATGAAGACTTGGAGCTGGGGTAGCAGTTTAACTCTTTGCCTTCTATTCACTTTGACAATGGGAACCAGTCACTGGATGGACAAAAATCTGAACAAACATGTGTGAGTGGGGTCGGGGGAGATGGTGGGAAGTTCATGCAAAATCAAGAAGGAGGAATGGAGAGAGAGATTCTGAAAGATGGGTAACTTCCATATATAGTTAAACTCAAGACATCTTCCCATTCCATCAGAAAACTAGGAATCTTATCTGGTGTTGTATTAAAACGTAACCTGAAGATAGGTGCTGATGGCTGATACCAGGCTACTTAGGAGGCTGAGATCTAAGGATTAGAGTTTGATGTCAACTGGTTCTATGAGACTCTTATATCTAATTAATCACACACACACACACACACACACACACACACACACACACACACACACAGAGCTGGAAGTGAAGGTGTGGCTCAAGTGGTAGAGCATCAGCCTTTAGCCAAAAACAAAAACAACAACAACAACAAACAAAAAAACAGAGAAAGGAAAAAGCTAAGGGACAGCGCCCAGGTCCTGAGTTCAAGCCCCAGTACCAGCATAAAGAAGTAAAAAAAAAATAAGAAAAGAAAACTAGAAATGGCAAGTTGGTGTCTTATTACAATTCACCCCAATCAGCTGATTGGATCTTCTAGGCTTCTTGAGGTGCAGTTTTGGTAAAACTGTCTAATCTGAGTATATCTTAAAAAAATAAGTGCCCCAATGCCATTTGCTGGAGACTGTATAAAATAATTTGTTCCCAAGTCTGTGATTCAAAACAAGCCTTAGGGTTTGTCTCTGCCTCTTTTGTGAATCTTACTCATTTCTGTGTTTGGTTTAGTAGGCCAGGTCCTATTTATCCATCAAGACATTTGGAGAATAAGCATTTGTCTTTGAGCAAGAAATAAAGGAGACTTGCATAAGGCGATACTTTTCTTGGGGGGTGGGTGGTAACCCCAGAAATCCACTCCAGGCCTCTGCTGGCTTGGTTCATTGTAGTGTCATGTATAGAAACATGGGGACCTAGTTCCTTGGGATAAAAGAGTTGTTTCATTAGTTAGAGGAAGAGAGTATCTTTGATATGGTTGGCTTACATTTTAGGCCCCGATTTTAGTATAACTCCCTCCAACAACAGAGTGACCTTTCAAATGTCAGTTTCTTGGTATTCATTTTGTTGGCCCGGTGAGTAGATCTTTCTAAGGAATTACACCATTTGGATTTTCCCTTGAAAATACCACCTATTGGTTAATTTATTTGCGTACACTTGCTTAGCACCCCAATGTGTTTGCTTATACGTTTATAACTTTGTTATAGAAAAAGATGGGGGAGGTAGGGACAAGAAGGAGAGGGTAGATGAATGAAGAAAGCAGGGGGTGGGGAGAATGCACTTGTAAAATTTAATGTAGATCCTACAAATTTTTAAAAAATGGAGGGGAAGGGTAAGGTTGAGGAGAATGATAAAAGAGGTGACACTGAGGACTGGGAAGTTGGCTCAGTGGTGAGCACTTGCCTTGCATGCCTGAGGCCCTGGGTTTGATTCCTCAACATCACATAAGCAAAAAGAAAAAAGCTGGAAGTGGCGCTGTGGCTCAAGTGGTAGAGTGCTAGCCTTGAGCTGAAGAGCTGAGGGACAGCGCTTAGGCCCAGAGTTCAGGCTCCACGACCGGACCCCCCCCAAAAAAAAGAGGTGACACTGCTCAAGATGTATTGCACATATAAACTGCTTTGTTGAATGGTACAGCTACTTTGTACAACTATTTTAAGATAACAAAAATATAATTAAAGAAAAAAATGATCAAACAATAAGAGTTACCTCCTGGCACCCTCCACAAAGAATATCTGATATA
This sequence comes from Dipodomys ordii, assembly GCF_000151885.1. Classification (NCBI taxonomy): domain Eukaryota; kingdom Metazoa; phylum Chordata; class Mammalia; order Rodentia; family Heteromyidae; genus Dipodomys; species Dipodomys ordii. Next base: position 1,462,876 of record NW_012267308.1, read on the forward strand.
TTTTGACAGAAGATGAGACTATGCTTGCTTACTTCAAGTTTTAGCTAGAGACAACACTCATCTGTATGGAAAAGAAAGCTTTCAAATAGGGAATTTGCCGAAGCAGTAAGATATGTCAAGAGTTTGAGTTACACATGAACTCCTTGGAGCCATCAAAAGTACTCTGAGCTATCCCATTTGAAACTCCTGGGGCAAATATAACAATGTACACCACAGGAGCAAACCCCTTTATACTCAGATTATACACAGAGCAGCAACATGAGAGTCTTACTTACAAGAGACACTGTTATAGTACTTCCAATGGAACAGAAAAGAGCTAGGATGCGGGGAAATTGGGCAATGACCTCAACTCACCCAGGAAGTGAGAGAGCAAGACTGAGTCTCAGTTTACCTCTGAGCACATTATCCTCCCGCACTCCTTCCCCACTTGTAAAGCTGCTGTGAAATTTCGGGTCAGCTAGATCTGCTATGACAATGTCCTTGTTGGATCTGAAGCTCTAAAGTGTCTTGGGGTAGGCTAATAGTAAATGGAATGAGCCAAAAGCCCATGGAGTTACTTCATTCATTACTTACAATGGAGCTCACTATTGGAAGCCTTTATGGGTAGGTATATACTCCCAATATATGCTTTGGTTACAAGGGATGTTGATAAGGCAAAAAAGAACCAAATCAATAATAGGCTTTGAAAAGCCACCTTGAATTCATCTTGACAACTAAATAGGCTTTTCAGCAAATGAACGTGTGTGACCATCTTCCCAAGATCATCCTCTTGGGAGATTTTTTTTCCCATGCAAGAGTTCAGGGCCAGGGGCTGGGAAGGTGGCTCAGTGGTAGAGCGCTTGCCTTGCATGCTCAAGGCCCTGGGTTCGATTCCTCAGCACCACATAAGCAAAAAGAAAAAAGCTGGAAGTGGCGCTGTGGCTCAAGTGGTAGAGCACTAGCCTTGAGCTGAAGAGCTGAGGGACAGCGCCCAGGCCCAGAGTTCAGGCCCCACGACCGGACCCCCCCCCCAAAAAAGAGTTCAGGGCCAGTATTTCAGAAGTCGTCCATACCAGCCATCCTGCTAGTCAGAGCTGGAGAATGTGGATTGGTCTGGAATCCAGTAAATCAGGAGGGATGGACTCTGAAGGATATTTTCTCTAAGAGTCTTTTGTCAAACTTTTAGGGTCTTGGTATATTTTTCAAGATGGTGGCAATTGCCAAGCTGGGAAGGTTGAATTGTCAATGGCCTGTGTACAAGAAGCCACTTCTAGTTTTGTTTTTCCTGGGGAAACTGGCTTTGGGAGAGCTACTAGGAATGTCTATTGCTCTTCCTCCCAAGCAACAGCACCCTTCACACCAATGATGATGTCCATGGTAGAAAATTGCCTATAGAGCTCTATTTGCTGCATTGACTAGAAATCTAATTGTGTGTGTGTGTGTGTGTGTGTGCGCGCGCGTGTGTACATGCGCGCACACGCGTGCCAGTCCTGGGGCTTGAACTCAGGGTCTGGACTTTTTCCCTGCGTTTTTGTACACAAGGCTACCACACTTGAGCCACAGATCCACTTCCAGCTTTTTGATAATTAATTAGACATAAGAGTCTTACAGATTTTCCTGCCAAGGCTGGCTTTGAACTTAAATCTTCATATCTCAACCTCTTGAGTAGCTAGGATTGGAGGCATAAGCTACCAGTAGGAGGCGAAATCTAATTATCTTAAAGTAGGAGCGTATAAATCCCATAATACAGTAAGCACTTATTAAACAATTCAACCTCAAATTTTCTTATAAGGACCATATCAGTGAGGCAGAAATTTTCCCATCTCATACAGTGCAGCTCAGGCTCAGCGGCTGTAAGCCATCAACTTCTGGCAGTGCATGCTGAGGTGAAGTCTTTGAGAAACTTGACCTTACTCCTCAAGCTTATCAGCACCTGTTTGTCAATGATACTTTCTTGTAGTCATCACTCAGCTGGGGCCATTTTGAAATGAAAGTACCTGGGGTTGGAAATGTTGATGGTCCCTGGATTATTATTATTTTATTTCTTTTTTTTTTGAGACTTCACAGGGATTATTTAAAGGTTCTAAATTCCAATGAAATCCTGGCTTAGAATCCACTTTAGATAAAACACACAGAAATGCTTTGGGATATTTGGATGAAAGAAAAGAAGGTTTTGAGCTTGCCACTCCCACGGTAGTGTACAAAGCCTGAAAAACCCAAGTGGAGGAAGACAGATTTTTTTTTTTGGTGGTTCCATGTATGCACTGTAAAACTGTCAGAAATCAAGTAATTGCAAGCAATAGCTATAGGGTGCTTATCTCAGTTCCTGGGCACTGAGCAAGTGATTGATATGTAATAGAAAAGATAATTTCTATTCATTACTAGCGCCATTTCTATGAGTATATAGACTTCTTTTTCTTTAAAAATTAATTTTTAAAAAATTATCCTAAAGTAGTTGTACAAACAGAAAAAAAGTTTCCATTCAACATATCAATTAATGAGTACAATGCATCTTGATCAGTGTCACATTGCCATGGTTCTGAGGATATCCTTATCTGAAAATCACTGTGGCTTCACACCACCCTAGAAGGCAATGCATCAGGATTTATTTTTTATTTTTTTATTTTTTTGGGGCCCGGTTGTGGGGCTTGAACTCTGGGCCTGGGCACTGTCCCTCAGCTCTTCAGCTCAAGGCTAGCGCTCTACACTTGAACCACAGCGCCACTTCCTGCTTTTTTCTTTTTGCTTATGTGGTACTGAGGAATCGAACCCAGGGCCTCATGCATGCAAGGCAAGCGCTCTACCACTGAGCCACCTTCCCAGCCCCCTGCCTCAGGATTTATAATAGTTTACCCTGCTGGGATGTAAGAATGAGAGAGATGTGTTAGTCAGCTTTCTAGCACTATAACAAATGCCCAAGATAGACCAATTTATAAAGAAGAAAGGTTTCTTTCGGTGAGTGGCTTCACAAGTTCTAGTCTATGATCCACTGGCCCTACACATCATGATGAACAGTAAAAAAGGAGAAAAAGGATGAAAACACATAGTTCCTCCAGTTCATGTTAAGTCCATGCCCCTCTCCCCAGTGACTTAAATACCTCCATATAGGCTCTACCTCTTAAAAGTCCCATTTTCTCCCAATAGTACCAAGCTTCAGATTAAATCGTTAACACATGGACCTCATAAAGGGGCCCATGGTTGTAAAGGTATTACCTTGCTGTATAAAAGGTACAGGAAAGATCATTCCAGCTACATAAAAGAGTATAGTGTTTCTGGTCTACCATGGTTGGTGACCTCTACGGTGTACTATAATGTGAAACAAAGAAAGATTTGAAAGATGTATAAGGTAGGCTATCATTTTAGAAAATTGTGGATGCCATTATACATCTTGTGTGTTATATAAAGTTGTAAGTGTAATTATAAGCAGAGGAGAGACAAAGAAGGAATCGTAGAGGTAGAAATAGAAGCTAGAGTTTCCAGAATGTACCTTGTGTGAAATATTGGTTTTGAAGCCAGAGGAAATATTCTCCATAATTATCCAACACAATTAATTCAAAGTAATGTGTGTATATACATATGTATGTACATATATATATATATATATATATATATATATATATATTCCTGAAACCAAGGCTGTACTTACGGGAACAGATGAAGCTTAATGTGTTTTGTTGGTTATGTAATCTACAGAGAGAATTTACTTTAGGTGAATTTAAAATAGATTCCTCAATGCATCCTATTTTAAGGGCCAAAAGGAGCTGTAGGCAGTACCATATTATCAGCAAAAATATGAGTGCTGTTATTCTGACATTGTCTCTCCCACATGTGCATAACTGGAGCAATGAAATAAATATGCTGATATCATTAGAAGTTTAATAGTGTAATAGCTGGGTGCCAGTGGCTCATGCCTATAATCCTAGTTACTTAGGAGGCTGAGATCTGAGAATCATGGTTCAAAGACAGCCTGGGCAGGAAAAATCTGTGTGACTCTTATCTCCAGTGAAGCTTCCTGCAAGCTGGATGTGAAGCTGTGACTCAAGTGGTAGTTTTTAGTTAAAAAGAAAAAGCACCAGAATCAGAAAAAATAGCTTTATTAGTATAACAAGAAATACAAATACAAAATGTAAAGGAAAACCTACATTTGAATTGAAAAACATCAATTTGAAATTCTTAACATGTTCTTAACACGTTTATTGGAAGGGCCTAGAACACAGCCCAGCTCTATAGCGCTGAGATTCCTGCCTGCCATATTGTGGTCTATAAATGCCATTTTCCAGCACAAGAAATGTAAGAGAGGAAGAAGGAGAGGGAGAGGGAGAGAGGGAGGAAGAAAGACAAACAAACACAGATAAGAGAGAAGGAAGGAGGGAGGAAAAGAAGGTTGGGTGCTCTCAAGAAGCTAGCTGAAGTCCATTTTCTATGGCTGTGACAAAATACCTGAGACTGAGTAGTTCATAAAGCAAAAAAAAAATGTTTAGCTTGATTTATGCTTCTGGAGGCTGAACAATCCCAGCCTACCAGCCTCAGTTCAAGGACAAATGGCAGGTATGAAAGAGGGAAAAGGAAGATGAATTCCCAAGGAGGCTAATCCTGATTGGTTCCTACAAGACAGACAAACATTAATCCCTTTATAAGGACTCCTCCACCCTGCCCATGACTGCTTCCTATTCTTGGGACCTTGGAGATCGAGCTGCAATTTGAGTTTTGGTGGGACAGAAGCCACGCCAAGTGGTGACTGGAGTCTTGGAGAACTCACTTCAGCCTCGGGTCATGCTTCAACTTTGAGGATGCAGGATGCTGAACTGTCCTCTGATGAGAAGAGCTTGGAATCTGGGATGGGTCTGGGGAAATGGACCTCTTCAGAACAATGGGAAAGAAGGACAGAGGTTAGAGGTTGGCTGTCTTCTAGGAAGCTTCCAGAAGCATGCCAGCGGATATTCAGGTGCAGATAGATATTGGGTTGTCTGACTACACAAAGCCAGCCTGGATCTGAACAGAAGGGAAAACTCTGCCCCCACAGGGACACCTATCTATACATTTTCTTTAAAAGTCCCCTTCCAAATCTCCCTGTGTGTGTGTGTGTGTGTGTGTGTGTGTGTGCCCGCGTGCACGCACGCGTGTATGTGTGGGTACGCACATGCATACCCCGGTGTGCCTGTATTGGGGCTTGAACTCAGGGCCTGAGGCTGTCCTTTATCTTTTTCACTCAAGACTAGCATTCTACTACTTAAGCCACAGCTCCACTTCTGGCTTTTTGGTAGTTTGTTGGAGATAAGAATCTCATGAACTTAAACCAGTTGTTTAAGGATACAGGTGGACCTGATGCAACAATGAGAAGTACAAGTTGTCATGTCCAAAACGAACTTTACAACGTCGGTGGGGGGGGAGGGGGGAAGGAGAAGGATTGGGATGGGGGGGGGGGGGGGGGAGGCTGGGAAGTGATGTGAAGGGTAAACAAAGGAGGAGGCTGCAATGCTTGGCAAGAAATGTACGCATTATCCTGCCCATGCAATTGTAACCCCTCTGTACAGTATTTTCACAAAAAAAAAAAAAAAAAAGAATCTCATGAACTTTTCTGCCTGGTCTGGCTTCAAACCATGATCCTCAGATCTGAGTCTCCTGAGTAGCTAGGATGACAGGCATCAGCCACCAGCACAAGGCAGGGCTTTTTTAAAAAACTGAGACAGTTATGTAATAAGAAAATATCAACAATCCTGGAAGCGTTTGGGGCTCTCTAGCTGAGTCTTTTTTAACAGGGTTTCTTGGAGTAGTTGAAGCAAGAAAACCTTCAGAGACCAACACTAATGTGAGGACCCTTTTTAAACACTGAAAAAGAGTCTGTTATTGCTTAGATCCCATTTGTTCTCAGACTTTTCTTCAGACAAAGAGAAGATTTCTTGGGATATATATCTATATATATGCAGTATATTGGTCCCTTTTGACATGCAAACCATCATTAGGCTTTGTGCTTCTTACTACTGTCAAAAACTATATTCCTAGCTACTCAGGAGGCTGAGATTTGAGGATCAAAGTTCAAAGCCAGCCTGGGCAGGAAAGTCTGTGAGATGAGTGGTCCAAAAAAGCCAGAAGTGGAGCTATGGCTCAAGTGGTAGAGCACTAGCTTTGAGCACAGAAGCCCAGGGACAGCACCCAGGCCCTGAGTTTCAAGCCCCAGGGCCTGCACACACAAGTATACACATAGACACACAAAGTCACAGATTATCTGTGTTATTTCTATGAATTGTTCCCCCACACATACATACACCTGACTCAAAGAAGAGCAAAACAAAACAGAAAAAGCATCAGGTTGGATATTGTCTCTGTAAGCATCGTAGAAAGAGACATCATGTTATTTAAAACCCAGAAAAAATGTGTGTACACTGTGGATTTCTTTTATGCTCAAAGGGGATGATGCTGAGAAGAGAGGATTCCGTGTGAAATTTCAGCACTTGTCTTAAAAGCTATAGAGGAGGAGCATCTGTTTGTCTGATACCAAATGCACCCCCAAACCCTCTGACTCCATCTTCACAGCGGAGCTGTCTTCATTTGGTTTTATAATACAGAGCTTCTGTGATCTCCAATTCCAGAATTATTTGCCAATATTTGAATATGTGCCCAAGTTTTGCCTTCCTTAAGTGAATGCAGTTAAGAAACAATGGGAAAAACCCACTTTAATTGTGATGAAATGGAAAAATTTGAAACTTGTCTGTGCAAATACTTAAAGATAATAAATAAATTTTAAAGCTGATTTACGATCACATTTATATTCCTTGACTCTTTCTTTCCTTCTTTCCTTCTTTCCTTCCTTCTTTTTCTTTCTTTCTTTTTCCTTCCTTCTTTCCTTCCTTTCCTTCTTTCTTTCCTTTCCTCTCCCTCTATCTTTCCTTCTGGACAACCTTGTTCCTTCCTTCCTTTCTTCCTTCCTTCTTCCCTTCCTTCTTTTTGTGCCCATACTGAGATTGAACTAAGGACCCAGGCATTGTCCCCTAGCTATTTTTCCTCAACCTGATGCTCTACTATTTGAACCATACCACCACTTCCAACTTTTTGGTGATTCATTGAATGTAAGAGTCTCTCACAGATTTTTTTTCTACCCTAGATGGCTTTGAACTGAGATCCTTAGGTCTCAACCTTTTAAGTAGCTAAGGATTACACCAGTGCCCAGAGTCTCTGACCATTTCTTAATTTTCTTTTAACTCACCTTTTATCTTTGTAAAATGAACTGTATTTTTTTTTGCTCCTCCTGAATTTCATTGTGTGCCAAGAAAAATGAGGAAGAAAGGAAAGGAGGCCCCTAGCTTTTAATCATTCTCTTCATAAAGTACTTTAACTGCACGCCAGGAAAAGATGGAGGTTCTGGTGTCTGAGGTATTTTGTGCCATAAACTCCGATAATGGAAACAGATGGAAGAACCTCCTTGGAAGTGAAGGAGGAGTGTACACGCAGCTCACCCTAGCATATGAAGAGATTCAGGGCTGACACATGAAGGAATGCGTTGGGCACCGGGCCAGGAGAACACTCTTAATTCAGCCGCCAGCGCTTCAGCTTGAGATGGGAGACCCACAATTTCAGGATCTGGAACAACAAAGCTCCCAGGATTTAAAAACTCTGTGGAATATTTCGAAGCCTTTCCTGTCCTACCACGAGGACAGAAGTTCTCCGTGATTCAGGTCACTATGGCTGCCAGGCAGAGAGCCCATTCTGGCTTTTTCTAAGTGGGTCCCTAAAAACAACAACAACAACAAAGAAAAACAATAGTGGAGACCTGCCAGCTTTCAGGAGCCTCTTTTAACTAACTTCGGATTGTTTTTTAAAACCTGCAGCTGCCACAAGCAGCTACTGAAAGTGAAAGTGGAGAAAATCTTCCCTATACTGAGGCAGCCTTGAAATGATATCGGATGGGAGGAGGGAGGGGCAGGACATAGAGACTGTGACCTCTGACCCTAGGGCACTAGATGATCCCCAAGCATTTGGAGGTATCTCTCCTGGATATTGTGTTTTCCCAAGTAATAGCTGATAGAATTTCCATGTCATCCTTCAATGGCATTAATGTACAATACATGTTATCCTCTTTCTGTTTTTCTTGTATGAAATTTATTTAGTTGCTTTATTCATTTGATCTTATTTTGTGGTGTGTGTGTGTGTGTGTGTGTGTGTGTGTGTGTGTGTGTGCATGCGTGTTGGTATTGGGGCTTGAACTCAGGACCTAGATTTTGTCCCTTAGTTTCTTCACTCAAGATTGAAACTTTACTACTTGAGCCACAGTTCCACTTCTGGCTTTTTGGTGGTTTGTTGGAGATCAGAGTCTTATGGACTTCCTTGCTTGTGCGCTTTGAACCTTGATCTTCAGATCTCAGCCTCCTGAGTAGTGAGAATTACAGGCTTGAGCTATGGGCGCTTGGTTCACATTTGCATTTTGTTATTCTCTCTCTCCCTGTACTTAAATGTCAGCTCTGAGATGACAAAGGCTTCCGTCTGTCTCTCCAGCCATGTTGGATGCTTACCACAGAGCCTACTTCATAGAAGGCATTAAGAAAGCATTTGCTGAATGAATGAATGAATGGACAGATGGAGAATGAGTGGATGGGTGGATGGGTAGATGGATGGATAATGGATGGATGGATGATGGATGGATGGATAGATGGATTCATGAAAGCAAAGGCCCCAGAAAGAGGGTTGATTGGGCTTATGGAAGGAAGACCAATGAGAATGTCCTACATGCTTTTATTTTGTGGGAAGATCAGACCCTGTTGCCAAGCTTTCCTTGTGCATTGGTGATACTTCTTGCTGGTTCCTTTGCTTCATTGCCAGTCCTGTGAACAGACTGTGTTGTGAACAGCCCAGGGCCCAGCAAAGGGCTGAGCACCCAGAAGGACCTGAGCAGCAAGGGTAGCCCGCTCCATCTGCTGGACCTGCTGACACTTCTCTGTCAGTGGAAAGGTGACCAGGGAAAAAGGTGAGTGGCTTGAGTATCACAGTGGCAGCTTTGATTGTTCGTAAGAACATTCTTCAGACCACAGTGCAGCCCAGCCGTCTCTGTGGACAGGAGGCAGAGGTGTGAATCCAGCCTCTTTCTGTTTCTGCTCTTGTATTTTTTTCCTCCCATGAAGACCTAGTTTTTTGTAAGAATGTCATTCAAGCCAGATGAAGCTCATCTGGATTCTGGGAGATGTCCCTCCCTCTTCCTACCCCCCCCCCTCTTTCTCTCCCTCCCTCCCTCCCCTCTCTCTGTCCCATTGGCTGAGATTGAGGGATCCAAACAGTTCAGAGTATCAAGGCTCTGGGACCCCAGTGAAATATTTCCTGACTGATTCTCTAGGCCATCAACAGATAGGTTCCCAGAGGACCCCGGGCTGTGTCTGGGGAAAGAAACAGATCCCGGACTGGTTGAATTCCAGTGAGAATGTTGCTGGCGTTGATTTGCGGTTTGATAGTCAAAAATAATCCAAGCATTGCTTTTGCATGTGATTTATACAAGTGTCTTAATTGGCATCTTGATTATGTGATTGCGTGAGAGGCTGTTTTGAAGAAGGTATATCTCTAAATAGAAAAAAAAAAAAGAAGAAATATACAGCTGTGGAAAGTGTATCTGAGGATTTCCTGGCCCTGTTTTTTTTTTCTTCTTCTCACCAGCACTACATTTTCTGGTTTGTGCCCCTTTTGCTGGACCTTTAGTGGGAGACAGTCCCCCCACACCCCCCAAAATTACATAAATCTTCCTTGCAGACATGGTGCTGGGTCTGCAGTTTTTCCCTTAGATCTGCTGGGTTGTTTTTTTTTTCCTCCTCTGCTTCCTAACTCTTGGAGCTGTGGTTTCTCCTTAGTCTGATTACAGTTAATTATTTTTGAAATAACATTTTAAAGGCAAGTTATCTAAACTTTATGGCAAATCCGACAGAGAAGATCTAAAGAAAGAAAAGAAAAGAAAAACACAACAAACCAACCCTGAAACTCATAAAATCTTCCAGAACATTCTATTTTATGCAGTCCAGAATGTGACACATGGGGTCTTTAATAATTCACCGCTTGTTAACATTAAACAACTGTTAACATGCTCAAATAATTAGTTATGCTTGCTTGACATGTTTGCATCTTTAATAATTGATACATTTATCTTAATTACCAACAGTATTATAGGCATAATATGCAGCTTTTCCCCCCATCTTAAAATTTTAACAAAAACTGACTTTTTGCCAAAAACGATTATGCTCTAAGTTTTAATTACTCATTGTAATTAAATTGCAAGCTGCAGTATTTTACTAAAATATCTTTCACACACACAAAAAATATTTAATGGGGGGAAGAAAAGAGGTGATTTGTTGTTTATGCAGCAAAGTTAGTAAATATTTCATATGTTTGATATTACCCTTTCAGAGTGGATAGAAAATAATATTGCTTTCAAGATATGAGTCAATTTCAAAGTCTTCAGTGGCTGGCTGGGTGTTGATTCTGTAGTTGTTTCCCCCCACCCCTTACATTTCTATTCAAAATACCATTTTGATCTTCTATCACTCACCCCAACTTAGAAAAGACAAGTACTAATCTTTGTGTGGAAGAGAAAGGTATATTTAACTATCCAGGCAATTTCTGCTGCAAGGGATGATCCTTGATTGAAAACCAATGGAAGAGTGATACTGTGGCATTTTTTCCCTCTACCTCCTGCCTCCCCTTCCCCACAAGCCCGAATGTGTGAATGAGTTATGAATGGGTTGGAAAAGATGGTTCAGACTGAGTTAAGCTTCGTATTGAAATTCCCCTGAGAGAGGAGGCCGGCGTGTCTCCTGGTTAAGGGATACAGATGTAACTGGCAGGTTAGTGAGTGATGCATATTTGATGTCCAGCAAGTTAGCCTCAAGAAAATGCTACATCAGGAGAAGCAACCACTTGGTTTACCAATGGGGAAACTGAGGCATGCAGACCTTCATACCAGACTCACACAGTAACTAAGGTAGGAAAGAACTAATACACTCAGGTGGCATGTCCACAGTCCTGTCTCACTCATTCGAAGGACTTTCCTAACCTGTAGGTGGCCTTTTAGAAACTATCTGCCTGTCCAGGTAATATCTTGTCTTCACAACTACTCAGTACCATGACCTTAATGTCTCTCAAATTTCTAGGCCTCCTTTGGGACTCTTATTTCTTTTTTCATTTTTATTTCTTGTATGTGTGTCAGTGCTAGGGCTTGAACTGAGGGCCTAGGCACTGTCCCTGAACTTTCTCGAGGCTCTGTCACTTGAGCCACACTTCCACTGCTAGCTTTTTGGTGTTCCATTGGAGATGAGAAGTTTTACAGACTTTCCTGCCTATGTTGGCTTTGAACCATGATCCTCAGATCTCAGCCTCCTGAATAGCTAGGATGACACGTGTGAGCCAGTGGCCCTGGTTGGATTCTAATTCCTTTAGACTCCATTTCTCCTGCCCTGGGACTCCCCTAGGCAGGGAGTCACAGTGGCTTGGGAGAAGCCCCAACATGTTTTGCTACTTGATTATACAACTGCTGCAAATCATTAGAGGTTTTCAAGATTCAAATCATGCAATTAAGGGGCTCTTTGAAAATGACTAGCAGACCAAGAGTGAATCTGAGCTCCAGCAGAGAAAGAAAGAGAGGGAGGGAGAGGGAGAAGGAGAGGGAGAGGGAGGGAGAGAGGAAGAAAGGGAGAGAGAGCCAGAGAAACAGAGAGAGAGAGAGAGAGAGAGAGAGAGAATCTGGCCGGCCGGCCGAGAGCCAGGTTTTCTTCCCATACAGCTTTGTATACTAAACACACAAAATCCTTCATTTTGTCAATGAAATAACCTGACTTTGGGGATACCCAAGAGGAAGACAAGGCCACTGGATATCCAGCCCAGGAGAGGGATGTTTCCATGTAATTCAGCAGCTCTTAGGGGAACTTACACTAGCCTCATGGAAATCTTCCTCCTCTTCCTCCTCCTCCTCCTCCTCCTCCCTCTTCTTCTTTCTTCTCTCCTTCTCCTCTTCCTCCTCCTTCTCCTCCTCTCCTTCTTCCTACCCCTCTTCCTCTTCCAAGTAGTTATACAAAGAGGTTTAAATTCAACATGTCAGTTGATGAGTACAGTACACCTTGATCAATGCACCCCTTCCATTGTTCTCCCCATCTCTCCCAACACTTCTCGTCCTTTCAATTTTCTTAGTTATATTTTCACCTATATATGTGGAATATTATGACTGGAGTCTCCCACCCTTTCCTCTTCCCCCATTTGTCTCTCTCCCTCCCCTTGGCCTCACCACCCCTGAGCCACACACACTCAAGTATCAGATGCCTGATATTAATATTTGTTAGATTGAAAGTTAGTTGTTCAAAGGAGTTACACCATTGAATTCTCTTCAGCATATGCCGTGCTTTTAGTTAATAACTTTTGTTTGTGTGTGTGCATACAACTCTGTATGTTTACATAGATATTCATCATTTAGATCTGATTTCCACATATGAGAGAAAGCATGTATCCTTTGTCTCTCTGGGCCATCACTATAGAAAGCAGTTTGGAAGATTCCTCATAAAAACCAAACATGGAACTACCCTCTCTGCCCTATAATCTAGCCATACCACTCTTGGGTATTTATCCAAAAGATTACTAGTCAGAATATAGTAAAGCCACTTGCACAACCGTGTTCATTGCTGCATAAGTCACCAAAGAGAAGTTGTAGTAACAGCCTACATAGCCTTCAATGGATGGATGGATCAAGAAAATGGGATATCTATCTATCTATCTATCTATAAATTTTACTCATCCATCAGGAAGAATGATATATTATTTGTAGGGAAATGGATGGACTTGGGGAAAAAATAAATTAAGTGGAAATTCCTTCTTGAGAGTTGCAAAGAGGGGATAGAGTGAGATGACTCATGGACCTTGGTCCTTCTATCTCTCCATCTGACCACTCTCAGATCTACTCCCTCACAAGCCCAGTAGTCCCTTTGGGGTCTTAAAATGGCTGCCACTGCTCAGTCATCAATTTTCAGAGACAACACCAAGAGAAGAAACGTGAGAGTGGTCTCTCTCTCTGTCACTGCCCCTTGGAGAATCCTGTAGAGATCCACCAGTGGTTCATCACCAACTTGTGATCAGCTACTTCCTCTTGAAGCTCCCTTGGCAAATGGAATGGCATGGCTAGACCTGCCTTATACTTGGTATTAGAGCCAACCATGCAGTGAATTCTCCCATGCTAACCTTCCCTTTCAGAGCAGTCATTTTCTGAGTATAGGCCTGATGCTGGACAGTCTCAGGTGCACCAGAAAATGCAAAACAAAAGAACATAGACTCTGACCCCCATCCCAGAAAGTTTTACGTGATAGAGCAACGAGACATGTGTTTAAGCAAAACAACTAAATGGAAACCAACTGCAATTGTTTAGAAGAATAGGTAACAAATGCTTGGCTCAGCACAATTCTGTAGACATTTTCTAAGTGCTTGCAGTGTGCAGAGGTAGAGTTAAGGTATTATTTAGGAGATGAAAGGGACATAAAAAATGCATTCTTCCTGTTAAAGAGCTTCTTCGTTAAGGAGACCGGATGTGCATTTGAGGAACTGTTTCCCCCCCATTTTCCCCCTTAACTCCAGCAGAGATGCAGATGGCCCTTGGTTGGTTTAAAGGAGTATTTATGAAGAGTCGTTTCAAAGCTTCTGATGGGCCTTTGCATCGCTAAGAGAGTGGCCATTAAGACGTGTCTGTCGGATGAGAAAGCTTTTCACTCTAAGTAACGGAGAACCAGATTAACTGTCTTAACATTAAGGACATTCACTATTAAGATGTTTCCAGACTGGTTGTCAGCTCAGCCATGGAATTCAGAATTTTCCCAACCTTACATCCTCTCCACTTTGGTATGATAGACTTTTTCATTTGTGTAGATTAGGCCTCGTGGTGGCAAGACGGCCATTAAAGCTCCAGGCATCAAATCTATATTCAAAGTAGGAAGAAGATACTGTGCCAGCATACTTACTCTTTGTACCTATTTTTTGTTGTATTAATTTAATTTTCTTTTGTGCCAATCCTGGGGCTTACACTCAGAGCCTGAGATGTTATCCTTTAGTTTTTTCTCTCAAGGCTGGTGCTCTACCACTTGAGTCACAGCTTCATTTTTAGCTTTTTATTAACCAGTTAATTGAAGATAACAGTCTCGTGGACTTTTTCAGCCTGGGGTGGCTTCTGACTGTGATCCTTCAATTTCAGTAGCTAGGATTCCATGTGTGAGTCACCAGTGCCCGGCCTCATACCAGTCTTTTTCTTTGGAAAGAAAAAAATCTCTCTGAGATGTTAGCAAATGTTACTTACATCTCCCTGACCGAAAACTAGATCTCTTGGGTATTCCTATGTATAATGGAATCTGGACATCTACGGTAAAACATGGAAAGGAAGACAGCCTAGAGGTAGGCTTTTGGGTTGACTTATCTCCAGAGAAGAAGAGCCTCTCTTGGAGACCATAGTTACAATCAGACTTTGGTACCTCCTCATTTTATGCCTACCTCAGTTTACAATAGTACCCACTGCATAATTCTCTTAGGCAGGCAATCAAGGGTTAGGTTTCAAGCCAAGTTGCAACAAAGGGAGCTCCAATCTTGATCTTGCAGGACCTCTTTGAGATGCTCATTCTAATTCAGCCTCTTTCAAAGCTGGGCCAAGAGACTGTGATTTCTACCTGTCTTGAACTGGGGTTAAGAGATGCCCTCAGCCCTGTGAGACTACTCCAGGGCATTTTATACTCATGAAGGATGAAGATAGAGCAGCCACTTTTGCAGGCTAGTGTTCCCTAGATGCAATGCTGTCTGCAGGAAGGGAATACATTACTCAAATCGCAAGAAATGATGAGATGGGGTCTCCATGGAGTTCTGGGGTGAGCCGTGCTAGGATGCCTTTGTGTGGGAGGAGACAGAAGTGGGAAGAGAAGACCCAGAATGAAGATGGCACCCACCAGGCCCCATTTCCAAGTACTCCCAGCCACAGCCCTGATTTAAAGCAGGAGAGGGAGGCAGCGGGGCGGAGGGGGCTACACCGTAGAGCAAGAACAAGCCTCTCTATCCCAGCAGAGCACTTTCGTTCCTAGATGTGTTTTTCTTTGTGACTTTTGAGTTAATTTATTTATCTGACCACTCGGGGAAGGAAGAAAAGTACCATTTTATGAGTCCAGGAACAAAATCAAAAACAATAGCACATTTAGGTGCCTTAATTTTTCTGTTCACCAAGATTTATTTCGTTTTATTATATTTGACAGCAGTCAACAAACTACAAATAGGCAGCCGAGGGTGGCTCTTTCAGTACATAATGGTTCCTATACTCGGCGTGCCGAGTAGAGAATTTTCTTTTCTTTTTTTATGGCATACCGCATTTGGAACTTGCTCCCTTGTTCCCCCACCCTGCAAAAAAAAAAACCCTAACATACATAACTTTGTTCTCCTGGCACAAACCAGCCAAATGCATCCAGTTCACTGATGCTGAGGGTAGCTCAGCTAGATTCCATGCATGATGGCTCCTTAAGAAAGTAGAGTGGTGAGTCTGGCATGTCTGGGGACTCGGTAGTGATTTTAAGGGCTGGAGTTGGTGAGGTGGGGTACCTGGGATAATTGAGGGTGCCCTGCTCAGCCTCAAGGGAGCAACACAATGGTGGGATTGTGTGTGTGTGGGGGGGGTTGTTCTCTCTTTTTTTGAATATTTTTTATTAGCTTTAAGTAGTTGTGCAAAAGAGTCGCCATCCACAAAAGCAGTTTGTGAATACAGGGCCTCTTGATCATGGACGCCCCTTTCAACATTCTTATAAACAAATGCACAGGATGGTGAACCTTGCCACTAGGCACTGGAGAAGGGGTAGTTTGGGGAAGTCCTGGATATTTGGGTGAGTCAAACTTGGCATTGTTGAACAAGGGTCCTGGCCTGGAAGGACTGGTCATGGGAGCCATCATGGAGGCCAGCCTTACGATTGAAGACTCCTGGAGGACAGTTCTGTGCAGACTTTGGGGCATCCTCTTTCCACGCTGACATCTGTTCACGCTGGGATTTCAGCACCCACCTGACAAGTACTCTTCATTACCTCAGTGCATATCCAAGGTCCAGATATTCCTTGTGACTTCTACACACCCTTGTCCTTGTGGCTGCTAATGCTTGTGTAAGAGACATGATGTGTGTTCACCACTGGTCCCAATGGAAGCCCAAAGACCCCTCTTGTTTATAGCTAACCCTGTGCTGGCCATCCATCTTAATTAATCTTAATTAATTCAGTGAGTCTTGATCCACCACACCCTTTTCATCTTTTCCCCTCCTTCTCTCCCAACCTCACCCATCCCCTCAATTTTCCTAGTCTCCTCTTCACATATTGAATATTATTTTTATTAATGTTATTATTTGTCAGTCATGGGGCTTGAACTCAGGACCTGGGCACTCTCCCTGAGCTCTTTATCTTGAGGATAGCCCTCCACCATTTGAGCCACAGCTCCATTTTCAGTTTTCTGGTGGTTTATTGGAGATAAGAGTCTCACGGACTTTCTTGCCCAGGCTGGCTTTGAACTGCGATCCTCAGATCTCAGCTTCCTGAGTAGGGAGGATGAGAGGCAGGAGCCATCAGTGCCAGGCCATATAGAATAGTATTGCTTTCTCCCACACTTTCTCTCTTCGTTTATCTACCCCTCCCCTTCCCCTTCACCTCACCCCCACTTTATACATCATGAATACCAGCTTCCTGGTATTCATTTTGTTAGATTGTAAGTTTGCCTTTTCAATATGGACTTGGAAGGCTCTGCTCCTGGGGTATAACAGGGTTCAGGCTCTGAGAACCTGAATCTGAGCCTGAAAGTATCATGTTAATGGTCCCCATGAATTCATGGTCTGCCTTTATACACTTACAAAGAGAGCCTTTCTTTCTCCTGACACATCCATTTATTCAGAATTAGCATGTAAAACCTTAAATTAGGTATTCTGCACTTGGGTTCTGACAGAGCCATTACTTTTTATGCTGAGAAGAGTTGAGTTAATTTTAAATTATTAAGGCCCAACACCTGAATAAAGCAGATCAGGCATCTAATGTAGAAACACAAACTAGATTAAAATCCATTTCTCACGGTGTGCCAGTAGCTCATGCCTGTAGTCCTAGCTATTCAGGAGGCTAGGATCTGAGGATCAAGGTTCAAAGCCAGCCCAGGAAGGAAAGTCTGTAAGACTCTTATCTCCAATGAACCAGCAAAAAGTTGGAAGTGGAAATGTGGCTTAAGTGGTAGAGTTCCAGCCTTGAGTAAGAACATTCAGGGATAGCACCCAGGCTGAGTTCAAGCCCCAGGACTGGCACCAAAACAGGAGGGAAGGAAGGAAGGAGGGAGGGAGGGAAGGAAGGAAGGAAGGAAGAAAGAAAGAAAGAAAGAAAGAAAGAAAGAAAGAAAGAAAGAAAGAAAGAAAGAAAGAAAGAAAGAGTGGCATATTTAACCTTCTTTGATCAGGTCCTGAACAGTTTGGAATTATTTAATATGAATTGCTAATTTAACTGCAAAAATTTGAGCTTTTCTCCAAACAAATCTCACAAATACACTGTGGCTGTCAGTCATGGGCAGTCATTGGCTTACCAATGCCTTCGGTGAGCCTTGAACTCCTCTGTGTGTGTGTGTGTGCGTGTGTCTGTCTGTCTGTCTGTCTCTCTGTCTCTCTGTCCCTCTGTCTGTATTGGGTCTTGGCTTTTTTTTTTTTTTGCACAAGGCTGGTACTCACTTGACCTTTGAACCACACACACACCTCCACTTCCAGCATTTTTGCTGGCTAATTAGAGGTCAGAGTCACATAGATTTCTCTGCCCAGTCTGGCTTGGAACCATAGTCCTCCTATCCCAGACTCCTGAATCACTAGGATGATAGGCCATGGAAGGTATCAGAGTCAAACTAAGCCCTGGATTCTTAACCAGAACTTCTCTGGTCAGATTGGAGAGATCAGAACCCAGAACTTATGCCATGCATATGAGCAGCTTCTGGTAGCCTCTGCTACCAGAAAATTCTGGAGAATTTTCTCGAGAAGAATGGGATAGGGATTCCTCTCTTCCCTTGAAGTCTAGGAAAGTTCAACTCAGGGCTACAGGTGGGGGTGGGAAGGACGAGAAGCAGTGTTCTGTACGTACTAGGATCAGAATTTTCTAGACTTCTGGAAGCT
The DNA here is from genome assembly GCF_000151885.1 of Dipodomys ordii. NCBI lineage: Eukaryota > Metazoa > Chordata > Mammalia > Rodentia > Heteromyidae > Dipodomys > Dipodomys ordii. The sequence continues at coordinate 1,480,991 of NW_012267308.1, forward strand.
GTGGGAAATCTCCCAGGAATTGAACTTGATCAACTCTTTCGGCCTACCTTTGAACTAAATCCTGTAGAGATGGACTTGGGGCAAGAGAAACTTCTGGAAGAAAGAATTCTGGGAGTGGAGAGTTTGGGAAAGCTTGAGACACAAAGTTCAGCCTGGTCCTAGTGTATAAAATACAAAACTGATGGTGGTTTGTGGAGGGCTCTGATGGATCCAGGAAGATCTCCAGGTCCCTACCGCGGCCAGCCCGATGGACACCACCCAGCAGGGCTGGGCCTGGCTGGGGCTCAGGGCTACGGAACATTCTCAATTCATCTACCAGGCAACAGCCAGCGTAGTCATGAGGAGTGTCGTGTTCAGTTTTAAAATGCCACAAATAACAGATTTATAGATTTTTCTAAATACATTATTTTAGCTTGACAGCATTAATCATTCATGCTTCCTTCTTTCATTTTTTCCCCCCTAACCTGCAATGGATTATTGAAACAGAAAATAACAACTAGAAACGCTGGCAGCGGTATCAAAATGTCAAGTTTGTACTTACAGTTGTATGGGCCCCGACAGGGTCAAGAGCTCCAATTATTTGTGTATGTACACAGTGGCACAACACGAAAGGTTATGTCACCTGCAGCTATTTTCTTGCCGATTTAAATAGGACTGATATTCCACTCTACAGCAAGCCGCTGACACGGAGCAGAGGATTGTAAAATAGTGCAAACTCTGGTGTCAGAACCTCACACAACCCTGGGTGATGGGGACCAGCACTGGGGGCGAATTCACACGTGGTGGTGTGAGCCCACTGGGTTATTCCCAGCCTGCCTTTTGTTTTTTGTTGTTTTTGTTTTCACTTAATCATGAGGCAGAAGTGAAATCACAGGGCCTGGAAGCAGGAAGGCAGGCTCCTCTACTCTCCAACATGTCTTCTAGAGACCAAAAGAGGACATCCCAACCATGTTTAACCAAACCAACAATCGACACACATCTCCCAGGGTGTCATGGAGACACCTTGGTAGGAGAAGTTGCATGGACCAGATCAAGGAGGCATGTTGTATGTTTTCTATAAATTATTCTCCTTCTCCTTCTCCTCCTTCTCCTCTTCCTCCTCCTCCTTCTTCTTCCTCCTCCTTCTTTTCCTCCTCCTCTTCTTCCTTCCCCTCCTCTTCTTTGTCCTCTTCCTCCTTCTTCCTCCCCTTCTCTTCTTCCTTCTCCTCCTCTTCCTCCTCATGTTTCCCCTTCACTTCTTCTTCTTCTTTCCTCCTTTCCCCCTTCCTCCTCTTCCTCTTCTGCTTCCATATTGTGTAATTATCTTGATATAAACATCCCAGAGCAGGCAAATCCAGAGAGAGAAAGCAAGAGGATGCAGATCATGCGTCTTAAAGTTTTCTTTTTGGAGTGCTAGAAATGTTCCAAAGTTACTGGCAATTGTGGTACAACTCTGCAAATATACTTTAAAAAAAACACAGAAGTTAAAAGGGTATATTTTGTAGCATGTGAATGATGACTAAAAAAATCTATCAAATGATGGGAACTAGGGACAAGATGTTCCCAGGAGTATCTCTTTATTTCTCTCATCTGTTTCTTCTCTCTTCCAAACAGCTTGCTTGCTTTCTTTGTTCTCCAACCCAAATGTGAGCAAATGGTCTCCTTCAGCTCCTGATGGTCTGGTATTTTGTACAAGAAGAGATCCACCCCTGTGAGGCCAGGTTCTCCAGGGTCATGGGTCAGACCCACATTTTCTCATGCGGACACACCTGAGTCATTCTAATATGAGTATATTAATATAATTGTAGGGAATGAAGGGAAGGAATGCTTCCAAAAAGGGACTAAGGAAGAGCAGACTCTCCTTAGATGGACTGTCCATCACTGATATTAACCTTCTCACTTCTACCTAGAAGAGGAGGAGGAAGAGAAGGAAGAGGAGGAGGAGGAAGTGGAGGAGGAGGAGGAAGAGGAAGAGAGGAGGAAGAGGAAGGGAGGAGGAGGAGGATAATTTACAGAAAATTCACAATGTTTTCATTTACAGAAAATTCACAGCTTTCTTGGTCTTGTCCATGCAACTTCTCCAGCTGAAGAGACTCCATGAAACCCTGAATGATAACTAAAGAATCCTGGGCTCTGATGGCGCATGCCTGTAATCCTAGTTACTCAGAAGGCTGAGATCTGAGGACCACCATTCCAAACCAACTCATGCAGAAAAGTTATTTAAATAGAGACACAAGTAGACAAAGACACACAGCTATTTATCATAACTCTTCTGGTGCTGTCTAGCTAGATTTCCATCCCTGTGGGTTTTGTTTTGTTTTATAGTGTGCCAGTACTGGGGTTTGAACTCAGGGTCTTGTGCTCTTTGTTTAGCTGTAAGCTCAAGTCTGGAGCTCTACTATTTGAGTCACATCTCCACTTCCAGCTTTTTGCTGACAGATAAGCATCTCTCAGACTCATCTACCCAGGCTGGCTTTGAACCTTGAGCCTCGGATCTCAGCTTTCTGAGTAGTTAGGGTGACAGCCACCAGTGTCTAGCTTTAGTCACTTTCCAGATAGATGTTTTTCTTGCATTTTTGCCTGGGGCTGAGCTGGGACTCCAATCCTGTTTATACCTTCTGTGTAGTGGAGATTACAGGTGTGGAACTGGTTGGTTGAGATGGAGTCTTGCCAATTACCCGCCACCAATCCCCCACATCCCCACTACCTTTAAACCAGAATCCTACTGATCTCTGCTTCCCGAGTACTTAGGATTACAGGCATCAGTCACATTGTCCAGCTTTGATGTGTCAAAATTTTATGAGGTACAAGGGTCATTTTTTTCTTTTGTCATTTATATCATTCAGAGCATCAGATATAGCCCTGGAGGTTTGTGCTAGAATTCAGTGTAGGGAGCTGGATTCCAATAAAAAAAATTTTTTAAACCCTAGATTTTATACAAACCCATATCATTTTGGAGGCCATCTTTAAAAATATGTTACGCATACAAAATTAGGATCGAGAGTAAATATTTAATTAGAATAAGAAAAGGAATCCGTCTTTGGAAAGACTGACAAATATCACAAATATTTCAAAAGGAAGCATATTTTATTAACCAACATTTTTATTAATTAACATTCTGACACATCTTTAAAGCACATTTTTTTCTGTTCCTTTTTTATTTTGGAGGGCGACATTCTCTTTGATCAACAATTTCATAATGTCATTTTCTATAGTCAGAATAGAAAGAGCCTTTCCTGTGGCATGCATAAAACATGTAAATTCACACTCAGATGAATTTTCAGGGTGATGTTAAACTGCTACAGATCTGCGCCTTACAAACATATGAATTCTTATACATTCTGTTTTTCTTACTCTTCCTTTAAAAAATGGGGGGGGAGGAGATGTAGGGGTGTATTTGGAATCACATGTTTCCTGTTAAATAGATTCCTTATAGGAGATGACTTTCATTTTGATTAGGTATTGATAATAATATATTCTACTTTAATAATTTACATTTCCAATGACACACGAGCATCTGGCTCTATAAACTTCAAACCTTTTCAATCCTCCACAATCCTTTGCGGTGTTGTTGGATATGTGCATATTTTGGTAGAAACTTCTGATCCTGCGTGGGGTTTCTGCTTCAGCTGCATGCATGGGGTACAAGCGTGGGTGGGTGGGGGGACAGAGGGCTGGAAGAAAACAGTCTTCCAGTCATTCTGAACGCTGCCAGTATGGGAGAGCACACAGCTGCATGCAGAAGTAACTGTCAATACCTAAGCACATTCCTTCAGATCCAGAGAGAATGTCTTCACACTCAGCCTCCCTTTAGCCAGAACTCCAGCTCAGTCCTTTCAACTCCAATCTACCCAAGAGGACTTGTGTGAAGAGAAAGTTAGAGCGGGGGGGGGGTTCCCAATCAACTGTGTCTATTGAATACCTTTAAAATCTTCCAAAGCGCATGGCCACAGTAATCAGATTCCCAAAATCCCCTGGAAGGATTTCAAAGAAGCTAGCACAGGTAAGCAGTCCTAAAGATCGAGTTGCATTAATGTCAAGATGAAGTTACTTTTTGTCCAGAATGTAACTGTTTGGGGATATCCTCAAAAGGAATCATGGATATATTAGCTGGGTGAGTTATTGTGAAATATAATTATTCTTTTAAAAAAATGTGCCAGTTCTATGGCTTGAACGCTGGGCCTAGGAATTATCTTTGAGCTTTTGCATTCAAGGCTAGCACTCTACTACTTGAGCCACAGCTCCACTTCAGGCTTTTTTGATTTGTTTTGGTTATTGGTGGGTAATTGGAGATAAGAGTCTGGGACTGGCTTTGAATTGTGATCTTCACATCTCAGCCTCCTGAGTAGCTAGGATTATAGGCATGAGTCTCTTTGGGTTTTTTTTCTTTAGTTATATTTTTATTACCTTTAAGTCGCTGTACAAAGAGGCTATAATTCACCATGTCAGTTCATGAGTCCAGTGCACCTCCATGGGTGTCCCTCCCTTCCGCATTCTCCCCCATTCCTCCCAATTCCACTCCTCCTCCCTTCAATTTTCTGAGTTTCGTAGGATGTGCACTGAATATAAGGACTGCTTTCTTCCCCCTTCTTCCCTTTACTCTTCCATCTTCTCTAATGTAACCTCAAAAGGATGCACTCCGTGACCTATTCCTTTTTTTAAAAAAATGTTTATTTTTGCCTCACCCCTCCCCACACCTCCTGAAAGCAATGCATCCAGCTGACCTGCGGCTGTGACCTCTGAAACTTTGATCCCAAACCAGCTGATCCTTATTTACATTATTTTCCCAGGTGTTTGTCACCGTGATGGAAATCTGTCTTGACTCTCAGCTTCTCTGGATCCCGCCATGCAGGTGATATTCACCCATGGGGACCTGGTCTCCTGTCCACTCAGCCTTGGTCCTTGGGGTGGGAAGGCGGTCAGCAGTTTTGGCTGTCTCTCTTATTCGTCTTGAGTCTATTGGAAAACAGTTGGAGACCTCTACTCTGGAAAGTCACAGCAAAGGCCCTGGGGCAGCTCTTGATACCTTTGATAAAATCATGGATCATCCATGAATTACTATAGTAGCCAGTGGCAGCTATCTGAGCTCACCATTGCCAAGAATTTTCTGGAAAGACAGGCTGAGAGTAAAGATGAGTGGTTCTCAAAAACAAAAACAAAAATGTGGAACAACCGATGAATGGATTAATTAAACATGGTATAGATACACAATGGAATTGTACTCAGCCCCTGGAAAGAATAAGATTATGTCATTTACAGGGAAATGGGTGGACCTAGAACACATCCATGCTAAGTGAGGTCAGCTAAGCTCAAAGATGAAACGGTGTATGTTTTCTCTCATTTGTGGAAGCTAGGTAAAAAATATAATTGGACATGATCATCTATTCAGGACTCCAGGGATTCACACACAAACCATTGACTAAAGGGGGATAATCTTCGTGAAGGGACCCCAAGGTGAGGCTTCTCTGAGCATTTAACATGCTATCTATTGAAGAAAGAAGAAATAACATTGAGGCTGGAGACTGGGTAGAGAAAACCTCAGCCAACCTACCATCAAAGGCCACCTGCTCCAGATTCAAAACAACTGCCCCAAGAATCACAACCAGAAGGACCGACCTCCAGCACCCAGTACAAAGACATTTGAATTATTGATTCTCCAGAGCAGTGTGAAAGAACTACAGGCAGTGTACAACTCCCTTGTACCCCAGATCTGATCACTGGATGGTGCAGTGACACAGCATGCCCCCCAGATCTCACCCGTGGATGGTGTAGTGACAAGGTATGCATTTGCCGATAGACAGCTGTTTCATGATTCTCCACCAAGGCGACGTAAACAAGATCACTCTGCCAGTTGAAAGTTTTAATTAGATTTATTAATTCCAGAACGCAGTTGAAATGTGTTGAGTATTGATTGTAATGGGCTCTGTTTTAAATATAATTAATTCACGATCTGCATAATTGCTCATTACCTGTGCCTTAATGATGGGGCATAAAACATTGTTGATCACTAACACAATACTAATGGGAAGACAAGTGTTCTCTGATAACTTTGGATTCTTGAGGTTGGTGGGGTGTTGTTGTTGTTGTTGTTATCTTCTTAATTTTTCTTGTTGCTGAATGAGCAGACATTTCATTTGCTTCGGAAGGAGAGGGAGAGAAAGTCGGAAGACGGCTATGTCTCCAATGACAATCAGTACATGGAGACAACTTGATAAACACCGGATATTTATGATGGTTCTATGACTACCTTCGCTGACAAGATAAAGTAAATACTCTTTTTGTGGGACATTACAGCTGCACAAAGCCAAAGCGACTGTCCAAGGGAACTGAAGAAAAATTTGAGTATAAATGTACTGTGCTCGAGGCTGGCTCACAGGCCACGAGGATCTATTAGCAGTTTGACAATTTCTACCTAATCACGTGAAGAATTTCATGATTTTCCTTCTCCCCACTGCTGTAACCAGCACAATACATCTTTTCTAAGGGAGGGGGGAACCTATCCAAATCTATGATTCTCCCTGTGTTTTTCCCCATACACCATAAATCCTAAAGATAGTTTATGTCCTTATTACTGCTGGCATTTCTTTTGTACCTATAACAAAATTTGAAATATATACTCCATATACCAAAAAAAACCTCACTTCGCAAGAAAAATCTGAGTTAGGTAAGATTTTACTGGCTGTTGATTCTAGAATTTTTTTTGAGAGAGGATACTAGTTTCTTTCCTTTTTTCCTTCCTTCTTCCCTCCCTCCCTTTCTCTCTCTCCCTTCCTTCCCTCCCTCCTTCCTTCCCCCCTCTCTTTCTCTTTCTTTCTCTCTCTCTCTTTCTTTCTTTCTCTTTTTCTTTCCTTCTTTCTTTCTTCCTTTCCCTCCCTCCCTCCCTTCTTCCTTCCTTCCTTCCTTCCTTCCTTCCTTCCTTTCTTGCCCTGGTGTTTGAAACCAGGGTTAAGGCACTATCCCTGAGCTTTTGGCTCAAGGATAGTGCTCTATCACTTGAGTCACAATGCCACTTTTGGCTCTTTATTGGTTTTTCTGGAGATAAGAATCTCACAGACTTTCCTGCCCCAGCTGACTTCA
>NW_012267308.1:1492301-1512838 GCF_000151885.1 Dipodomys ordii
TGCAGAGTTAAAACAATCTCAAGTCACAGCTGAGGCCTGGTTGGCCATGAGCTCAGCCTTTGTCCTTGGAGGAGTTCTCGAGAAATTATGGTGATAATGATGATGATGATGATGATTTTGTTGGTTGTGGGGCTTGAACTCAGGGCCTGGGTGCTGTCCCTCAGCTCTTTTGCTCAAGGCTAACACTCTACCATTTGAGCCACAGTGCCACTTCCAGTTTTCTTGTGGTTAATGGGAGATAAAAGTCTCATGAACTGTCCTGCCCAGGCTGGCTTTGAACAGTAATCTTCAACTCTCAGCTTCCTGAGGAGCTAGGATGACAGGCATGGGCCACCAGCACCAGACTTATTATTTCATTACTAGAACAGAACAGAAACAAGGTGATCTCCGAAATTGTTGGCTGTTTGCTTTAAGGTGATAAGAAAGAGACTTGACTTTTTAGAAGGGCAGTTTGCCTTCCACACATCATGTTCATCAGTGAATCTGCTTTTCAGAAGCCCGCAGTAGTTATAAAGGGACTGCAGCAGAGCATTCATTCACATTACCCAGCAAACGCATCTTTTAAGTTGCTTCTTACAAATACAACTACTCAATTCTTGGTGCCTTGACTTCCCCACTTGTAAAATGGATCCAAGCAACTTGTCAAGTGACTCAGCATGTCACAGACAGAGCTGGGAAAAGCTCAGGAGCAGAGATAGTTGTTAAGGTCCTGTGGATCTCCCATCCATAGGGAAAGAAAAGGGGGCTGAAGGATCAGTGCTGGAAAAACTCAGGGCTGGCTTTGAACACCCGACAGATGCATGTCTGGGATTTCAGTTAGGACACCTATGACCTGGAACAGGTGAATTGTTTTTAAATTCTATTCTTATTATCTTTAAGTAGTGGTAGGAAGGGGTTACAAAAAACACTTTGCTTATTTTCTAACCTTCCACTTTTTTCTAAGACCCCTTCTAACGGAGTTTTCTCCCTTAACATTTCACCAAATAAAACAGTCTCAATAATTTAATAATAACTTCTTGTCAAATCCAACATCTGATTCTCAGTCCTCACCTTACCCAATTTACAAGTAGTTTTTGACTGAGTCAGTAATTCCATTCCACTCTTGACTTCTGGGGTCTCAAACTTTTCAATTCTCCTGCTTTCTTAATCACATTTTCTTTTCCAGACTTCTGTATATTTGGGTATTCTTGGATTCCCATCACTCTGTTCTCCTGAACAGGTGAATTGGACCCGTGAACCTGATGCCACAGTCTCACTTGGTAAACCAGGATACCGGCTTTGGGCGGCGTCTCACACTTTGTGGCGATGGAGAGATGAAAAACTCACTGTCCTCTAAGGAATCTATGCTGGCCAGATTGAGCACGAATATCTATGTATCTTTTGGAGAACTTGATATGGATGGGGAAAATATGAATGACCTTTATCCAGCATCCAAATAGGAGACTTCGACATGAGGAAAAGCTGTGGGAAACACAGGAAAAGAAACTGAGGCATAGGAAAGGAAATATTTGCCCAAGGCTCCATGGCTGGTTTGTAGCAGAGCAAACATGAGATTCCTGAACTCTTACCATGTCCTGCCAACTAAGAAAGCTTAGCATTTTTTTTTGAGAATAGAGATTGAAGGGGAGGGGGGGAGAGGGGGACTGCTTGATTATCAGTGAAATCGATCAACAGAGTCACCATTTAATTAAAAAATATATCAAAACCTTTCTTGATAATGATCGACCTGTTACGCTGGAGCAATTAAAATGGTGATTTTATTTACGGAGTTACTGCCAACTCTGATGATTTTTTTTTTGTAATGCCCTTGTGATAACTCAATTGGAAATATGTGGTAAGACACAGTTGTGTAATGTCTTTTCTTAAGATAACTTGTGTCACAGCCAACTAGGGAGTTCATTCGATAGGCCCACTGCAGGAAGGAGACCCCCCCGCAGTGCCATTTGGATTTTGATGGCTCTGGAGGGACCCATCAGGAGCCTTAGATCGGCCCTGTATTTGAACCAGTGAAGTACACCCCCCTACCCCCCACCATGTGTTCAACAACCCAAAGGCTACTATACACACTAATTTGCAGTGGGTGCTTCTTTTTTTTTTTTTTTTAGGATTTAAATATAATCGTGGTAAAATTAAGTTTGCCCTTGGAAAGTTTGCCTTAGAAACTTCTAGAAGGTCCTCTGCTATGACTGGGCCCACTCAAAGTTCCTCTGCAGGGGGCTGGGAAGGTGGCTTCGTGGTAGAGGGCTTGCCTAGCATGCATGAAGCCCTGGGTTTGATTCTTCAGTACCATATACACAGAAAAGCCAGAAGCGGCTCTGTAGCTCAAGTGGTAGAGTGCTTGCTTTGAGTGAAAGAAGCTTAGAGACAGTGCCCAGACCCTCCTGAGTTCAAGCCCCAGGACTGGCCAAAACAAAACAAATTCCTCTGAGGAATTTGGATGAGTTCAAAGGGAAGAGGCGGGGCTTAGGGGAATGATGAAGTCATAAACAGGCCCCTGAAGCAGAGGTTAGTGTCCTGAGGAGACTCCAGGAAGCATCCTCTCCTCTTCGGACATGTGAGCACACCATGAGAAAGCACTGGCCATGAACCAGGGAGTGAACCTCCCCAGACACCAGCTCTGGTGATGCCTCTATCTTGAATATCCCACCTTCCAGAAAGATGATCTGTACATTTCTGTTGGGCATAAGCCACCCAATTTAAGATACGGACTAAGATGACAAAACATCTTCCCCCACACACACACCTCACATGCCAGTCCTTCACACTATCCAGAAGAGTAAAGGTCAGGAAATTCTCCACTCAGACAAGCTCACATGTAAAAGCTGGTATTCTGGCACAGACAAGTCAAAAGCCATGTAGATTTGACCTTTGACCAGGAAGTATAAGCCTGCCTTCCTAGAAAATTTAAATTGATTTACATCTCTCACGTTCCATACCCCAGTTTACCAAATGTCCCCCTCCTTCCAAAAGAAAATATCCCATCACTACTGCCTTCATGGGTTCCCATACTAAAAGTTCTGGAATGTTCTGAATCCATAAATTAGCTTCATTTCTGGCCTATTATTTTTCTAATGTATCTGACCACAAAATGCTTTCTCTCCTCCCTCCTCTCTTTTCTAAGTCATACTGTTAAGAACAAATAATGGATATAACTAGATGAAAACATTTTTTTATTGTGAAAATACTGTACAGAGGGGTTACAATTACATGGGCAAGATAATGAGTGCATTCCTTACCAAGCATTATAGCCTCCTCCTTTGTTTCCCCTTCCCATCCCTTCCCCTTCTCCCCCCAACACCCCCCACAACCCCCCTCCCCCCCACCATGCTCTTCACCTCTTGTCTTTTCTTCTTCTCTTCTTTCCTCTGCCCCTCTCCCTATCCTCCTCTTTTATTTTCTTCATCTCCACCTCCCTCTTCTTTTCTTCCTTCTTCTTCTCCCTCCTCCTTCTTATCCTTCTCCCCCTCTTTCTCCTCCTCCTCTTCGTTTTCCTTTTCTTTCCTCCCTCTCCTCCTCTTCTTTGCCGCCGCCGCTGCCTCCTCCTCCTCCTCCTCCTCTTCCTTTTCCTTCCTCTCTCTCTCTCTCTCTCTCTCTCTCTAGGCCCTCTGCCCTACAATCATGAGTCTCAATGGGGAAGACCTTTGCATAGATACAGTGAGCACATTCAGAGGTATGTTAAGGTTGGCATTGGGACAATCCATAGATCCATACTTAGGGAACTCTCTCCAAGGCTGAGTAGCCACAGATATCCCACAGGGCCTTAGAGAAAGATCTGGAAGGTTATAGAATTCTGATAAGTGGACAAAAACGAAGAGGGTTTCCAAGTATTGTGTTGGGGGCTGAGGGCAAAGTCTTTACACTGGCATAAAGTAGCAGCCGGTGTGAAAGGAAAAGTTGCAAACAGGTAACAAAAGATTTCTGGGCTGTGGCCAGAGCTGTGGAGGCAGCAGGGAAATGCGGGAGTTTCTTTAGGAAGATGATACATTAATAAACCGGTCCTAATTAGAGTCAGATGACAGCGCTGTTACCATCCATGAACTTTATACCTGATGAGACATTCTAGATGAGATTTAGCCTGTTTCCAAGCCTCTGAGCCTGCTCAGATTCCACCCTTCCCAACCAACAGCAGTACATTAAAACACAGCCAGCAAAGACAGAGGCCAAGGGACAGGAGAGAACACAATGAACAGGGAACGAGCCCATCTCCTTTAGACTCAGAAGCAGGAAGACAAAGGCAAGCAAAAATATCCCAGGTTTTGAAGATCTGGGAGAGTGAGATTATTATTTTTTTTTGGGGTCCGGTCATGGGGCCTGAACTCTGGGCCTGGGCGCTGTCCCTCAGCTCTTCAGCTCAAGGCTAGCGCTCTACCATTTGAGCCACAGTGCCACTTCCAGCTTTTTTCTTTTGGCTTATGTGGTGCTGAGGAATCGAACTCAAGGCCTCAGGCATGCAAGGCAAGTGCTCTACTACTGAGCCACCTTCCCAGCACCGAGATTATTTTTTAAGGAGTTCTAAATAACTAGCAAAAAGCAGGGCTGGGGGCATGGTTCAAGTGGGATAGTGCCCACTTAGGTCAAGGCTTTCAGTTCAAACTCCAGTACTGTGCAAGAGAAAAAAAAATGAAAAGATACTAGCCCTGAAATCAATGAAGCTTGTGGATGTCATCGGACTGAAACACAGCCTAAAACATCTCTGGTCTACTGGCATTCGCCAGACTCCAGATGGAGTCAGGCACAGGTGATCCAGTACCAGAGTGCACACGCGTGTGCCAGCAGCAAGACGTTAGTGGCATTTCTAGCAAGGTCATGTGCCTGCAGGACCCCCCCCCATCACTAATACTAGCATGGGAACCTTCTTTTGGCCACCATCTTTACCCACTAGAGAATCCTTGTACTGGAAGGCCTATTTTTAGTACAGTACAAGTCAGATCCTCCCCACCCCCATGACTTCTCCATTTCCTTAGGACTTTTAGATTTACCACTTAAATATTTATAAACTGTTACAATTATTTATTCAAGGTTTATGTTATTATTATATTTAGTACAGAATATTCATTTCTTCCTACAAAAGAAAAAAAAAGTCTTTCCATTAAAGGCCGTGTGTTAACGATGCAGTAAATTGTCTTTGAGCTCAATAGTGAAAGGTCCCCTCTCCTTTGACAACCCTAAGTAACCCTTATTTAAAAGTGGAGGTACCTACATCATTGGGAAATGCATCGCTCTTGATTCCACAGATGTTATTCTATGCAGATTTGAGATTTTTCTTTCCATGCTTACACAGAGAAATTTTTACCCTCAGAAATCACCACAGCATCGAAAGCAATTGATGCTCTTGCAGTCCATGGTTTCTTCAGTGACTCTTATAAGCATCTGTACCTGGGCACACAAGTGTGTATGTGTGTGTGTGTGTGTGTACATACACATGTATGAACAAAATCTTGATTCTAGTTTAGTTTCATCCAACTAGCCATCCATTCATCCATTTCTATTTTTTTTGTTTGTTTTTTTGATGTTAACACTAGGGCTTGAACTCAGGGCCTTGGATTCTTGTTTGGCGCTTTCACTCAGGCTGGTACTTTACCACTTGAGCCACAGCTCAGTCTTCTTTCCTCTGTCGACCTAATTCCATACCTGACCGCCCCACCCCTTGATGACCCCATGTAACCTCGGCCTTCCTGACTTTCAGAGTGGCTCCAGAAGCCCAGGTGATACCACATGGGGAAATAAAAGGTGAAGGAACGCAGCATCTTAAGGCTGCAATTATTAATTGATAAATGCTCAGAGGACCAGGATCTAACATGGCTGCCTCCATATTCTCGATGGGTCTCCCCAACCAAGGGGGATGTTGCATTTTCTAGACCAAGGTCTGTGTCTTGACTAGAAGGGAAGTGAGGGCTGTCTGGTTACCCTATTGCTAGGAGTTGTAAGCTGTATGGAGAACCCAGCTCCAGGCTTGCTCCCTTTCTAGTTGGACCTTAGGGCAGACTCTTTGCCTGGGCCATTAGTTGGAGTAGTGGGTCACGCACTGATTCTTTTTTAATCAGTTGTGGGACTTGAACTCAGAACTTGGGCGCTGTTCCTGAGCTCTTTTTGTTCAAGGCTAGCTAACACTGGATCCAAAGCACCAATTCCAGTTTTCAGTTGCTTAATCGGAGATAAAAGTCTCATGGACTTTCCTGCCCTTCTTTCGATCTCCAAATGGATAGATCTCAAGCCACTGCTGGAATTTCAAATCCCACTCAATGACCAGTTCTTCTTGCATGTTGCTCTGGGTCTTTCTTCAGTCACATAAATCAAGACTCTACAAATTTAAGGCAATCATTTTAGGAAAACAGGACTTTCCCTGCTCTGCCCCCTTACCGCCCCCCCCACTTAAGCAAGAAGTTGCTTTTTCCCAAAAGGGCTTACCCAAAGGCCACCTACATCTAGAAAGTTCTGAGGCTTCGTTGAAAAGATCCAGAGAAGTCTCAAAAGACACACACCCATTCCAGCTCTCTTCTTATGAGTCAATATGGCCGCCCAGTCCAATTTGTCTTTTTTCCCCTACTCAGAGAGCTGGATCTCCTACTAAATAATGGAAGTATTCGTAATGGTTTCTTTCCCTTTCTGTAGGCATTTCCCTAAGGTCTGTGATTTTCTTTGCAAAGAACAGTTGGCATTAAATACGCTGGGTGTCAGGGCAGCAGTTAGGTGGTTAATTTTGACTGAATATTAGGCCCTATAACTACTTGGCATTTAACTTGAAAAATGGTTTTCTGCTTCACCTGTCAGCATCCCCAGTTCTCATCAAATAAGTGAGTGAGAGAAAAAAAATTTTAAATTTCAATTTCCTGATGCTATTAGACGGTCTTTCTTCCATACTTAAACAGTTTAACGGGGCATGTACGGATTTTGGTATGCAGACCCCTGCTTTCTCTGACATGCGATTACAATGGCTTTGTTGTTGTTTTGTTTTGTTTTTGTAAAGGGTAAAGAGATGCATGGATTTTTATTTCCAGGTTAGGAAAATATATTGCAGGAACATGGCCAATGAGCTTTGGAATAACTTAGAAACATGGAGCCGTCTCCTGAATGGATGACGCAGAATCCGAACGTGGACTGAAGAGGATTTGAGAGTGTCAGAGGAAAGCTGTGGAAATGAAGTAACTGTGCGGAGTAATCCTGCGTGGTACTTCAGGGGGAAATTGATCATGCCTGTGAACATTAATCTATTTCTCCTGCTTCATTTGTCAATTATCACTCAGTACACCGTGCCAGAGACTTGCATTCATGAGCTCTCTATGTTTAAGATGAAAACCCGAGGCTCATCCACTTAGGTAAGATCTCTCATTTGCAGTTAAAACAGCAGAATTACCATCACCTTTTTTTTTTCTTCTGAACACTTAAGTATTCCAAAATGGAGCCAAGATGACAATATTGGATCACCATGTCTCTGAACTACAATTTTTGTGTGTGCCAGTGCTGGGGCTTGAACTCAGGGTCTGGGCATTGTCCCTGAGCTTTTTAGCTCAGGGTGAATAATGCTGTACTGCTTGAGTCACAGCTCCACTTGCAGCTTTTTGGTGGTTCGTTGGAGATCAGAGTCTTATGGACTTGCCTTCTCAGGCTGGCTTTGAACTGTGATTCTCAGATTTCAGACTCCTAAGGAGCTAAGATTACAGGCGTGAGCCACCACTGTCCAGCTTCCACGTTTTAATAACTCCTGATCTTTTTTATATTCCTTGATCAAGACAGGAATTGTGTTTTGGATGGCTGAGACAAGATTATCAGACTGTGCCCTGGGGTTCTACACCCAGACCCTCACTACTCTGACCTCTTTCTATATACAAAAGATGACTGGGCCAAACCACACATGTTCACTTGCATACTTCAGAATTCAGTCCATACCCTGTGACTTGTGACACCTAAATTATTAACTCTGGTGCTGTAAGAAAGAGTTAGGCCACACTACCATGGAATATTTAAACGTTGATTTTTCCCCCTCTTCCTTGCTCCCGGGCCTAATTTTTCTATATTCTTAGAAATATTTGAGGGAAAAGAAGAATGCTTTGAGAAATTAGATGCTACATTTGGGAAGATATTTATTTTATTATTTTATTTTGTGCTTGTACTGGGGTTCCAACTCAGGGGCTGGGCACTGTCCCTTAGCTTTTTTGTGGGGGGAGGAAGATTCTACCACTTGAGCCATACCTCTACTTCCAGCTTTTTGCTGGTTCATTACAGATAAGAATTTCCCAGACTCCCCTGCCTGGGCTGGCTTCAAACCTTTCTCCTCAGATCTCAGCCTCTTGAGTAGCCATGGGTGTCTGGTCAAGATTTTTGTTTCTTTGCTTTGGCCAAATGCAGAGACAAAAGGGGGAAGGTTGATGTTAATCACCTTTTTGCAAATGATGAAATGGAAAATTGAGATAGCTTTCATCCCCTGTTCCAGAGATGGGAGAATCGAAGCCTATAAATTCTATTGTACATGAGAGGGCCAGGATTAAGTTCATACGTGTGAGCCAAAACATATTTCTGGGCATGCACCACATGCCGTCCGTGTCAAGGGTGATTGTTCTCTCTGGTTATTTTTGTTGTTGTTGTTATGTCACACCCCTCTGCTGGGACACCAAGCAGCCAGGAAGCAGAGATGCTCATTTCTGCTCACTCCTGTCTCCTCTAAGTTAACCCAGAGACCCAGGCCATCAGCCTGAGAGAAGCCATTTGTCTCCATCGGAAACATGAACCAGATTTTCCCCTGTAATGAGCTCCATATTTTGTGCTAGTGGCCTCAGATGTCTGGCCAATAGGAAACCAGTGTCCTTCCTGCAAAATTTCAACCCTAAGATTGTGTGACTCTCTCTCTCTCCCTGGAGGGCCAAGGAACGAGAGGAGGGAGGGCTTGAAATCGATAAATGGATTGCACACCTTCAGGGCCCTGCTATTTGTCATTTCTGACCTACACAAGCATTCGGAGGCTTTATACTAACCTGTTTTTTATGTGTGTGTGTCTCGGTGGGCATTCTTATCCTCCACTTTGACCTCCCCAAATATTGCTTCAAGTTCTAGGACATGGTAGTGAGAGGGAGAGGAGGGGCAGGGAGGGAGTCAACAGAAGACACAAAGACAGGACGCGTCTGCAGGGTTGGTGTGGCCACGGAATGCCGGTACACACAGAAGTCAATGCTACCCTAGGCCCTCTGTGGTTAGCTGGAATTGTCCACTGGCTTCCAGGCCTGGGGGAGGACTTGCCATTTGCATAGTTCAGCCTTGTTCTATGAGGAAGGAAAGGACTGGAAGAGCCCAGATACTCAACATAGCGTCTCGAAAGTAGAGGGCATATTCACCAGCCTGTCCATTAGGCCATTAATCCCTGGATTCCAAATCTGTTTTCTCAGTGTACCTGGCAAGAGCCACAGGAATCCCTGGCTTGAGAAAACTCTGTATTGCCCACCAGCCTGAGCGATGAGGGCTTCATATAGGAGATAAGTTAGAAAGGAGTTGAAGGACTAAATTGGCCAGCAAGAGAACCAGAGACCACCTGGCTTATAGGAGACAATCTATACTTTCTTCCAGTACCCTGCCTCCAAGCCTGAAAATACAATGGGAAGAGGTGTCATTTCAAGGGTCCCACAGCTGTTCCCCCAAGCCAGGATGAAGGAGAAAGGCGCTATCTGGGGCTGCAAAGGCCACAGTGATGTAGCCACCCTTTCCACCCATGGGAACCCCTGGAGACAGGGCAGCAGGCTCTTTGGATTCTCCATCTGAGGCCTCTTCCTCAGGAGGCAAGCTGGAGGGTTTGTGGGAAATAGCATGGATAGCCTAAGAGGGAAAAGAAGGTTCCAGCTGGCCCTTCAAGGATATTTAAGAAAAGGGGTGGACCCCCAAAGTGCCAGGAAGACATGGGATCCACGCTTTTCTTTCCAGGACTGTGGTTAGCCCCTTGATGAACAGGATCCCCATCTCTGCCTAACCTAAGCCAGCTCACAGACAATCTGGCAGTGTGCTGGGCAGTTGGTGGATGCAATCCTAGGTGGTGGTTCTCAAGTCTGATAGAAAAGACACTGCCCCTGGAACTCACAAGGGTTGTGAAGGAATAACAGAGCCATCAGGAGAACCACAGGATAGAGGGCAATGATATTGTGTGTGTGTGTGTGTGTGTGTATGTAAAGGTCACATTGGTGGCACATGAAAACTTATGTGTATCGGCCTTCATTCCCCCAAACTACTTCTGCATAGAGCAAAATGACCTCTGTGGACACAAAACACCCAACGTGGAGAGTCACCGTGGTCACCCCTTACCAAAAATTTCCACTACTAATTCCCATTATCCCCTGCCCCACCCCCATCCCAGGCCTTGCCCTCCTCCACCCTCTACCCTAACCAATCAGGAGACTCTGAGCCAGGCACTGATTTGTGAACCCCTCTCTCAAGGCCCGCCCTGTCATCAGCCACGTGATTGACAGTTCTGCCACACCTCACACAGAATGTGCGGTACAAACCACTCTGTCCCTTCCTTTCTTTTTAATCACAAGAGAATAATTGCAGATATTTAAACCCTCAAGTTTCCTGCAGGAATTTCTATGCTGGGTTTTATAGGCTCCTTTTTTTTTTAATATAACAAAACAAATCATAGTTTGGAGGACATTCTGGGAATTCTCTTACAGAATAATCCCTCCCCGAGTGTGGGATTTACTAGGGAGCCAGTATGTTTGTAAGAAATTAAGAAAACCCAATTCCTAATTACCCCATGCTGAACATAAAAGTTTTTATTTATTTTTTTATTCATTTTGGTGAAAGGGGGAAAAAATCCCCCAACATTTCTACTACTCATAAAACAGCTCTTGGAAATTATTTTTATGAAATTGCATCTCTCTTTCCCAAATGATTTTCTCCATGGTGAAGGAGCCAGCAGGGCCCTGGGACAATGGCCTGCTCTTTCCCTGGCATTGTTTAGCTCTTAAACTCTGCAAGCATCACCTGATTCTCATCCTAGTTTGTTGTATGTATTACATTTCATGTTTTATATTTTTTTACTTGACTGTATTTATTTTTTAATACTTTTTATTATCATTAAGTAGTAGTACAAAGGAGTGGCCATGCAACAAAGCAGTTTAGGAATACCATGACTCTTGATCCATGTCACTCCTTCCAATCCTTCCTTTCCCTCCCTTTTCTTAAATTTTCAGGATATGTATTAAGGGGAATTTTTTTGCCATTTAACAAAGCAGTTTATATAAATAATGCATCTTGATCTGTGTCACCATATTTTATATTATATATATTATATTATACACTTTATTTTATCTTTTATTATTAATTTTTACTTTACTATTGTTATGTCATTTATCTACTTTTTTAGAGCAATGCAGTCAGCCATATGGATGACACAAACTCATACAGTTTCATCCATGTGAAGACTACAGGAATTTTATTTCTCATTTTCTTTTTATTTTGCCAGCCCTAGGACCTGAACTCAAGGCTTAGACACTGTCCTTGAGTTTTTTGTTGTGTCTTTTGGGGTCCCCCCTCCTCATGTTTAGTGCTGTAAGACTTGAGCCACTGCTCCACTTTTAGCTTTTATTAGAAGTTACTTGGAGATAAAGGTCCCACAGACTTTCCTGCCTGGGCTGGCTTTGAACCATGATCCTCAGATCTCAGCCTCCTGAGTGGCTAGGATTGCAAGGCATGGATGAGCCACCAGCACCCTACTATAGGTTTTGTTTTGAATTTCAAACTCTGGCTGAGAAATCAGGAAGGAAGGCAGGTTCACGGAGCTGGGTATATGGAAATCTTTTTGCTAGGTAGTGAGCACTTCCTCCTGGGATCCCATCTCTCTTCTTCTCTCCCCCAACCTGCCCTGCTCTGCTCTGTGTTACTGACAGAGGTGCCTTGTGCTCTTCTCTTCTCTGTCAGGGTCCCTGGAGACAGAGGCCTTGTTTCAAGCACGTCCTTTGGTTTGCCTGCAGTCTCCAAGGCATCAAGGGATCCCGGAGCATATTTCCCTTGTGGGACACTATGCCAGCAGGATGCCTTCTTTGCCTCCCTGTTGGGCATTAGCAGGTTGCACCCTTGGCTGTTCCAGGCCTTGTGTGCATGCACTGGCAGGGCATTTTACCAGAGGATTTTGTAACTCCGTGCATGGCCCAGACTGCACAGTATGAAACCCACTATAGAGAGGGAGAGGGGATGGCAGAGAGTACTGAGGAAATAATAGGAAAGTCTTCTTGGGGAATCTTCCTGCCCACCCCTGGCAGCAATAGCAAGGCTATCTGTGAGGCCTGGCACTGGTGGCTCAGGCCTGTCATCCTAGCTACCCAGGAGGCTGAGATCTGAAGTTTATGGTTCAGAGCCAACCCAGGCAGGAAAGTCTATGAGACTCGTATCTCTAATTAATGAGCAAAAAGTCAGATGTGGAGCTGGGACTGAAAGCTCAAGGATAATGCTTAGGCTCTGAGTTCAAGACCCAATACTGGTGGCTCGCGCACGCAAGCGCGCGCACGCATACACACACACACACACACACACACACGAGTGTCTGCAAGGCTACAGAATGAGCTGGAAGTCAGTGGCTTTGCAAAGTGGGTATCTACGCAGAGACAGGGCAGAGGAAAGGGAAATGGTAATTGGGCCAATGGTAGTACAGGTCCTGTCAGGCTAGGCTGGGGCTGTGTGAGGATAGAGTCTGCCATGACAGTGACACTGGTATTACTGAGGACATCAGTGACACTTCTGTCACTTTCTAACTCAGATCCTGAATAGGGGAACAATGCTCACTGGAGGAAAAGGCCGTCCTATTTCTTCTCAAGTGTTCGAGCTCCGGGCAAAACATCGCCTGCTCCCCCTGGGACATCTTCAGTGTTCAACTTATGTTACCTCAGGATCTGGACCCCTGTAGCCTGTGCTTTCCTTACAAGGATGGGGTCTTACAGCCAGGGACTCCACCTGATCTTATGAATCCCGAATTTGGGGTTGCTACCTCCATTCCTGTCCTATCAATTTGTCACACACGAGGTTCGCTGTAATCTGGCTGGAGATTATTTTTCCCCTGGGTCTCTCTGGCTAGGACATAGCTGTCTCTGATGGATCAGAACCGTGTTCGGAGCACGGAGTCCACAAATTCCCACACCAGGTAGTCTGATTGTAGTACCTGAAGCTGACTTGTTCCCTGATTGCCTTCCCTGCTGGTCCGGCTTAGAATAAAGATTGTGGAGGCATTGGCTGTCAGATGGTGGTGGTGACGCAGAAGGCAGGTCAGTCATGTGCTCCATTTAGCCCACCCTTGCCAGCTTGGCCTAGGCCAGGATCTGGTGCTTCTCTTTCCTGCTTGCCTCTAGACTGCCCCCTGCTGGTCCATGTGTCCAGGTCATGTTCTGCCCTACAGAGATGTAGCCAGGCCATGTTGTGGGGGCCTACCCAGAGGAAACACTAAGTTCTGATCTCCAATAAGTGATGCCCTCTGGGGAGATGGACTTGCTCTTTTTTCCATCCATTAAAGAATTAAAAGGCAGGAAAGTGTTTAAACAAAGGAAAGTGTTTGAAAAGTAAAGGGAAAATCACAAAAGCAAATAGCTCTCTATCCAGAGAGTGGCCAACAGAGTAGCCCATTGGATGGCTGTAGGATGGTAGTTATTTTATAGCAGTGGGCTCCTCCCGTATCTCCTGGGCTTTGCACTAATTGTTTGATGGCTTGCACATGCACAGTCCTGGCATTTTGTCAAGTGGAGCAGACATCCAGGGACGGACATGTGGAAAAAAGAAAGCACGTGAGTGGGAACACAGGGCATTATGGGAAAAGAAAGCTTGCGAGTGGGAACCCAGAGCACTATGGGAAGAAGATGTGGGTGCCTGTGTCATTAGGAGAACAAGAAGTATTATGATGGGACATAAGTCATCTGCTGTATGCCGTGTCCACCAGCTCTTAGCCCTATCTACCTAACCCCTTTCTCTCTCAAACACATAAGGATGAATTGAGCATTAACTACTGGGTGCTTCAAACTCACAGATGGAGACACCAAAGAGACTCAACTATGCTTTATCTCTCGAACTCAATAGGGCTAATAGGCCATCCGGAAAACGTAAGATTATTTGATGTGGGAGAAGTGGGAACTGGAGGCGGGTTGAGTAGGTCAGGCAGTCGTTCTGAGGGGCTGATGGCATAAGGGACTGCGTGGAATGCTGAATGAGGGGACCTCAGACCAAGGGAGTGGTGGTCAGGGTCTGAGAGAAGGGATGAGACAGGGATAGAGGGCTGGAACTGAGCAGCAAAGGAGGACATTTTCTTAGATTTGAGAGGCAGAAAGGAGCCAGGACGAAGCCAAAGCAGTAAAGAGTACAGGGTACAGGGCTTCAAGGTACAGGGTACTCAGGGAAAGAAGCTACAGGACCAAAATCAATCTCTCTCTCTCTGTCTCTCTCTCTCTGTCTCTGTCTCTCTCTGTCTGTCTCTCTGTCTCTCTGTCTCTCTCTCTCTCTGTCTCTCTGTCTCTCTCTCTCCCATGCCAATATACAGAAAGCTCACATTGGACACAAGCCTGGATCAGCAGGGACATGGTAAGCATTGTTTTCTCCAAAGAATAGGTGTATATGTTTTTAATTAACAGTTTTATTTACCACAGCCAAGCTCTCTCCCTCTCATTACGAAGTTCCCCATTTAAGAACATTTTAAATTATCAGCTTTTATTTATCACCACCAAGCCTCCCCCAGGGAGGGATGCATCCTTGTTATTCCCCATCAAGACCCCAAAGATGGGGAGGAGTGGGAGAGGACTGAGTTCTGACAAAGTTCTGCTATCTCCCCAGTGGGTCTCATCTAGCTGGTCTCAGAGGAAGTCATAGCCCGACCCAAGACATCCAGTAAGCTGATGTGCTTTTTCAAGGCAGGATCTGAATTAAGTGTGATTCGCTCAGTTGAACCAAGAAGCCTGTGATCCAGGGAATTCAAGGGATTTGAACAACAACAAAATGGGAGCTGTTGGGCCTAAGGTTAAACCCATTGTTGGAACTTTAGTGTCCCTCAATTTAAATCCCCATCAGAAGGTCCTTAAGGACAGCTAGGATATTAATCTAATGGTCCCTAAACTTTGCCAGGAAGCTCTGGGCAATCCTTGGAGTCGGAGGTGTGCCTCAGGTGATAGAGTACCAGCCAGTGAGCCAAAGCCTCAGGTACCAAGTTCAAGTTTCTGGTCTCAGATTTATAAGATGGGGGGGGTGCGGGGGGAGGGAAAGAGATTGAGAAAGAACCAAAAGAAACTAGATAATCCACTTTTACTGGAACAAAGACACCCTCTCCTCCCCTTCACATGCGTTGCATATAAAAATATATATCGAGATGATTTTAATCTGCTTCAGCGAATGGGGAAGATTTAAATACCTTTCTAAATAGATGATTATTTAAACCCTACAATGTATATTTGACCCCAATTTACAAGATAAAAAGTTAGGGTGGGTTGAGCCAAGAGACTCTGTGGTGTGGTCCCTACCTATATTTTGGAGAGCTTACCTCTTTTCAAGGACATCAACCACAGAAAACCACATTGTAGCAATCAGCCCTCTAATGAGCCTTTAACTTGGTTTCTACCTTATCCCAAAGGTATAGAGAAATAGCACTAGGTTTTTTTTTCTTTAAAAAAATATCAAGAAAACATCATTTGCCGTAAAATGTCCCTAAAAGCAGGTCTAAATTGCCAATAAAAGCGAAGTAATTGTATCAGCATAGATCAGAAAGCATTTCTCAGGCCCGATGAAAGAGTTAGCTAAGACTGAAGAACTTAGACAGGGGGGCTGTACACTCAGTCCTGGACAATCAACCCACACCCCGTGGGTGAAGGTGGAGAGGGAGAGGGGTATTTTCAACACAATGCAATTTCCCTTTGAAAGCCAGGACCCCCCTTTCTCTTTTCTGTCTTTTCCTCTCTCTGTCTCTTGTCTATTTCTCTCTACTCTCTCGATCTCTCTCTTCCAAGTTCAACTCAGGTTGAATGGGAACAACTTTCTAAGCTGTTGGATGTTCAGAAGTAGTCCTTATAGCTTGTTCCTGTATAAACCCTTGAGTTTGGATCCTTCATTATTCTATTCTCTGTGTGTCCAGGTTAATGATGAAAAAGAAGAAGAAGAAGAAAATGCTTGGGTGACTCATCTTAATGACAAGACTAGCCTCTCCTTCTCCCTCAGAGAGCTGTATTATCACTTGACTAGCAAACACATATACAGTATAAATATTTAAGAAAAAGTAAATTCCATTAAACTGCTCTGTGATAGATTCAGTGGTAGGTACTTATCTTTGAAATATTAAACTCTAGACATTTATATCCATACCAAAAAAAAAGAGTTTCCTGCCATTTGATGAGAATTATGTGCCTGGCACTAATAAAATATTAAACTCCAATTTAAAAGATAAGTATCTTATCCACTTTTTTTCCCCTCATAATAAAACATTTCTCAGTGCTCGGGAAAGCCAATATGCCTTCGAATTTCCATACAATACTGTATTTACAAACTTTCATAAAAGTTTTGTGTGTGCATTTGTCAGTGGCTAGTTTTTACCTTCCCGTCCTGATTATTCGCCCTAATGACACGGTACATTTCAATAATGCATGACGGGAAGTGTACACATAGCCTGTGTTATTGTGTGTATGGTAATTCTCTATGTGGGGGGATTTAGTGGCATTCCCTGTCAGTTGATGAAATGGAGGTGGTCCGCTAAAATTGCCTTTTTCCTTTCCGGCCCCTATTATATAAATTAATGTCAAACGGATGTAATGTTTCATGTTTAAAATATACAGATACAAGTGTTAAAAAATTATAGCCTGCAGTCTTTCCTATTTGACAATACATTATTTTTTTCAACCGTCGACGTCAATCTCCAACCCCTGCCAAGAATATTCTGGAGAAGCCAATGGGTAATAAGTGTGAGTTATCAAATTTAGTGTTTCTGGAAAGTCATCTAGTTGCCAGGGTGGGGGATGGGTGAAGGAGCCTTCCCTTTCAGAATCCAATGGATCAGAATTAGGAGGGAAATTTAGCTATTTCCGATGCAGCTACGTTTCTTAGACCAATAGCCTGTAGGTCCTATCAAGTGGGTAATGTCCCAAGAGTCTCTTGGACAAGGGACAGTTTAGTGACTGGATTACGACATAGCTCGTTTCTCTCACACAAAACACTTCCAACCTCTCGCACTTCATTTGCCCCAGACAGCATGAGCTCCAAGTATTTCATTCCAACATAGAATGTGAAAGCTGCCAGTTTGAAGGCCCACCTTCGCCTTCCTGGGCTGTTACACAGCTGCTCTTTGGCTTATTTATTTCTGACCCTTCTTGGTCTCTGAGAAACAATTTGTCCCTGTGGTCCTCCCTGGCAGAGATGGGTGCTGACAAAGGATTTCTATTGGCAGATACTTTTCTTCTTCTCCATCTGTTTTGACAGATGTTAAAACACAGGGCTGCTAGATGAGTACCAGTAGCTCACGCCTGTAATCCTCACTACTCAGGAGGCTGAGATCTGTGAATTGCAGTTCAAAGCCAACACAACCAGAAAAGTCTATGAGACTCTCGTCTTTGTTTAGCCATTAAAAGGCTAGAAGTGGAGGTAGAGTGCCAGCCTTGAACAAAGAAAGCTAAGAGATAACATTCAGGTCCTGAATTCAAGACCCAGTAACAGCACACACACACACACACACACACACACACACACACACACACAATTTGATTACTCAAGAGGATAGCTGGAAATACAAAGCCACAGAGATAAATAGGATGGTGTTTTAAAACTAAAAATTATGGAAGGAGCAAGGCACTAATGGCTCTCATCTCTAAACCTAGCTACTCAGGAGGTTGAGATCTGAGGATCACAGTTCAAAGTCAGCCTGGGGCAAAAAGTCCTTGAGATTCTTATCTCCAATAAACTTCCAAAATGTCAGAAGTGCAATTGCTGCTCAAGTGATAGAACACTAGCCTTCAGCAAAAATGCTCAGGGGCAGCGCCCAGACCTTGAGCTCAAGCCCCAGAACTGGTACAAAAACTAAAACAAAACAAGACAATCATGGAAAGAAACAATTGCTTGTTTCTTCACCCTCTGGTTAGGAAAACAAATCAAATGTACATGTCAATGGACTCATGAGCAAGTAAGACAGTCAGTTTAAGAGATGTGTGTAATGCTTCTATAGATAGAGAACTCCAGAAAAGGCAGAGACTCTTTCAGCTTTTATGAAGCATCCACAGACTACATTGTGCAGGAAGAGATTCTTCTTTTCTTCAGGCCTAGTCCAGGCTTTGCTGCCTGTTGGAGGAGGGTTTGTAGTCACATATGCATCCTTAATGATCATGGCATGGTCCTACAAACATCATGGGTTCAATACTTCAGAGAGAAGCATTGAGAAACTGCATCAAAGAGAGCAGCAGCGGTGGTGAGACACAGAGATTTTTTTTTCTGGCATGTGTGCCATTTTTGGGGCATAAACTCAGGCATAAAATAAGGTGCTAATTCCTTAGTTTCTTCACTCAATGCTAGGAGCTCTACCATGGGAGCCACACCTCCACTTCTGGCTCTTTTTGGCTGGTTAACTCAAGATAAGACCCTCAAAAACTATCTTGCACAGGTTGACTTTGAACCACGATCCTCATATCTCAGTCTCTTGACTAGCTAGGAAACTGTCACCCAGCAAGGCTCTTAAAATAATAAACACTTTGTGGCTGATTTGCAGCGTGATTCCCATTGTGCGTTGTGATGAAGAAGAGGCCCATCCAATGTCTTACTCGGTCGTCAGGATGTCAACTCAAATGATCATCTGTGTGGAGAAATGGGAACCTCAGCTTCATTGTATGGCTGAGCTATGTTGGTTGGCCTCAGCCATCAGCTCATTTCTGAAGAGCAGTGGTTCTCTTGCTCTTTGTAGTACTTGAGTCCATACAGCTTCTTATTTCTGTAAATTACTGTAGAAACAGTGCGCTGCCATTATCATCCTGTTTGAAGGCAGCCACTAATTACACTGAGGATAAACTGCACTTAATACCTATGATACCTATTATGAACCAATCAGCGTGGTGTTCCAGCACACAGCAATCCCTTTATTTTCCAATATTTGGAAGGAATAATTGCTCTGGAAGGAGGGTTTACCTTAAAAAAAAAAACATGTCTTGCTGGGGAGTCTCTTTGGCAGCTATATTCTGGGCTGTAATTTTGTGGCTCTCTGAAGCTTAGATTCTTTCTTTCCTGTGGTGAAGAAGGAGGGACAAGCCATATAGAGTCATTCTTCAGCTACCCACTAGCTGTGTGCTCTTTGTTGAGTGTTTCATGCTTTCTGAGCCCTTCTTGTTGACTTGTCTATAAGACAGGAAAGAGCCAGGCCTCAGTGGCTCACATCTACAATTCTAGCTACTCAGGAGGCTGAGATTTGAGGATTGTAGCTTAAAACCAGTCAGGGCAGGAAAGTCTATGAGACCCTTTATCTTTAATGAACCACTCAAAAGCCAGAAGCAAAACTGTGGCTCAAGTAGTAGAACCTTAGTCTTGAGTGAAAAAGTTCAGGGACAGAGTTCAGGCCCTGAGTTCAAGTTCCAGATCTCTCTCTCTCTCTCTCTCTCTCTCTCTCTCTCTCTCACACACACACACATTATATATTATACCTTATATATAATGTATATTATATATATGGAATAGAATGAGTTAGCTGTGGGGTTACTGGGAGGGTTAAAATCATTGAAATTGTTGCTGTGGGTGATCTGGAGGTTCTGGAATCTTGGTCCTGAAAAGTTGCCTTATCTAGAGCTTAGAGAATTTAAAATGCCAGTCAAAGCAGTGCCCATTGAGGGAGATGAATGTGTACAGAGCCTTTTCAGAAGAGGCTGGGCTGCGTCTGGATTCCCTTGAGCCCCAGTAGAACTCTGTGGTAGATTTTGGGTTCTGCTGAATCTGTTTCTGAGGGAGATCTGTGCTCGGTACTTTGCTGCCATTAAGTTTCCGTCAAGGTAAACCTGGACTCTGAACATGGCTCTCTCAGCTCTAAATGAAGCAAACCTCAGTGAAAGAAGTTCAGAAAAGAGAACCTCACAGTGAGGGGGGGAGGGAGGGAGAGAGAGAGAGAGAGAGATAGAGAGACAGAGAGACAATAAGGGGGGAGAGGGAGAGAGAGGGAGAGGGAGGAGGGAAGGGATGGGGGACTCACAGGCTCACACCTGTCACCCTAGCTATTCAGGAGGCTGAGATCTAAGGATCAAAGTTCAAAGCCATTCTGAGCAGGAAAAGTCTATGAGACTCTTATCTCAGATGAAGCCAGGCCCAGGCCCAGGCAGAAAAGTCGCATGGAAGACTCCTATTTCCAAAATTATCAATTTTTTTCTTTTAAAGCTAGAGGAGCAGCTGTGGCAGCCGTATGTGGAAAAGTTCAGTGTCCCAGCCCTGAGTTCAGGCCACAGTATTGGCACCAAAAATAAATAAATTAATGTAAAGAAGGCTAGCTGTGACATTATTCACTAAACACAGACCCTGGGCTGGCTAAATGTGTGGCTCAATGCCAACAAGAAGAAAAAGGAGGAGGAGGAGGAGGAGGAGGAGGAGGAGGA
>NW_012267308.1:1515712-1520129 GCF_000151885.1 Dipodomys ordii
GAGGAGGAGGGGGAGGAGGAGGAGGAGGAGGAGGCAGTAGCTGGGTAGAAAGAAATTAAAGAAAAGGAAGGAAGAAAGAACAGAAGAAAGGATGAGAGGAAGAAGGGAGGGAGGTAAGGAAGGAGGGAGGGTGGGGAAAATGTGAGGAGGGAGGAAGGAAAGAAGTGAGAGAAAGAGAAGCGAAAGAAGGGAGAAAGGGAGGGACTGAAAGAGGAAGGAAGGAAAGAGGGAGGGAGGAAGAATGGAGAGAAAGGAGTAAGAAAGAAAGGGAGGGGGCATGAGGGGAGGGAGGACAAAAGAAGGAAACAAGGAGGGAAGAAAGGAAGAGAGGGGGAAGGTGGAAAGGAGGGGAAATGAGCAAAATAATGGAAGAAATATTTTTATTTTTATTTGTTAATAAAATATAATGGAGAGAGGAGGAGGAGGAGAAGGAGGAGAAGGAGGAGAGTTGGAGGAAGGGAGAGGGGGAGGGAGGGAAGGAAGGAAGGAAGGAAGAAAGGAAGGAAGGAAGGAAGGAAGGAAGGAAGAAAGGAAGGAAGGAAGGGAGGAAGGAAGGAAGGGAGAAAGGGAGGGAGGAAGGGAGGAAGGAAGGAAGGGAAGAACAGAGGAAGGGAGGAAGGGAGGGAAGGAGGAAAGGGAGGGAGGGAGGAAGGAAGGAAGGAAGGAAGGAAGGAAGGAAGGAAGGGAGGGAGGGAGGAAGGAAGACCGGCAAGCCAGCTGAGCTCTCCCATGACCTCCCTGACCCCATCAGTTAAGACAAGGCTCTGGCTCTTGCTTCCTTCTAACTAAAAGCTGATCTCATGAACCAAACGCTGCCTCCAATCTGAACTCTCCTTTCCATGTGGCAGGGACAGGGTGGGTGGCTTCTGCTGGCAATTTAAGGTAAAATTAACGCATATGCTTCTTGAGTATTTTCACAGTATCAGACTTGTAGCCAAATGTGTTTCCACACACTTCCTTCTTGCGAAGGCAGATTTGCATATGCATTAAGGCCATTTTATCAGAATGCACACATAGAGGAATGACACATCTTCCCTGACAGCTCCCGGGTGACGGGTAACTCCACAGAAAACATACATTTTGAGAAGAAAATAGGAGGAGGAATCGCATTAAGGATGGTGGAGAGCCGGCATGGTGTTCGATTCTGAGATGCACAGATTGGATGGTTTGATTCACTTCCCAGGCTGCGGGAGCCAGGTAGAACAGGTCCTTATGAAACTACCTGTGCCAGGTGAGGGGGGGGGGGCAGAAGACTCCGTGCTGCAAACACCGTGAGCTGTGTGCTACACCAGGTCTGGATCCTGACTGCATACTGAATTTCACCTGGCTCAGGTACTCTAGTCTCTTGATTTCAGCCTTTTTTCCCTCCCATATGCTGGTCTTGAAGCTTGATCTCAGGGCCAGAATAGTGTCCCTGAGCTTCTGTGTTTGCACTCTACCACTTGAGCCACAGCTCTACTCTGGCTGTTTTTAGAATTTTTTAATAGTTCATTGGAGATCAGAGTCTCACGGATTTTCCTACCCAGGCTGGCTTCGAAATGTGATCCTCAGATCTCAGCCTACTGACTGGCTAGGATTACAGGCATGAGCTTGGCCTTTTAACACACAGAGCTGGCTTTCTGGGATGCTCTCCCCACAGTCTGTCCCATGGGCAAACACAGGCGAGGACTCACAGGAAAAGCTCATCCATCTAGCCATCCATCCATTCTTTCATTCATCTTTTTCCATGTTTCATTTATCCATTTCATTCATTCACTCATTCATGTTTTACCCATTCATCTGTTCCACTTCTAGACTGCCCTTGAACACAGGGTTTGTTTTTTGTTTTTTGGGCGGGGTAGGTCATGGAGGCTGAGCTGGACCTGGGCGCTGTCCCTCAGCTCTTCAGCTCAAGGCTAGAGCTCTACCACTTGAGCCACAGCATCACTTCTGGCTTTTTTCTGCTAGTGTGGTGCTGAGGAATCAAACCCAGGGCCTTATGCATGGAAGGCAGGCATTCTACCATTGAGCCACATTCCCAGCCCTGAACAACACAGGGATTTTGTGTGAGCCTTATACCTGGAAATCTACAACAGTCTACAGCACTCCAAAGTAGACAATCATTGGGTGAATGGATACCTGCCCACATTTGGCTTGTGGCTTTCTCTGCCCTCTCCAAAACCCACTGACTACTTTGGGATTACAAAGCTTTCTAATGAACCATCAAGGACTCTGAGTGTGTGGGGCCTCTTAGCCCATGTCTTTGAGCAAGAGAAAGAGAGAGTGGGCTGTCACCCTCTCTCTTGAGAGGCTGGAGGTAGAGAAGACATAGACTTTTCCCAAGAAATCACACCATCTTTTAGTGAGAGTTGTGAGGGTCATTTTCAGTTTTCTTTTCCTTTTGTCTTGTTTATCTGTCTTTGGGAAGGCACAGAAGTGGAGGGACAAAGGTTGAAGTGGTACCCACTGGACACTATGTGGAAAATGAACTGTACGTCTTGTGAGTGGGGACAGGAGGGTAAAACTAGGAGAGTTTGAGGGAAGGGGTGACACAGTGTAATTGTAACTCCTCTGTACATCACCTTTACAATAACAGTAAAAAATATGCATTAACAAAAGAAAGGACACTGGAGACAATGGCTAGTCCCAAAGGCCTGTCCATGTCTGGCTTATATTCTGGGTGCTGTGGGCAACTGAGCAGCAGGAGTTGGTCTCCTGCTGGCCAGGTGGGCAGCTGCCATTGGGAAATGGGTGGCCCTTTCCTTAAGGTATCAGGCAAGTGTTTCAGTACAAACCTGGTGCTGATGGCTCATACACATCATCCTAGCAAATCAGAAGGCTGAGATCTGAGGATCACAGTTCCACACAGCCCTGGATAGAAAAGTCTGTGGGATTCTTATCTCGAATGAACCAGAAAAAGGAAGTGTAGGCGTGACTCAACTGGTAGAGCACCAGCCTTGACTAAAAACACTAAGTGAAAACCAGGCCCCCACGCCCGTACCAAATCCAAAACATACTCTTGTGCGAGCAGCATTGCAATGAGTGGGAATTCACCAATCATATGTAGTTTTGATTCGTTGTGTTTGTCTGCATGGTCATCCATACAGTTCCAAAGGTATTGACTCTTTTCAGGTTTTTAACATTTTTATAGTTGGGTTGTTAGTTTTTGTTTGTCTTTGTATATCGGTAATGCAGCCAAAGCCCTCTGAGAGGGCCTCAGGTCTGTCCTTATCCTGTTATTTAAGCCAGCACTTGGCCACACTGTGGATGGCTATGCAGAGTTGCCATTCAGCCGCCACAGATCACCAAGAATAATTTGGGACAGGGGCAAAAAAAAAAAATTAAGCAAAATGCAGTTAATTTTATTGTCACTGAAGGAGTTTCTTGCAATGACAGATGTATGCAAATTTCTAGGTATTCAAACTATGTGTTCTTAAATTCCTAACTTAGAATTATTATCTTGCTAAGAAAGTATAACGAACTTCAATCTTTTCCCCCTATCCAATGTACACCTAGCTGCTAAATGTGTTTGTTTTTATGCCAGTCCTGTCTCTTGAACTCTGGGCCTGGTCACTGTCTTTGAGCTTTTGAGCTTTTTTTGGTTTTTTTGCTCAAGGGTAGTGTTCTACTACTTGAGGCTCAATACCTCCACTTTTGGCTTCTTTGTATGTGTGTGTGTGGTTCTTTGGAGATAAGAGTCTCACAGGGGCTGGGAAGGTGGCTCAGTGGTAAAGCGCTTGCCTTGCATGCATGAGGCCCTGGGTTCGATTCCTCAGCAGCACATAAGCAAAAAGAAAAAAGCCAGAAGTGGCGCTGTGGCTCAAGTGGTAGAGCTCTAGCCTTGAGCTGAAGAGCTGAGGGACAGCGCCCAGGCCCAGAGTTCAGGCCCCATGACCGGACCCCAAAAAAAAACAAATAATTCCAGCCCTGTCTCTATGAACTGGTCATATTCTGAAAGAAGGAAGGGGTATCACACCTCAACTCCTGCCCATGACCACACCAGGACATGAGGGGGGCATTTCCTGAAGTCTTGGTGTCCCAGAGACCACCTGCCCGGCCAGTCCATGGGGCCTGATGCTGCTACACCCAGGACGCTCCTTCTTTAGAGACCGACTCCTGTTTGCTAGACTTCTTCAACAGCTACCTCTGTTCCTCTCCTAAGTCACCCAAAGCCCTGGTCATGTCATTAGCTTACAGGGCTGGAGGAGATGAGGCCAAAAGCAAAAGTAGCCCTAGAAAGACTCAAACAGAGCTGTGCTGCAGAACCCTGCCATTCTGGGAATCTACTTTGACCTTTCAAACGATGATGTACCCCAGATGAGGTCACAGAGCTTACCTACCCAGGCAAGAAGACACCCAAAGTGTGTTAACGCTGCCCGTATTATCCCATCCTTGTCTGATTCCCTTACATGGTTTGTGGCTAGAGATGTTCCTTATC
>NW_012267308.1:1524574-1605300 GCF_000151885.1 Dipodomys ordii
GCTGTGGCTCAAGTGGTAGAGCACTAGCCTTGAGCTGAAGAACTGAGGGACAGCGCCCAGGCCCAGAGTTCAGGCCCCACGACCGGACCAAAAAAAAAAAGAGTCTCACAGACTTTGCTTTCCAGGCTGACTTCAAACTGCAATCCTCAGATCTCAGCCTCCTGGGTAGTTAGAATGACAGGTGTGATGCACCAGCACCTGACAGTATCTCTGTTTTAATATATTAACATACACATTTATATTTATATTTACACCCCCCACAGTGGAGGACCTGTGCCTTCCCTCTCATGAAATTGACATCTCTGCTCTGTCTTTAGGAGAGTGTTTGTAATTGCTAGAATAAGTGGAATGTGCTTGGCCATCCTTCATTTGGAATTTATGTGGTAATTTCAGCAAAAAGCGAGACCTTGTACAGCAGTTTTCATCTTGGTTTCTTTCTTTTTTTTTTCCTTCAAGGCTGCCTCTCTTTCTAGAGGCTGGAGAGCTTCCAATTATCCCTTCTGGTCTCTTTGGATGGGGATGGTAACAGATCAGCTGAGAGGCGCAGTTCAACATTGTTAAGCTTATCAATATAAATACAATGTTCAACCCCTTTTAGATAATTGGAGCGATGTGTGAAAATGTGGCCAATTTGTGCATAAATTGGTCCTACACTTCTTCCTGGCAAAAGCAGGGAGAGACAGAGAGAGACAGAGAGAGACAGAGAGAGGGAAGAGAGGGACCATATGTGAGCCAGGGCAGCTCCTTCCGGGGTAGGGGGAGGGGCATGGTCCTGGATCACCTTGAATCTTTTCTATGGGGGACAGGAGGCCTGAGTGGGTTCTATGTGAACATGCAAGTTATTTGGGCCTCTATGAACTATTTTTTTTCCCCATCCGAGAGGCAGCTAGGGGAAGATCCGTAGGGGCCCTGGAAACACATCACACCCAGGAGAACTTGCAGACAGTGTTGAGAATTAGACTTCTCTGCTTGGATAGATACCAGATTCAAACAACCAACTGGAGAGACTGAGGCCCATGGAGGGTGCTGGGGAGGGACGTGGCGGAGGGGAACTGGAATTGGTTCATTTCTCTTGGAAACCTTGCTGCCACCTCGGGATTCTGGAAAAGTTCATATTTTCCTCCTGGCTCTGCTCCTTGCTGTGTGAGTTTGCCTCAGTTGTGTGTGTGTGTGTGTGTGTGTGTGTGTGTGTGTGTGTGGTTAAGGGGAGGGAGGGAGAGCTGAGGTGGGAACAGCGTTATTTCTGCAGTGGTAATCGCTCCAAGAGCAATTGGGGGTGGGATTGGGGTGGGGGAAGAGGCCTGAGATGATTATTATAAAACTGCCCCCCAGTGCTTCAGAGCTCAAGAAAAAAGAAGAAGTTCAGCAGAAATCGATCCTCCCAACCATTCTGAACTCAATCTACTCATCCAAACTCTACAAATCAAGAAGTTCAGTTTTGCAGGAGATTAAAACTTACACACACACACACACACACACACACACACACACACCAAAGAGCTTTAGAGGGATAATCAGGGCCACTTCTAAAGTACTCTGCATAGTTTATTCATGATTAAGAAGTTTGTTTCTTATGCTACGTGCTGGTGGCTCATGCCTGTCATCCTAACTACTCAGGAGGCTGAGATCTGAGGATCGTAGTTCAAAATTAGCCTTGGCAGGAAAGTCTATGAGACTCTTATCTCCAATGAATCACCAAAAAGCCAGAAGTGAAGGTATGGCTCAAGTTGTAGAGACCATGGGGCAGTGCCCAGGGTCTTGAGTTCAATACCTAGGACTTGCACCAAAATAAAAATAATAGTAATTGTTTCTCTGCAATGTGAGTGTAATCAGAGGGGTCCGGTATTTGAGCAGTGGGGGGGGGGGAGGTGGTTTCAAGAATCTGGGAAACCAATAGGCAGATTTCTGGCTGGCCTGAAATCTGGCAACGAGGTAACAGGCTATTCTGTGAGTCACCTCTCCAAGTGTTCCTGACTCCAGAGAGATTTAGGCAGGAGGAAAGCTCTGTCTCCCTGGTCTTGAGTTGAGGACACCTTTCTTGCTTTTATGACCCCAAACAGCAGCCCCTACCTAGATGTGCCAGAAGCCTGGGGTAAAATGCAGAAGGCCTCTTCTCTGGCTCCCAAACACTGAGTTAAACACAACCAATGGCTTGTGCCTATAATCCTAGCTACTCAGGAGGCTGAGCTCCAGAAGACTGTAGTTTGAGACCAGCCTGGATAGAAAAATCTGCAAGACTCCCTCTCCACAATAACCAGCAAAAAGCTGAGCTGGAGAGGTAGCTCAAGTAGTAGAGTGCCAGAATAAAGCAAAGCAGAGCTAGCTCAAGGCCCTGAAAAGAAGAAAAGGAAGGAGGAGGAGGAGGAGGAAGAGGAGGAGGACGACGAGGAGGAGGAGGAGGCGAGGAGGAAGAGGAGAAGGAGGAGGAGGAGGAGGAGAGCTTCCTCCACTCTATCTCTTTTAAACACGAGGAAAGGGAGCAGAGAAAGTGAATTCTTGGACTTCAAGTGCTCTAGGGAGAAAGAAAGATGAGTTAAACAGACATGAATCAGAAAACATATGGATCCAATTTGGGTTTAAAAAATTAATGGGAAAACACATTCTCATCAAACTCAAAACAATGAAAAATATTTTTTAAGCAGGCAAGAAAAAAAAATCCAAAATACAGCTGGGTTTGCCCAGCTCCGTTCGGATTTCTGACGCCCATGATCTCCTTTTTTGGGGTTTTCCAAAACAGCACGTGGAAAAAAGATGAAGGACGTGTGGAATAAATTAGAACAGACAAGCTAGGTACAGGCTTCCAATAGGCCAGGCCACCCAAGATGAAATCCTGGAGATCTTGTCGGTGGCTGGTACTTCGCTACTAGACCACCATCTGGAGTTACAGTTGATGGGGCAGGGCCCCAGATTTGAAATGGTACCCAGAAAGCACCAAAGGTTAAAGGACACAGATGTGCTAAATTGGTCCCCTGACCAAAGACCTCGTAAAACTCAAAAAAAGGGCAACAGATCAAAGGGAAGTCCATCTTTTGGCCAAGCTAAAAGATCTGACCTTGTCTTGGGAGAGCTGGGGATGAACTCTTCTACTGATGAGGCGCCATCCTTCCTTCCTTCCTTCCTTCCTTCCTGCCTTCCTTCCTTCCTTCCTTCCTGCCTGCCTTCCTTCCTGCCTGCCTGCCTGCCTTCCAACTCCCTCCCTCCCTCTCTCCTTTCTTCCTTCCTCTTCCCTCCCTCCTTCTCTCCTTCCTTCCTTTCTTCTTTCCCTTCCTTCCTTCCTTCCTTCCTTCCTTCCTTCCTTCCTTCCTTCCTTCTTTTCTTTCTTTCTTTCTGTCTTTCTTTCTGTCTTTCTGTCTTTCTTTCTGTCTGTCTTTCTGTCTTTCTTTCTTCAATTGTGAAGTTTTGAAATAAGGGCCTGGGCATGGTCCCTGAGCTCCTTTGCTTAAGGCTAGCACTTTACCAATTGTGCCACAATTCCACTTCCAGTTTTTCTGGTGGTTCATTGGAGATAAGAGTCTCATGGACTTTTCCTGCCCAGGCTGGCTTTGAACCATGATCTCAGATCTCAGCCTCTGGAGTAGCTAGGATGACAGGTGTGAGCCACCAGCAACGGACTCAGGCACAATTCTTCATATGTTTCCTTGGTAAAATCATCCTTTCTCTTTTTCAGGCCTCCAGCCACACATCTGGAAAAAGCAGGTCACTTTGACTGCCTTCAAAGAGGCCTCCTCTGACTGGAGGCCACTGCCGGCACCTGTGAGCTCTGCAGAAGGAGAGGGGCGGGGACAGTCTGTTGACAGAAGTGATGGGCGGGAGGAGGAGAAACCTAAAAGGTCACTTGCATGGCTATTCCAGCCAGCCAGACTGGAGCCTCTAAATTGCTGTAAGTCTTCATAAGTTTTCCTGGATCTCAGCCCCAGCCCCCCAAGCCCAGAGACACCTGACAACTCTTCATCTTCTCTTTGTTTGCCCACACACAATGGACATCTTGCATCTCATAGTCAGGACAAACAAGAGCCATTTGTGTATCCATTGTCACCGCACCTGCCATTTTGCTTGCATCATAATCCATCTTTTTCTCCCCCACCCTTCTGTATCAGAGGAAGGGAATCCTCGTCACCCTCCAGGGTACCACTTCCTTGAATTCTTCTGGAGTCCTTAAGACCCCATTTGTGTATGTGTGTGCACGCACATGTGTGCACGTGCACATGCTGATCCTGGGACTTGAACTCATGGCCTGATTACTATCTCTTAGCTTTGTCAGCATTCTACCAGTTGAGGTGCACGCAGCTCCACTTCTGGCTTTTTGGAGGTTAGTTGGGGATAAGAGTCTCACAGACTTTCTTGCCCAGACTGACTTTGAACCATGAATCTCAGATCCCTAGTAGCAAGGATGACAGGCGTGAGCCACTGGCCCCTGGCAAGGACCACCCTTTATTTTTCTTTCCTCTGTTCCTGACTGCTTACCATTGCAACCTGTGTGGAATGAGGTGTGGGGAGAGGGGGCTTCCAGCATGGAATTCAAATGTATTATCTTGGGGACAGACTTCCTGGACTACTAACTTTGGGGTACTCCTCTCCAGCACTTGGTGTTCCCATGTCGGGAGTGAAGAACATCACACTGTCTCACCTAATGAAGTTGTTGTAAAAAATGAAAAGAGTTAGCACAGAGAAAACCCTGAGAAATGTGGCCAACACATTACAAGCATGAAGCAAATGTAGGTTATTTCCTGCTTCCATCCTGGCAGGGCTCACAGGCAAAATTCTCTCCTGTTTCTGAAGGAATTCTTAATAATCTTCCCCATCTTCCTCCATTTTCTGTGGCTCTAAAAGGATGCTGGAGTGGTAGACATTGTAAAGGAAAGAAATTTGGATTTTGCCCACCTTTCTGCAGGTTATAACGGCCACCATCTGTTTTGCTTTATTATCTTATTTTACTTTATTTTACTTTACTTTCTTATTTTACTCTCTTATTTCATTTTGTTTTGCTTTGCTACTTTATTATATTTTATTTTACTTCACTTTATTTTTATTTTGCTAAATTTTATTATTCTATTTTGAATTCTTTTCTTTTTTAATTTAAATTTTCTTGTAAAGGTGATATACAGAGTACTTACAGTTACGTAAGTAAGGGCATAACTACATTTCTTTTTGAACAGTGTTACTCCCTCCCTCATTTGCTCCCACCATTTTCCCTCACCCCAAGTTGTAAAGTTTATTTCCATCGTAGTGTCTATTGAGTATCACTGCTGAATTAGTTTGCCCTTTCCTTCCCCAAATCAGATTAAAAAACTAAAAAAAAACCCAGATAGTTTCCATTTCTTGTAGTTCATTTCAATAAGCGTCGTTTCATATGGTCATATGCACATAGCTATTGAGCCATTGTGATCCTCTCCTAAGAATATCCTCCTTTGT
Organism: Dipodomys ordii; assembly: GCF_000151885.1. NCBI lineage: Eukaryota > Metazoa > Chordata > Mammalia > Rodentia > Heteromyidae > Dipodomys > Dipodomys ordii. Next base: position 1,529,987 of record NW_012267308.1, read on the forward strand.
TCTTACTGTGTGAATGTTTAGAGTGCTGTTTAATTAATCATGTCCAAGTATAATTATTTGTCTTTTATTATCCATTGGATTAACTTGTAGATTTTTTTTTACTTCTTGCTTATTTGATTTTACTTTTTAATTTCATTCAGTTTGCTTTATTTTACTTTTTATTTATTTTTATCATCTTTCTTCAAGTAATTGTACACAGGGATTTCAATTCAACATGGTCCTTTATGTGTGTAATGCATCTTGATCAATCATCCCTTCCATCATTCTCTCTCTCCAACACACTATTCCTTCCTCCACCAAGTTTTCTAGCTCCATTTTTATGCATATGCATTGCAGATTATGACTGTTTTTACCCACCTTTTCTCTTTCTATTCCTTTCTATTCTCCCTTCCATTATTCTCTACCTTCCCAGTCAAGATAAGTTTCAGATTCCTGATATTCTATTGTTCTTTGCTAAATTATCTGTTAATTGTTCAAACGTGTTACACCATGGAATTTCACTCTTGCTTCTTGATTTTTATAATTGTTGTTATGATCTTATTTCTGTGTCTTTGTGGCTGCTGGGGCTTAAACGAGGGTCTAGGTGCTGTCCCTTAGCTTCTTCACTCAAGGCTAGTGTTCTACCACTGGCCTTTTGGCCGTTAATTGGAGATAAGAGTCTCTCACAGACTTTCCTGCTTGCACTGGCTTTGAACAGTGATCCTCAGATCCCAGCCTCCTGAGTAGCCAGGGACAACCATGAACCATCAGCGCCTGGCATATTATTGTTCTCTTTAAATAGTTGTATAAAGTGGGTTTTAATTCAACTTGTCAGCTTGTGAGTACAGTGCATTTTCTTGTGGGTTCCTCTCTATAACCCAAAATTGCTTCCGCTGGTCATTGCCCCTTCTCCCCACCTCCCCTAGTGCCTCCATGTAAATTTTGGATGGAACAAACCATGTTCGACCCATAGCACCCACATTCACCCCCTACTACTGTCCTCCCCCAGTATTTACCTCCCCCCAACACACCTCTCTTGCTTTGACATTTCTTAGATGGAACAGCCATGCATACTTGTGTCTGCATCCTCTGTTCTCCACACTGGGCCCATTCCACTCCACCCATCCATTTCCTTCCTCAATGCTTCCATGACACCATGCTCTTCCAGACATTTTACTAAGTTCAAAGGTTAGCTTTCATCCATGGCATCTTACCTTTACATGCCCTTGACTCTGGTAGCCATTTTTTGTTCGTTTGGCTAGCTTCTAATCTCACTCTGTGGCCCTCATAGTTCACCTTTGAAAGAAGTCTCCTTAGCTCCTTCCCCCATTGGCTTTGTAAATGTTACTACACTTTTTTGTTTGGTGTGGGGCGGGGTCCAGTCGTGGGGCCTGAACTCTAGACCTGGGCGCTGTCCCTCAGCTCTTCAGCTCAAGGCTAGCACTCTACCACTGGAGCCACAGCGCCATTTCTGGCTTTTCTTCTTTTTGCTTATGTGGTGCTGGGGAATCGAACCCAGGGCCTTATGCATGCAAGGCAAGCACTGTACCACTGAGCCACCTTCCTAGCCCCATGTTACTACTCTTTAGTGACTGATCTCTTTCAGTCCATGGCTGCTGACATGTTTGCCCTGAGACCCTAAGAATAGATGCCACCTCTTCCCAGTGTCCTCCTCTTCCAACCATCTTTTTTTTTATCATCTCCCAAAGCTCTTATGTCTGTCAGATGGATTCCTATATTCTCTACAGCCCCAATTCCAGCTTTTTGGGTATTCAATTGGAGATAAGAATCTCACAAGGCTTTCCTGTCCAGGCTGGCTTTGAACCATGATCCTCAGATGCCAGCCTCTTGAGTAGCTAGGATTCCAGACATAAGCCACTGGTACCCAACTCTTTCTGATCATCTTTAAATGTGGATGCCTATGAAGATGCCTCCTCCACTAGACGCAAGGTGTTTAAGGACCTCAGAACCTCATCTGTCCGGCTCACCTCCTGTTGGCTTCCCAGAGAACCTCCATTATAGAATAGTACTTGATAAATATCTATGGAAAGAATCTGATGCTAAATTTTGTTCAGTGGCCGAAGTTTGTGTGGATTCTCTTTTGGAATTTGAAGAGTCTTAAGTTCTCAGACACCCTGGTTGGAATGGCATGTCCAACTTCATGGGCTCCGCTCTTGTTGTCTGTTCTCTTTTGTAGAAGCTCACTGCCATGGCTACTCCTCAGAGGAGCAGATCTGAGATGTGCCACTTTGTGGTGCTTTGGCGTGAGAGACACTCGACTGAGAATCAGCTAGCGGGAACATCTCTGCCAGAGGCATTGGAAGGAAAAAATGTTGTGTGGTGATGGCAAGAGAGAGAAAGCTAAGAAGGAACAAGGATGAGGTGTCAGTCTGTCCCCCAAGTATGTCAGCTCTGTGTAAACTGGCTCCTCTTTATCACCACTGACTTATCTGAGTGCTTGATCTAGGATGGGTACTCGGTATGATTGGTTGATTGACTGCTTGAATGAATGAATGACTGTTACAGTAAAGAAATACAAATAAAATAAATATGGTAGCATATTGTGTGTGTGTGTGTGTGTGTGTGTGTGTGTGTGTGTGTGTGTACCAGTCCTGGGGTTTGAACTTAGGGTTTTGGTACTGTCCCTAAGTTATTTTGCTCAAGGCTAGCACTCTACCACGTCAGCCACAGCTCCAATTCTGACTTCTGGGAAATTTATTAGAGATAAGAGTCTTATGGAATTTGCTGCTCTAGTTGGCTTTGAACCATGATCCTCAGATCATGGATTCCAAGAGTGAGCTTCTGTAATTTATGGATCAGGGAGTCAAAAGAGATTCTGGAAAGAAAAGCAAAAATATATTTGCACAGATAGGAATTTCCCAATTCCTGCCATCGTTGATTAACAATAGCAAAAGAGTGATTTTTATGATTTTCATAGAAAACACCAGACATATTTCATATAAGGATTTTTCAAAGGATCATTTGAGTTACCGGTCTTCTAACTTCTTTCCCTAATTCTTTGCTCTTGAATTCTCCTAACTAAAGGTTTTGTGTTTCAGAAGCATATTTCCTAAGGGACAAATATGTTCCTTTCCTCTTCTTGCTCCTCTCATGGCATCTTCTTCTGTTCCTTCCAGTGTCTTATTATTCTCTATTGACTTTTCTACTGCTCTACCCAGTTTCCCCAAGTTTGACCCTCCTCAAGAAATCTCTCTCCATTGTTCCAACTCACTTCCTGCCTTGCAAGACATGATCTGTAATGATTGTATTGACTTTACGACTTTGACAAGACTAAATCCAAAACCAAATTATTGGCCTGCACCTTCATAAATGTGCAACAAAGAAAACGATTCCTTATCACTCTTGTGGACCAAGATTCAAGGATGGTAGAAATGATAGCACACATTCCCTCTCTTTCTCTCTCTCTTTCTGTTGTTGTTTTTTATTTACCAGAATAGTATTTTATTTTATTGGCATTCATTTTGATTAGTATTATTTTATATGGTCAGAGGCACACAGACATTGCACCTTTGTGTTCCTCTCCTAAGAGTATCTTCCTTTGGTCTCACTGTGTGACTGCCTACAGTCCTGTACAATTTATCATTCCCAGTATATTTCAGATCTAGCTTTTGTGTATGAGAGAAAGCATGCACCATTGGTCTCTCTGAGCTTGGCTTGTCTCACTTAACATGTTTTGTTCTAGGTTCAAGAATAGCTCTCTTTTATAGAGTTAAAAAACAAACAAAAACCAACCAAGAACATACAAAGGTGGTCTCTGCTTGGAAAATTTTCTCCCAAAGTGGTAATGTCTTGGGAGCGAGGAAGATTTCCTGATTTATCTTCAGATACATACGACAATTCCTAGTTGAGAACACAGAGAGGGAGTTTCAGAGAAGGATGGTTCAACGATTTAGAGTGGAAGAGTTTTCTATGGTTGGTCATTTCCCAGAATTACTGACGGTAAGATTGGCTGCCATGGCTGACAACCTTTCAAGTCTGATCATGGGCTGCCACAAGGCAGCGATCATGTCTCACACTTTTTTTTTTATGTGTGTGCGTGTGCTTTGCATCTTGGTATAGAGCCAACATTCCATCCTACTTGGAGACTTGACATGAAGACTTGTTGAATCCGCCGTGGAGGAGGGAGGTAACTGTGCGGGTGGATCATCACCTAGCGTGGGAGTGTGTGCAGACATGTTGTAACTCTGTGCATGCCATCCTACAACCCGAAAATGTGCATGGTCAATAGGGAGACATAGGGTCACTTGAGCCCTTCCTTGCAGGTCACTCTCAGGGTCCCCATCCCCGCGTCTTTGTGTCCCCAGTGTCTCGCTGGGCTTGAGGTGGCTGGCTATTTATATGGAAACACTGAAAAAGAGATACAGTCAGAAAGGCAATATCCCACAAAAGATCCACCCAGAAGTCCCTCACATGAGACACTGCTGGAGCTACATTGGTTGTTGCATTCCTAAGTCAGTGAGGATTTCTCAGGATGCGCTGGGGGCAGACATGGGCTCTGTGGGACACAGTGTTTGTCTGGGGAATGGGGGAAGCAGAAATCAGCTGTAGACACGCAGTTTGGTCACTCTTCATCTCTAAGGTGGATGAAAATAGAAACCTCATGGAGGAAAGTGGGTGGGGTGGAAGGGGAAGTTGTATAGTCTGTGTAAAACCACACCATTGAAAAATAGGAACATAAAAGCAGATTTCACGGGAAGAATTCACAGAGAACAACAATGAAAAGACTTTCAGAAAACTGGGGATCTGGAAACATTTGGAGGTGTGTGTGTGTGTGTATATATCCCAGTCCTAGGGCTTGAACTCATCAGGGCCTGGATGCTGTCCCTGAGTTTCTTTTCACTCAAGGCTAGTGCTCTACCTCTTGAGCCACAGATCCACTTCTGGCCTTTTTTATGGTTTTTTTTTTTTTTTTGGTAGTTTATTGGAGATAAGCGTCTTAGAGACTTTTCTGCCCTGGCTGGCTTCAAACCATAATTTTCAGATCTCAGCCTTCTTAATAACTAGGATTCCAGGCATGACCATTGGCACCCAGCTAGAGATTTTTAGCAGAAAGTACTGAGTAACTTCTTTCCCATATCTGTTTCCTCTGCTCCCGAGGCCATGATGAATCCTGGCCATATTCTGGCTGTGGGGATGAAGGAGGTAAAGTGTTGACCAGTGGAGAATGGCATCTGATCATTTCCTAGATTAGTGTTGTATCATCCATTCTAGTAAAACTCCCAGGAGCTGAAATATGGAGCCATAAGATAACCATCAAGCTCCAAACTATGCTATTTGCTCTTTACTCAACAGGCCAGTAGAGTCAGAAAAAGAACACGCCAAATATGATGGCAAAAGAACACGCCAAATATGATGGCATCGAGCTTGATGATCTCTGAAAACAAACAGGCACACAGACAGACAGATAGACAGACAGACACACACACACACACACACACACACACACACACACACACCCCACTCCCTGGGCTGTGACTTTATAACTCTTTGTTGAACTTTTTTTTCTTCTCAAAATTAAATGACAGAGCCTTCGTGCACTTGGAGTTGCTATGGTAGAAATGCAATGGTCAGTCTTTTGATAAATAGAGTTTGAAGTGTTCTACATATGCCTACCATGAGCTTTTATCCATTTGGCTAATTTTATTCTTTGTAAGTCAAAGGAAGACGAGGGAAAATGGCCCTATGATTAGATCTAGCTCAGAGGCTGGAGAAGAGAAGAGGAATTTTAGCTGCCCTCCAAAGCAACCTCTGTAATAAAAGTGGGAATTAGAGTCCAGGGCCATGTTGGGGCTAGCAAGGACCTTTGAAGACCCTAGACTTGAGGCTCCCAATACTAAACCTCTAGTCTGGGACTCACTATCTCCTGCAGAAACTTGGTCATCCATCCATCTCCTCAAGCAGCTGGACCTGTGTATTCCTCAGCCTCTCCTGGAATCATTAGTAAGTGGGAGGTAGCAGAATGGCACCTATGTAGTGTTACAGGCCTGGGTTGAAATCTATTCATGTTTAATTTTCTTTCCTCTGTGTGTGTGTGTGTGTATATGTGTGTGTATGTGTGTGTGTGTGCCAATACTGAAGCTTGAATTCAGGGCCTTACATTCCTGATTGGCTTTTTTTTTTTTGCTCAAGGCTGGTGCTCTACCATTTGAACCATATCTCCACTTTATACTAATTAATTGGAGATGAGAGTCTCTTGGATTTTTTCATCTGGATTGGTTTTGAACCGTGGTCTTCAGATCTCAGCTTCCTGAATAGCTAGGTTTGTAAGCCCAAGCCACCAGCACTTGGCTTCTGTTTGCTTTTCTTACAAAAGTGGGGAACCAGTATTCAGTTGTCCCCTCTTAGCTATGAGAAACACCTTCTAGGACCCTATGTGGACACCAAAACCACCAACACTCATCTCCATCTACATTATGGTTTTCCCTGTACCAAGGGCAGTGTTTAATTTATAAATATAGGCATAGTAGTAAGAGATGAATAACAACCAGACACCAGTATCTTATACCTGTCACCAAAGCTACTCAGGAGGCTGAGATCTGAGGACCATGGTTCAAAGCCAGCCTGGGAAGGAAAGTCCAGGAGATTCTTCAATGAACAACCAGAAAACCAAGTGGAGCTATAGCTCAAAGTGGTAGAGCAACAGCCTGGAACAAAACAACTCGGAGATAGTGTCTAGGCCCTGAGCTTAAGCCTCATGACCTCCCCCCCACAAAAAAAAGGAGCATGAGCTGATCTGGTCTAATTCAGTTATGCTTTTGTAGACTATCAAAGCTGTCATTGGCCCCTGGTCTCATGGCATGTGATGTAGAGACCACAATGACTTTCACTCTGGAGCCTTCCTGGAAGCTCAGCATCTCACCTAACAGTAGAAGTTCAGAAAAGAAATCCACTGGGCCACTCTGGAGGGTGTTTACTTCCAGAAAAGAAGAGTAAAGTCAACCTTCAAGTTCTCCCTTGATCTTCAAAGCTTTGTTTCTTAACCTGGTGTTCTAAGCTGATTTCCTCACTGCCCCCTGGTTCTCCCCTCTCCTACCTCAGTAAAGCCATGCCCCATGATTAGATAGGGATGGTAGCAAACACCTGTGACATAAAAATAAATGCAAAGACTCTATATAGATACAATATTTCAGCCTTTAATCAAATATTAAGTTTGGTCTTCTAATGTGGTCCAAAATGGACCATCCAAAATGGCGCCCATCTTGAGATCAAGACACAGAACTTGAGAGGTGGCGCCAATAACCAACATGGAAGAGGACAGGGCTCCAGTGGTAATTTTCCTGGAAAAATTGTGGGAAATGCCTTCATGAGTTGGCTGAAAATGGCCATGAGATGTCATGGGAAGCAGTTTCCATGTAGGACACTTCCCACAGGTGTCATTTCCCATTTCTTGTATAAGAAAGTCATTTCCCAGACTGGTTGTATTCTGTTATTGCCTCTTGAAATTCTTTCTAATCTTTGAATAAAAGTTCTGCATTTCTATTTTGTACTAGGCTTGGAAAAGTTATAGATCTGCTCCTGTATTTAATTGAAATTATGTCTTCTATTAATTCAACAAGTATCCTCATTCTCTTCCTTCTCTTCCCCATTGCCTCAGACCTTTTCCTGGCTCTGGAAATGAGTTAACCCAACACCTAACCACCCACAGATCTCGACAGACACTCTTGTTAAAGGGGCTGCCATTTGGCCATCTTGCCCCAAAGTTGCACAAGAAGCACCAGGCACTAGTGGCTCATGCCTGTAATCCTAGCTACGCAAGAGGCTTAGATCTAAGACTTACAATGTGAATTCAGCCTGGGCAGTAAAGTCCTTGAGACTGTTATCTCCAATGAACCACCAAAAAGCCAAAAGTGGATATGGGACTCAAGTGGGAGAGCACCAGCTTTGAGCAAAAAGCTCAAGGACAGCACCCAGGTCTTGATTCAAGTCCTGGTACTGGTACACACACACAAAGTGCCACAGAAAGAGCCTCACCCCTTACACACACACACACACACACACACACACACACAAACATGTTAAAGAGTCTTCTGCTATAGTTCACATTTTGTGAAACTCAGAATTTTCCAGGGAAAATGCTGGGTGTTCAGCTCTTCTGGAAAGTTCTGCATGAGTCATGTGCCCTAGGCATCCCCTCCTGGAGACCTGACTCAGGTCTGAGCCAGCACCAAGGAGTCATTTCTTACTTCCGGTCATTTTCCCATTGTGCATTTTCCCACCCAGACTCTTGGCTTTTAAGCAGTGGGCAAGGCAAAACTCTGTGCATATGGCATGGACAGGAAGACCAAGGCTCTACCCTGGGGTTTGTTCTCCTTCCCTGTGGAAGAGAAATCAATTGTTTTATTTTAAATTTTTATTCTATTTTTTTCTTGCTGTTATTTTTATTTTCTTTTTGCCTTGTTTATTCATTTATTTGTCTTGGGGATGGTAAGGGAGAGGTACAGAAATGGAGGGACAAATGGTGAACAAATGCAGCAGTGGTATTCACTGGACTATACAACTTGTGGGTAGGGATGGGAGGGAAAAACTGGGAGAGAAAGAAGGAAGGAGTGACACTGTCCAAAAAGATATGTACTCATTTCTTGACTTAGATAACTGTAACCTTTACAATAACAATTGTAACCATTGTTATTGTTATAATTAATGATTACAATTACAATTAACAATAACAATAACAAATTGCAATAACCTTTGCAATAACAATTTTTTTAAATTATCAAACAGAGAAGGAAAAAGAAATTGATACCTAAGATAGCCTTGGACCTGGATCACTAGGTTCCCAATCCCTTCCATCCAATGCAATTCTTTCCAAACAAGTAGGCTCTAGAAGGTTCTTATATCATCCACTAAGAAGCCACCTTTAAGGGCCAGAGGTAATGCACGGTGCTCAGAAACCTGCATCTACAGAGCACTCAGGGAAGGTTGGGAACCCCTCCAAGTCAGCACTTTCACTGTGTAGTTAGTAGCCTACAGCCAAAGAGAAGGGAGGATGGTCCATCACTTATACGGGTCCCTTAGAAACTGTCTTACTCCCAAATTAAAGGTCCTATCCGATGATTAAGGCCTGATAACCCAATTCATATACTGTAGTTTAGATCAGTGGCATGCACTGGACCTAGCTGTACCTATCTGTCTTCCTTTCTGAGAGTTTAAAATATAAACTATAAGCCCGATACTAGTGACTCATGCCTGTAATCCTAGCTACTCAGGAGGCTAAGATCTGAAAATTGTGTTAGAAGCAAGCCCAGGCAGGAAAATCTGTGAGACTCTTATCTCCAATAAATCACCCCCCCAAAAAAAAGCCAGAATTGGAGCTGTGGCTCAAATGGCAGAGCACCTGGCTTGAGCACAAGAGCTCAGAGACAGTACCCACACCTTGAGTTCAAGCCCCAGGGCTGGAAGAAAAAGAAAGAGAGGATGAAAGAAAGAAAGAGAGGAAGAAAGAAAGAAAGAAAGGAAGGAAGGAAGGAAAGAAGGAAGGAAGAAAGAAAGAAGGAAGGAAGGAGGAAGGGAGAGAGGGAGAGAGACAGAGAAAGAGAAAAAGAAAGAAAGAGAAAGAAAGAGAGAGAAAGGAAGGAAGGGAGGAAGGAAGGAAGGAATGGAGGAAGGAAGGGAGGGAGGAAGGGAGGAAGGAAGGTAGGAAGGAAGGAAGGAAGGGAGGAAGGAAGGGAGGAAGGGAGGGAGGAAGGGAGGGATGAAGGGAGGGATGAAGGGAGGGAGGGAGGGAGGGAAGGAGGAAGGAAGGAAGGAAGGAAGGAAGGAAGGAAGGAAGGAAGGAAGGAAGGAAGGAAAGAAGGAGAGAGAACGTTAGCAAGGCTTTTACTAAAAATCCTACTTTCCAAGGCATGACTCTATCATTTTATAAGCTACGTGGTGGCTCATCTTCATTCCTCCTGTCCCATTTCTTTCTCCTGGGATTGGGGGGCCGTTTGTTGTCATGGTCACAACGTTGCAATAACTTGCAAGAGACCAGGTTAGAATCTTCAAATATCAAAGCTAGGAGCAATCGATAACATATAATGAAACACAAATTCCTCATTTGTAAAACCAGGGAAGGAAGGTTCAGAAAGGTTAAGTGATTTGTCCAATGTCACACAGAGAGGAAATGGCACAAATGAGAGCCGATCCCAGGTCTCTGCAAAGGCCAGGTGGTATCGGAGGCTCACCCTGTTTACCAGCTTCCCTCCAAATGACCTCCTGGGGTGCCAGTGTCTCATCCTGCATGAGAACTTCACAAAGCTATCTGTGGAAGCTCTGGTCCAACTCCAGTTTGATCTGGACCCCGTGGTGGCCAAAAACCGAAGGGGGCTTTTGTAAAGTGGTGTCAAGCTCTTTCATAGTAGCCATATGAAACTGTTTAGTTGTTTTTTGTTTGTTTTGTTTTTGTGTCAGTCCTGGGGCTTGACTTGTGGGCCTGGGTGCTGACCCTGAGCTATTTTGTTTAAGGCTAGCACTCTATCACTTCAGCCACAGCTCCAACTCTGGCTTTTTGCTAGCTCGTTGGCCAAAAGAGTCCACCGACTTTCCTGCCCTTGCTGGCTTCAAACCAGATCCTCAAATCTCAGCCTCCTGAGTAGCTAGGATGACAGGCGTGAGTCACCAACATCTGGCTTATTGTTTTTTTGTTTGTTTTTAATTGCTCCCCAGATGTTAAATATTTCAGGCCTGAGGACTTACTCACCATGAGGATTTCCAAAAGCCCTGGTCTCACACAGATTGAGTAGCTGAACATGTATGTCCAGCATGGGTTGCAAAAAACATGAGATACATTGTAGGACAATATTTCCTTCCTATCTGTAGATCTGAAAAGCAAAGGTCAGACTGGACTAAAGGGGCCAGCCCAGATGGTGGTCATGCTGTGAGAGAGGGTGTTGTTCACAATCATGATAAAATACCAATCCTTGGATCTTACAGTATCCCTCCCTCTCCTTCGTGGATGTAGAACTGAGTGCTGGCTGGTCAGGACCAGTGGGGCAGCCAACATCATGGAGCGCAGTCATGGGCTATCCACTTGAACATGCATGAACTCAAATCCACGTCCCATTCTCTCCTTTTCCTTTATGAGACAGACTGGAAATACCTTACATCGCCGGCGCCAGTGGCTCACACCTGTAATCCTAGCGACTCAGGAGGCTGAGATCTGAGGATCACGGTTCAAAAGTCCTTGAGACTCTTATCTCCAATGAACCACCAGAAAACCAGAAGTGGCTCTGTGGCTCAAGTGGTAAAGTGCTCGCCTTGAGCTGAAGAGCTGAGGGACAGCACCCAGGCCCAGAGTTCAAAGCCCATGACCAACATATATAAAGGAAAAAGAAAATGTCTTACATGTTGTATATTCATTACATACTTTGTTATAGCGTTGGCATCAGTGCATACAAATCACTGAATGGAGTACCTACACATATCTACCAATAGGGCACGTTCTAGATGATTTCTATTAGATGCAATCACAACCACCCTGGAAATGTGATTTTTGTCTTTTAACACCATGTCTGGGAACCGGGTCCTGTGTGAAATAGATGGCCTTAAGGTGGGGCTATTTGATTTGGGGGTGGATGGGGTAGAGAAAAGGACCCTAATTCTTAAGCAAATGCACATAAAACAGGCCAGGGGTGGTGGTTTTGCCAGGAAGCTTGTAGGCCAGGGGAAAATATCCAGTAAATGGAGTGTTTATTGCATGCGTGCACGCGCGCGCGCGCACACACACACACACACACACACACACACACACTGTCCACCTTACATGACTCTCCTCCTGCAGCAGTTCAGTTTCCAGAGCAGCCTTTCCCTTTTATGCTGGGTGCTGCTCAGACCCTTGCTTTTCCCTGGGAGGTGACTGTGTCTAGAGAGAGCGTAATTGGCAGGCTGTGACACTTCTGTCTGTAAGTGTCTCTCTAACCGGGGTGTATTTCAGCCTTTATCTGGCTAGTGCTGTTACCTGAGAAGGTCCCTGGGCCATCTCAAAGGGCTTGTAGCAGCTAATTGTGGCAGCGAGACCCAGCAATTAGCTGGAGATCTCCCTGGACTTGAAAAATTCCAACCCCCACCAGTTTTCAGCTCTTTTCTCTCGCTTTCACTTAACTAGCTGAGCCTAATAGAGGCAGTAAAGGCCAGGCAGGTGAGAGGCAGCCAGGATAAGAAAGGTGGAGGCAGGCCAGGACCTCATCAGAGCACCCCGTGCACGCCTTTTCTCCCCCACCTACCCACCTCGCCCACCTCACTCACCCAGGAGGATCATCTGAGAGAAAGAGTTCACAGATGTTAATCTCATCCCATAAATACACTCTATTTATTACAGGACCGGAGCTAGTGGCTTATTAATCGGTATTGGGAGCGGTGCTGTCCCTATTTTTATAGTTTAAAGCGGGAGTTGGAGGAGGAGAATAAAAAACTAATTAGGCACAGGTCATAAATGAGATCACGCAGGCATGGTGAGCTGGTTACTATGGGCGCGTGTTGGTTTCGGTGGTAACGTGAAGCAGAACATCGGGAAAATTAAGACAATAAATCAGTTCCATTGAATCAAAGGCATGTATCTAACCGTTAATTAAGGATAATAGTATTCTATAAGCGTGGGGGGACCACTGGTAATTTGTTATCAGTTACCGTAATTATATACATTGGAAATTAAAAAAAAAAACAACGCAGTATACCTTAAAGGGAATGCACGCTCACGGCGTTTCCTCTGTTTCTAGAAAGAATTTCAGGTGCAGGCAATAAGCCCCTCCGTTTCTAGATGATTTTCCAATTTGGTGGGCAATGAGCTTTTGAAATATTCCTGGTAATGCTGTCTGGATTTCATTGGGTGTCCCTTGAATGTGTGGAAGACGAGAGAAAACAAAGAGAGCTCAGAGCTCCGCGCTGGAGAGAGGAAGCCGGGAAATCAGGTCCCCTCTGGGCCTCCTGGCCTCAGCCCCCTCCACAGGGAGCCAGAGGAACTCAAGTGATTTTAGGAGCACGTAGCCATGCTTTTCATTTTGTGCTGATAGGGAGACTTGAACTTGGGGCCTGGGTGCATGTTTTTCAATTGGAGCCACACCTCCAATTCTGGCTTTTTGGTGATTTTTTTTCATTGGACAGTCTCACAGACGTTCCCATCTGGGTTGGTTTTGAACGGTGATGTTCAGATTTCAGTTTCCTGAGCAGCTTGGATTACAGGCATAAGCCTCTGCACCTAGTTTCTTAGTTATACTTTCAACACATCTTGTAGAGCTGAAAAGTCGGAGGTTGCACACTCAGAACTCTGTTCTCAGGTAACTCAGCAGGAAGGATGGAGAGTCTGGCCATCATGGGCTTCTCCATTTCAACTACCCACTGCTCAAACTTGTCCAAACCTCTGCCCTTTCCACTCCTGCTCCGGCTTCAATCACTGGATGGCTTTCTCCAGGCTCCCTGAGCCAAGATTATCCCTTGTTTTCTGGGGTGGGGAAAAGGGGGGGGTGGTCCCCTACAGAAGGTCAGTCTCAAATACAGGTTCCTTTCTTATATGCCTGCTTATAGCACTGAGATGTGGGTGCTCCTCATTTCCAGGTCCCCCATGATAGCTCAATCTCAAAGCAAAGGCTTCCCTTTCAAGATGGTGCCTGAGGAAAAGGTAGAAAGGCAAAATATCTTTCTTCTCCCAGGCCAACTAGTGGGAAGTGTGGGCTGATCTCCTGGCTAGGTCTTGTGGGTCCGTCATTCAGGCTGCCTAGATTAACTTGATGACGGAAACTTCGGCTTCTCCCCCCCACTGTGGGAACCAAAGTTGGAGCAATGGACTGTTTCCTGCTCCTCTCTGCTTCTTTTCAGTCTCTCTTCAGGATGTCCTGTCTCCTTTGCTACACAGTCTTTTCACTCAGAGAGTGTTCAAGAAAGTCAGTCTCCTTGCAATCCATAGAGATTGCCTTTGAGCTGATGAGCTGAGAGTCTGTAACAGCCAAAAAATAAATGAAAGTCATTGCCTTTTGAGGTTTGTTCTAAAGGAGGTAATAAAAATACTTAAATATATTTGCAGGGCTGCTTTGGGGAACAATTGGAATACTATTTACGACAAGACATTGCTTAAGTTACAGTGATCTACAAATGTGCCAAGTATTTAACTTTCAAAATTCTAGCTGGTTAGGATTAATTTTGCCAGTACTGGGATTTGAACTCAGGGCCTTGGGCTAGCTCTGCCACTAGAGACAAGGCCTCAGTTTTTGTGTTTTTAGGATCTCAAGCTTTGGCCTAGGCCAGCCCCAAACCTTGATCCTGGTTCACCTTTTCCTAGGTAGCTGGTTTTACAGGTATGAAACACCATGCCTGGCTTGTTTGTAAAGATAAAGTCCTGCTAATGTTTTCTTTTGACCAAGCTGTTCTCAAACGTCCGTGCTCCATCTGTGCCTACTGAGTAGTAGGGATTACAGTCATGAGCCACTGTGTTTAGGCCTCTATCAGATTAAGAACTAAAAAAAAAAAAAAAAAAGGAAGAGTCTACTAAATTGTTTCCCTTCTTTCCTGGTCCCACTTCCCAACACTGAACCATTGAGTTTCCAACCTGTAAACTTTCGAGAACGTATTCAAACCACAGGAAGGGCAAAAGAAACTTCCAGAGAGATAATCTGTTCACCCTTTGAATGATAAACATCTAGTGTCACTGTAGTATCTTGACAAGTTGCACAGCACAGCATAAGGAATCACTGAATTCCTCTGTCTGCCCCATTTCAACTCCTCTAGGCAACCTGGTGGAGAAATCTTCACACATTGAAGCCCCAGACCACATCGTTCGTTATTTTGATAAAGTCAGCTCTCCATTTAGATTTTTTTTTTTACCCAGATCTCTTTATTGCTTCCTGCAGCACTGACCTTCCATCTGGAATTTTCTGTTTTCCCCCTTACTAAAGAGCTCCCTTCATTATTTCCTGTAGTGCAAATCTGCTCATGAGAAGGTCTCTCTGTTTTTCTGGGTCTAAAAATACGTTTTTATTGTACTTTGTTTCTTGACTTTCTGATTCTTTTTCAAAGCCTGTTGGATGCTATGTATAGAGAATTTTCTCCCATATTTAAAAAAAAGCATTCTTTCATATATTTGTAGTACTGTTCTCAACCTATCATTGACTTAATAATATCTAAAGTAGAGTTAATACTCCATGTCCACATGTATCCCTCCTATGCTTTTATAACTAGATCTTTTTATAAGGAATCCCAGGTTTGTTATACTTCTAATCTTTTGAAGAATAGAATATCATCTTCTCTGTCTGTTTGGTTTTTATGTTACTATAACTAATTATGTGTTTTTACTTATTTTTAACTGAGCTTTAAATACACAGAAATTACAATCAATAAAGATATTTTGAGGGGCTGGGAAGGTGGCTCAGTGGTAGAGCGCTTGCCTTGCATGCATGAGGCCTTGGGTTCAGTTCCTCAGCACCCCATAAGCAAAAAGAAAAAATCCGGAAGTGGCGCTGTGGCTCAAGTGGTAGAGCGCTAGCCTTGAGCTGAAGAGCTGAGGGACAGCGCCCAGGCCCAGAGTTCAGGCCCCATGACCGAACCCCCCCCCAAAAAAAGATATTTTGAGATATACACACTTATAAATATTTTGTGTTTAATATATGAAATACATTACTTACAATTTATTACATTATTATTATCAATATTATTAACTATTATACAATAATCAAGTATATAATTAATACATAAAATATGCTATTTATATTATTATAATTCATTATAATATACCTATTTATATATAAGTATATGTCTTTTCAAACAATGTTTCCTTATGATAAATTCGATGCTCTTTCATCTCTTTTTTTGAGATAACCTTTTTTTCTCTTCTCTTCTGTTTTTATTGTCAGTACTGAGAATTAAATGAGGCTTTGTTCCTATTAGGTAAATGCTCTACCACTGAGCTACATCCTCAGCCTGTATTCTTATTAAGTTTTGCTATTATATCTATAAGTAAATATCATTTTTTATTTTTCTAGTTTCTTTAAAAATTATCCTTGGGCATTTCTTGATTTTCTTTAATATTTCCCTAGTTTTTGGTTTCTAGAAAATTCTCACCTCCTCTGCTCAAATGCTCAAATGGTCCGCTCTGTCTGTCTGATTATCTTCTCTCTCCTCTCTCTCTCTCTCTCTCTCCTCTCTCTGTAATTCTAATTAAATATATATTAAACACCTCACTGTATTGTGTCTATTACCTGCCCTCATTTTTATGTAACGATAGGGTTTTTTTTGTTCAATTGTATATAATTTTTCTCTTCATCCTATGTATTTCTTTTGACACATTTTCCTTTCTACTAACTTTCTCTTTATCTGTATTCAGTTTTCTGTATGACTCACCCCCTGTTTCCAGCCCCAGTGTTGTTGGTGGGTTTTTGTTTTTTTTTGGTCTGTTTTAAATTGCATTGGATGATGAGTGTGGAAATCAAGGGGCCTGTCCAGGCTTGGGGAGGATGGCATAGACCTCCCCGGCTGGCTGTGACATCCGAGCAACCTTGCCCAGGAATGTCATTGGGCCCAGCTGGGGCTCTGCTATAGAGAAACTTGGGTGGCCTAACCTTATTGATAGGGTATCCACATGGCTCCAGATTTCTGTCTTTGATATCACTGTAGTCTCAAAGATCAATGTTAATGAAAATTAGACAAATAAAAAAATCAAGCCTGGCACTGGTGGCTCATGCTTGTCATCCTAGCTACTTGGGAGGCTGAGATCTGAGGATTGTGGTTCAAAACCAGCCTCTTAACTCCACTAACCTACCAAGAAAGCCAGACCTGGAGCTATGGCTCAAGTGGCAGAGCAAAAGAAGCTCAGAGTTAGCACTCAGGTCCTGAACTTCAAGCCCCAAGATAGGCACACAGTAATAAAAGAAAGACAGAAAAAAGCCTCATTTAGTCCTTGTCCAATCTCTGAGGTTGTCACTTGGCTAGATGCCTCTGAAGACACATGGACACATGGAAGGGCTCTAAGACGTAGTTCCTGGCTGTCTGTGAGCCTGAGCCCTGTGTGGATGGGCTTTGGAAAGGAAGCACGGAGGAAGGCAGTGAGACGGAGCGCTGGAACGAGAGCTCGGGGTCAGAGTCCTGGTTGCTTCAGCAGAGTCCCTCCAGTCCACAGGAGGCAGCAGCCCACACGGGTGAAATGGCTACAGGAAGTCTAGCCACTGGCCCTGCCTGTACAAGCTCTGCCTGTGGTTCATCTGTAGCCTTCCACGAATCATGTCACCCTCCTCATCCACAAAATAGCTGCTAATGCCTGACTTGTTTTTGGGGTGCCCAGCAGAAAGACAATTTGACCCTGAGCGCCATGCAGGCTCTTGATGTAGATTCAGGCTTTCCTGCACTGTGATGATCTCCCCACCCCCACCCCCCAAAAAGATATCTTACCCCGAAGCAAAGATGTGGAATGATTGACAGCTGTGCATCTTTAGTCCTCAGGTAAAATGGCCCCCGGTTTCTGGATGGGAAATGCAGAAAGGCTGTGGAATGCTTTGGAATCCATATCCATTTCTCACATACGATAAAGGCTCCATGGAGCTGGGTGCTGGTGGCTCACACCTGTCATCCTAGCTACTCAGGAGAATGGATATTCAAAGCCAGCCCAGAAGAGAAAGTTGTGAGAATCGTATCTCCAGTGAACCACCAAAAAGCCAGAAGTGGAGCTGTGGCTCAGGTGGTAGTGCTCCAGCCATAAGCAAAAAACAAAAACAAAAAAAAAAAAACAAAAAATAAGCAAGCCAGGCACTGGTGACTTCCACCTGGAATTCTTGTTACTCAAGAAGCTGAGATCTGATGATCATTGTTCAAAGCCAACCCAGACTGAAAAGTCCATGAGATTTCTTCTTGTCACTGAACCAGCAAAAAATATAAGTGGAGTTGTGGCTCAAATAGTAGAGCACCAATCTTGAGTGAAAAAGCTAAGGGACAGCACCCAGGTCCTGAGTTCAAGTCCCAGTATGGACACACACACACACACACACACACACACACACACACAGCTGTGTGCATTCTTGTTGAGTTAGGAAAAGAAGACATGGACCCCACTCACCCCAAAGTCTACTGGAACACTGGCCTGCTCTCTTCGAAGTATGCTGCCCCTCGACTCTACCCGTGTGTCCCTTGGTGTGGGGGGCCAGCGAGTGGCCCCTTTCTGACCTCCTGTAGTCATTCGTATTGAAAATGGATCCTTTCGTTACCTCATTCCCGGCAGAAAGCTGTTGCCTTTTACCATTTAGGAAAAAAATGTAAATGGCGACAAAAGCTATTTTTATAATGTTTTTATCTATTCCATGAGTGGCATCCATAACACATAACAGTTCCATTGACATTGTATCACATCCAATGGGCCCGATGACCCGATTCAATGTCACCGTTACAGCCTCGTACATCATCTCCGTGGCGGAATTGCAACAGATCCATTATCGACGCTCACGCCCCATCCCCCAGAACTACCTGCCACCAGGTGCCAAGTCCATTTCAAGAGCTTGGCTCCTATCTCCTTCTCGCTCGCTTCTATCTCACGGTCCTGGCTCTCTGAACACAGACTTGGCCACCCTGGTACTCTGTCTTCTGAATGCTTCTGTGTGCCCTTGGGCTCGGCGTTAGGCTTGATCACTTTGAGGGTTGGGACAGGCCTATGTGTTTAGCCTTAAGTTATTTTTATTTCAGCAACTGGTACGGATGTGACAGAGGTCAGGACCAAAAAAATAATAGTAATAATAGCAAAGGTAGGCTCAGCCCCAGTGGCTCAGGCCTGTAATCTTAACTACTCCGTGTTGCTGTTCATACAGCAAGACCCGGAATGCAGTTCCTGGTAGGCAGAAAGTGGACCACCCCATGCGGGTGTGGACAAAGTTTATTGAAATATCACATGCTGGTATACAATATACAGGCATAAAAGTAAAGCTTCAGTCGGGGGCAGAAAGTTAATCTTAAGCAGTTTTACAGGAACACAGACAATGAGAGTTAACTTTAAGTCAGTAAGCAGGAAGAATTAATCCTTGTCAACAGATGTGAAGTTGCTCCAGGGATCAAAGGTTGGGAAGAGTAAGCAACGTGCTAGTGGGTTTCCTTTGACACACAAGGGGCGTCTCAAGGCATTAATTGGAAGAGCATGAAGGGCACTTTTCACATACCTTCATCTGAGGCTAAGGCCCAGACTTGGAAGGGGTGTTCCTCTTTCCCCCAGGGAATGCATGCCGGCATATGCCCCCTCACAGCACACAAGACCTCACATGGAGTCATGCAAGTCGGTGCCTCGGACCATTCAGGAAGCTGAAATCTAGAGGATCGAGATTTGAAGCCAGTCCAGGCAGAAAAGTCTGACTCTATCTCCAATGAACCAGCAAAGAGCTGAGCTAGAGGTGACTCAGGTGGTAGGGTGCCAACCAACCAAACAAGCCAAGGAAAAGCTGAAGGCTCTGAACTCAAACTCTGATACCAGTAAAAATAGCAACCAAAAAAATAACAACAGCAAAAGAAAATGTGTTTTTGAAAGCATAAAAATATTTTTGGAAATGAAGAATGAGCAAAGCTTGGGAATTAGCAGTAGTAGGCTGAGTTCAATGACTCATACCTGTCATCCTAGCTACCCAGGAGGCTGACACCTAGAGGATTAAAGTTTGAAGCCAACCTGGGTAGTTAACTTGTAAAAAGTCTAAGCTGGAAGTGTGGCTCGGGTGGTAGAGCACCAGCCAAGCATGCAAGTGGAGCAAGAGCTCAAGGGCCGGATTTCAAGCTCCAATACTGATAAAAACAGCAACAATAAAAATCAGAAAGACTTGAGAACACTTTTGGAAATGAAAAGCCAGCATAGCTTGGGAGATCGCTACATCCTGACTTCAGTCCAGGACCTGCAAACTGGCTCTATCCCCCTGAGCCAGGGCTCTAGGGTGGGGGTGGATTTGGGGCTAGAAACCTCACCAGCTGGGCTTTCTTATCATCTCAGACATTCACAGTGGGAAGAGACCAACTCCTCAGTCTTACCTGGGTTTAAGGGGATTTCTCACTAATATTGCAATATATTTGTCATTTGTCTCACTGGGAAGGCTGTTTAGTAGTCAAAACTGTAGAAAATTGAATATACACTTACTGTATAAAAATGATATGCTTGGTTAGTGATAGTTTAAAAGAAATAAGTACATCTATCATGGAAGAGCAGGCTGTCAGCTCTTTATATAGAAGAAAAATATTGAACACAAATGTGATAAATGTTAGGTACCGTTTTAGAAAAGTTACCCGACAAAGTTGGTTTACAATAAGTTCTCCCAGGCAAAGGATAAAATAAGAGAGAGACAAGAATAATACAAGAACAATGGGGGAAGAGAAAGAGCTTGAGAAAAAAAGAAGAGGAGGAGGAAGAGAAGGAGGAGAAAACAAGGAGAGAATCAGACACGGGGGAGAGAAAAATAATGAGAAATTACAAGAAGAGAAAGAGGAAAAGGAGGAGGAGGAAATGAATGGAAGCAGAGAAGAGGATGGTATTGAGGAAATAAAAAAGTAGAAAGAGGAAAATGGGAGGAGGAAGAGGAGGAAAGAATGAAAGGAGAAAGCAGAAACAAACAGGATAGAAATAGGAGAGACAGGCAGAAAAAGGGAAGAGAGAGAAATAGAAACAAGAGAGAAAGATGAGAGACAGGCATGGAGCGAGAACAGAATGTGAAGAGATAATAAAGAAAAGAGATGAGAGAAATTGAAGAGACAGAGATGAGAGAGACAGAGAGACACGGAGAGATTAAGAAGAGACCGAAGGAAAGAGAGAGAAGAGGTCATCAAAATCCTTAAGGCAGGCACTGATGGCTCAGGCCTGTCATCCTAGCTACTCAGGAGGCTGAGATCTAAGGATCACAGTTCAGAGTCCGCACAGGCAGGAAAGTCCATGGGATTCCTATCTCCATTTAACCACCACAAATCCAGAAGTGGTACAGTGCTAGCCTTTTATCACTCTTCTCAAGTGGTAGAGTGCTAGTTTTGAGCAAGAAAGCCAGAGACAGCACTCAGGCCCTGAGCTCAAGCCCCCAAGACTGGCACACAAAAAAACTATGCCTTTCCAGCCTACCCTCTTGTCTCTCTGCTTTGCCATCTGCAACTATGCAGAGATCTACAGAGATGGTTCACTGTATCTGCATTCAGCTCAGGCTATGGAGTTGATTGTTTTGTGGTGTGTGTGTGTGTGTGTGTGTGTGTGTGTGTGTGTTGATTTTAGCTCTTAAACCCAGAACCTGTGCTCTGACCCTGAGCTTTTTTTGCTCAAAGTTGTCCCTCTACCACTTGAACCACAATGCCATTTCCGGCTTTTTGAGATCAGAGTCTCATGGACTTTCCTGCCCAGGCTGGCTTCCAACAGCGATCTGAGTTTTCTGAGTAGCTAGGATGACAGGCGTGAGCCAGCAGTGCCCGGTTTAGAGTTGTTTCTAAAATATGTCCTTGAATGGATGACAATAAGTGAGCCTTCTCTTCTGCATGGTAGAGGCGGCGTGGTGGATTTGCAAACTGGTGGTGGTGCAGCCATCCAGATCGTCTGCATTGGAAGGTTCTGGCAGCAGGTGAGGGTGGAGATGTTGAGGGCTTCCTGCGTTGGTTCCTTCACGCATAACTCAGTCAGTCATTTGCTCGCCCTCTTTACAGATGATGAGAGGTGCGAGACGGCGTCAGGGAAGACGTGTGGTGTTGTCGGCAGCAACATGATATGGTGCAATTATTGTGCATTAAAATAGATGGAATTTGGAGATGAAAGTTGAGCAGACCACATTTCTAATGGTGCTCAGAGGGAGCGTCATTGCACACTGCCTGTGTATGTGCCTGACTGGCTAATCCAGTCTCAGAAAGCAGAACTTGTAGCAAAAAGGATAAATGAACACTGGAAATGGGGTAGGGAAATGGAAATAGGGAGGGGGTGAGGATTCCTTAATATCACAGAGGACAATAGATGTGGATGAGAAACTACACGTTTATGAATCTTCTTTTGGTTTAAACTCTTACTTGAACGTGAGGAATCAACAATTCCTGTACCAAAGCCAGGCCGATTCCTCTTTAAAAAAAAAAAAAAACAATTGGGAGGAGGGATGGAGGCAATCATTAAATATTTTAAGACTTTACTGAATAACTTATGCTAAGGTGAGATGGAGAGGGGGGTGGAGAGATGGAAGAAAAATATATATTCTAAGGAGCTTACTAGTTTATTTGGCAATCTAAGGACTGAGGTAAATCATTTTTTTGTTGTTGTTGTTGGTCGCAGAGCTTGAACTCTGGGCCTGGGAGCTGTCCCTCAGCTCTTCAGCACAAGGCTAATGCTCTACAACTTGAGCTACAGCACCACTTCCAGTTTGTACTGGAGATAAGAGTCTCACATACTTTTCCTGCCCCAGCTGGCTTTGAACCGTGATCCTCAGATCTCAGCCTCCCGAGTAGCTAGGATTACAGGCATGAGCCACCAGTGCCCAGCTAAGGTAAATCATTTCTAAAGAATATAATCTGTAATCAAGTAGTATCGATTGTTCAAAAAAGTGGAGAAAGCCAGGCATACCTATAATCCTAGCTACTCGGTAGCCTGAGATCTGAAGATTGTGGTTCAAAGCCAGCTCCAGTAAGAAAATCCACGAGACTCTTAGCTCCAATGAACATGTACTCTCTAGATAAAAAGAGAAACCTCTAAGTGAATAGAATAGAGATGAACAAAGAAAGAGAATGTTCCCATCAAGTGTCATAATGCAAAGTCTAGCAACACCCTTCCTGAACATGTCAGCCTTCCATTCTTAGACTGTGAGACACCAGGGTAAAATGCTACATCACGCTTCAGAGGTGGGGAATAGTACTCAGACATAAAAAATGAAATGTCATTTGCAGGAAGATGGATAGAAAATAGAAAATGAATATTATCATCCTATGGAATAAGCTAAGTCAAACTCGAGAAGCCAAATGTTGCATTGTGGCATACAGACTAAAATAATGGCAGTACATTACTAGTAAAGGTTAAGTAAAAGATTGGAAATTGAAGACAATCTAAAAGAGATCATCAAGAGTAGGGAGGGGAATGGAAAGAGAGGCAGAGCAGTGAAAAGGTCTGAAATGATGTTTGCAAAAATAAGTGTTTGCAGAATTGTGGGAGAGGGATGGACGCAATGGGAATATGGTAGAGGGGGATGAGTTTATGCGAAGTACAAGTGCATGTATGGAAATATCGCAGTGAAAGCCCCTCATTCTACCTTAATTCAAAAAGAAAAAATAAATAAAAATAAGAAAGTCCCAGGAGCAGGTGGCTTAGGCCTGTCATCCTAGCTACTCAGGAGGCAGAGATCTGAGGACTATAATTCAATGCCAACCCAGACAAGAAAGTCCATGAGACTCTTTTCTCCAACGAATCACCAAAAAGCCATCAGTGAGAAACAGAGTTGTGATTCAATTGATACAGTGCTAGTCTTCAGCAAAAACAAACTCAGAGATAGCACCCAGGCCCTTCGTTCAAGCCCTACATTTGGCAAAATAAAAAAACAAAAAGGGGGAGGGAGGAGAGAAACAACAAAGTAAGAAAGGAAAACACTAAGCTTCAGAGGATGGAAAAGAATTATGGACAATGGGGAACAATAAGATTTGGTAAGAAAGGACATCAGTTTTATTTTTTTTTTATACTTTGCTTATGTAGTGCTGAGGAATTGAACCCAGGGCCTCAGGCATGCAAGGCAAGCACTCTACCACTGAACCATCTTCCCAGCCCAGGACATCAGTTTTAACAAACACTGCTCCTCAGATTTCCAGCAGCTCTTGAAGTTGCTTTATGGTTAGTCTGTTGATGAATGGTCTCAGCCAATGGAAAGACAGAATAGAGCTATGGTCATTTCTCCAAGAAGCATTGAGTTTTTAGGAAGGAAAGGGTGTTTGGCTGGGGATCCGGCCCCCCCAAGATGGCCATCTTGCTTTGGGCCTGACACTGACATTTCTTGACCCCAGGTGGCAGGTCACATCCAGCTGCCACCCCTTTGAGATGCACCTGTCAGGGTGATTTGCTGAACCTGTTCCTAAAATACAACTAAATGTACAAATGTCCTCTCTGCAGACAGGGATTTTTGAATAGAAAGTCATCATCACACCTGTGGCGAATTTATTTTGAGACTTCTTTTCTAGAGACAGATGGAGGAGCCCAGCTAGTCCAGAGAGAACAGAGCGGGAAAGCTGGGGTGACAAGGGGTGGCCAGCATGGGTGGGCTGAGGTCGCTACAGTTCACTGGTTCCATTTCTCCTGCGTTTCCAAAGGGGCCTCTCACTCCTCCCCATTCAGGTCTCCGCCATGGTTGACTCAAGGGGAAATGAAGAGTGAAGAGTGGGATTCAAAATGCTTCTGCCTAGAAGCCATGACTTACCTCCCTGCCTTAGCTCCATGACTTACTGCCTTGACTTAGCCTCTCCACTTAGCTTAATGACCTAGCACCTTGACTCGGTTGCTTACTTAGATTCTTGACTTTTATTACTCCTTCTACTAGCTTTGGATTTTATTTTATTTTCTAATTTCTAGTCTTCTGAGGAGGAAGATTAGCACATTGATTTCAAACTTTTCCTCTTTTTTCTATTAGAATCATTCAAGGTTACAAATTGCCCTCTAAATACAGCTTTTGCAGTATCCCCACAATGTTAATGTTCAATTTTCATTTTGCTCAAAGTACTTCATTTGGCATAAAATATCCCTGTGCTCCGGGGCCTGTCCACTCTGGTCCAGCATCCCTGGGCTCAGGCCTTGCCCACTCAGGTCCAGCATCCATATGTCCAGGCCCCACACACTCTGGTCCAGCATCGCTGTGTCAGGCACATCCACAGCCCCTGCCCCCCCAGCATCCCTGAGCTCAGGCTCCACCCACTCATGTCTAGTTCCACCCTAAGAACTCAGATGTTGTGCAACCCCCAGAAGAAACCCACAGAGCAGGAAGGATCAAAGAAACCTCATCCACTTTCACTGAATTTAAATTTCTACAACACCAGTCTTCCCTAGGGTGGGGAAGGGCTCCTACAACTCTTTCCAGGTAGGTAGACCTGAAGTCTCAGCCTACTAAGAGTTAGGACAGGCTATTTCTTGCCCCACATAAGGAAGCCTGTATCTCTGATTGTAAATACGAAATTAATCGTATGCATCAAAGACAACATTGAGATTGTATAAAAAAAGAAAAGAGAGCAGTTCACACCTTTCCCCCTTCTCAAAAGTTAACTTTGTTCCAGCTTTAAAAACCTGATAAATGTTTTCCATTAACAGTTACAGAAAAAGAAAATGATATTGCAAATTCATGCAAAAAAAAATCTCCCTTCAAAATCACTCGCCTAATTACACAAAATCAATTCTTCAGACTGAGAATCCAGCTCCAAAATAGCAAGTACAGATGTTCCAGGAGTCACGCATGGGGAAGGTGGGGTCCTCGGGTGCTCCTGCTCCGCCTTCTGTCTCATGAGAACAAAAGGAGTTGGGGATCATAGAAATCCATCCCTGGAGGATCCAGTATTGCTTCCATCAAGATACTCCACTTCTAGTTCTTGCTCCTCTTCAAGCAAAACCAGCAAGAAAGCCTTTCACCAAGGACAGAGGCAGAATGTTAGTTTTCTATCTATTAAGAGTTGCCAGCCAGCAATAAATAGGCATATGGGGGCTATGTTATCCCACAGTCCAAATAGATCTTTGCTGTCCTTGGCGTCACATTACCATCATTTAAGACTTGGTTGTCATTTGCTGCATCATTATGTGAAAGGAATAATGCCTGGACACTAAGCTGACCCAGGAACCACTAGTTGTCTAGTGTTGTCACATGTGTCCATTGCTACAGAGCCCGTAGCTCACAGTCATCGTCTGGGCAGGGCAGCATCTATGTCCCAGTCTGACACAGGTTGGCCAGCAGAGGTTCCTGTGTTATCTTGGGTTGCCTTTGAAAGGGATGGGACCTGGGTTGATTTGGAGTTGTGATCTTCTGATCTCAGCCTCCTGAGTAGTTAGGGTGACAAGCGTGAGCCATCAGCATATCAGCTGAAGTTCTATACTATGAAATATCCACTTGGTACAGCTAGCAAAGTTGATCAATGAAGACTCTAAAAGCTTTGATTTGTTCCTTGTACTCAGGACTCTATTTTTCCTCAAAAAAAAAAAAAAGATGTCATGGTCCATTGTGCCTCCAACAACACAAATTTCAAATTGTCTATCTGGCTATTTTTCCAATGAGATACCAAAAGAGAAATTGCAAACAAAAATATTTCTACTAGCTGAACACTGGTGGCTCACGTTTGTAAGGCTAACTACTCAAGAGGCTGAGATCTGAGGATCGCAGTTCAAAGCCAGCCCGAGGAAGGGAAGTACATTAGACTCTTATCACCAATGAACCACCAGAAACCCAGAAGTGGCTCAAAGTGGTAAATATATATTAATTTTTATTTATCTACATAGCTGAGTATTCATTAGAATGAGTCTTCAGTTTCTGCTCTACCAGATTGAGATATAAAAATGGGTGAAATGGTTGAAGACACAGCAGCAGATGAGTTAGCCTTTCTATAGAGATTCCAAGGGAATCTACCTCAGGCAGGAAATTGCTCTAGGCAGGAATTTACTGCCAGTAAAAATCAGTCTTCCCCAGGTAGGAAGTCATTCCCCAGGCAGGAAGTCATCCCTCCAGGCAGGAAGTCATCCCCAGGAAGTGAGGTGGTTCTAAGTAGGAGGTTACCCTCAGGCAGGAAGTTACCTCAGACAGGATACCATCCCTAGGAAGAAAGTCAAATTCAGGCAAGAAGTCATCCTCCTAGATAGGAAGTCATCCTCCAGGACAGGAAGGCAATCCAGGCAGAAAGTCATCATGAGCACTGGGTTCAACATTGTCCTACAAATGGACCACAATGTCTTTTTAAAAATTATTTTTCTTTAATTTGTCTCTTTAAAAAAAAATCAAAAACAAAACTGTGAGACTAGGTCATAGCTGCTGCATACTTCTTTCCCTTGCTAGAACTGGTTCAGGCAGTGTGAATGAAGCTAATGATAACAGACAGTATTTTAATGTTAATTAGCTATTCTATGTGTCTGAGTTCATCAGATAACTATTGCTCTTTTATGTATGGGATGAAAGCAGAGCTCTTGCTTGGAGGAAAACAGTACACAGAAGAGAAAGTATTTTCAGTTTTATAATTATTCAAATGATTGTTGCTTTTTATAAAAAGCGAAAAGATCTTAAGAGGGCAGAAGGGTACTTAGCAATAACACAACTGCGAGGTAGGAAGCCACTGCGGAGCCAAAGAAACCCACCCTTCTCTCTGTCTTCGAAAACATTGTTTAAAAAAAAAAACAAAACTGTAATCTCCAATTAAGAAACAACCTCTCAGAGAGCCCTGAGTGGTCTCATCAAGGGAACAAGAGGTGGTAGGACCAAAATCTCCCTTGGAATGGACTTGCCCAGCAAGAAA
Organism: Dipodomys ordii; assembly: GCF_000151885.1. Taxonomy (NCBI): domain Eukaryota; kingdom Metazoa; phylum Chordata; class Mammalia; order Rodentia; family Heteromyidae; genus Dipodomys; species Dipodomys ordii. Next base: position 1,557,359 of record NW_012267308.1, read on the forward strand.
GGGGTAGGAAGTCAAGAGAAAGCCTACACCCCTCTGTGGTGTCCTGTAGTCCCGGGGTTTTGCCAACACTCAACAGAATGACACTGGGCAACCATATCATGAATGCAACTTTAAAAGTTATTGAAAAAAAAAACTGATTGGAAAAAAAAGAAGGAAGACAATTTTATCCCCTCTGTGAATTCTATTTTCAGATTTATAAAATGTGCATGTTGAGTGAACTCAAGAATGTAAATGAAGGGCTGCAGGAGTCCCTGATTCTCTGACCAGCAGGGTGCCGGACAGAGGTAAAGGATTAATGGGAATGCTTTTTAAACTTCTATTACTGGGGGATAAGGGGGTAGGGGGGTAATGTTGTGTCCTGGGAGGTTGGAAAAGAATGGCAATGCCTTGGATTGGGTTATTTAATTCACCTAGCAACCCCTTCGTTTTTAATTTGAGAATTAGCTAGACCCTTCACAACCGCCCCTTCCCGTAGATGAGTTAATGAATAGATAATAGACTAACATCCATTTCTGAAAGAAATATTTATTAATGTACTCCTCTCTCTCTCCCTCTTTCTTTTTTTACTTTTGAATGTCTGATTTTGGAATCATCTGATATTAAAGAAAAGTTGCAAAAAAAAAAAAAAGAATTCCCATCTGCCTTTCTTCCAGTTCCACTCGCTGCTTACATCTGATATAATTATGGTATATTTGTCAAAACATTTGTGCATCGCTATTAACTAATTCCAAGTTTTGGTTGTATTTCACCAGTTCTCCCCGCCCTCCCGTCCCCTTACACACAACTTTTCTGTCCCAGGAGATCACTCAATATATAACATTGGATTTAGGAATTTTTTTTTTGGTGTATAAATATGTAATGACTGGGGTAGATTATTAACATATAATTCAAGGGCTCCTTTCTCCAGAAGTTCACTTGTTTGGGAGGCAATACCATTCATTCAGAATACCTTATGCAATGTCACCTTTAGTCCTTGGAAATACAATGTACATAGATTGCTGTGGAAATCTATAGCCAGGCACTGATGGCTCCTGGCTCTCAGTCTTAGGAGAGTGAGATCTGAGGATCATGGTTCAAAGCCAACCTGGCTGATTAGTCCACAAGACTCTTATCTACAGTTAATCACCAAAAAGCCAGAAGCAGAATTGTGACTCAAATGGTAGAATGCCAGCCTTGAGTAGAAAAAGCTCAAGGATAATGCCCAGACCCTAAGTCCAAGTCCCAAGACCTGCATACCCACACAAGCAAAAGTAACAATAATCCACCCCTTGTTGGCCAACACCACCAGCTAAGCCCCATGCACTCACTGTCTGGGAAGACGGTGGTTGAAATGGCCTGACCAAAAGCAATAGAGTAATAGATCAGTCACATGACCAAAGCCAACACATTAGCCTTCATCACATATCCTAATTTCTATTATTTTTGATCTGGTTCTTTTGTTATTATGCAGACTCGATTGGAGATGCGTAAATGCTCATGGATCATCAGACAGAATAATAAAATATGCAAGACACTCATGTATAAACAGCTAACGTCTACTCGTAGCAAAGGTATGGGTAATCGGGTATCGCATGGAACTATTGACAGGCAAAGGAACGTACCCATCCTTCAAGATGATCACAGACTTTGTAGTTCAGGTTGTGATGATTGACAACCAGTTAGCCAAAAGGTAGACATCATGATGCTATGGATAATAACGTCAAAGCAAAAGCAACAGAAATGCCTGGCTAAAATTGTTTATATAAAGTATAGGACATACATACAAAAGGAATGCACGAGGCAGGCACCGGTGGCTCATACCTGCAGTGCTAGCCACTCAGGAAGCTGAGATCTGAGGATCATGCTTCAAAGCCAGCCTGGGGACAGTCCATGAGACTCTTATTTCCAATTAACCAGCAAAAAGTTGGAAATGGAGGTGTGGTTCAACTGGCTATTTCATAGCTTTAAAAAACAAGGTTACCGAAGAATGTGTAATGATTCAGTATGGCCTTAAAGAAATAACAGGACAGTATGAGTCATTTTAGTTTGTATGTGTGTCGGGAGGGTGTATATACAAAGAAAGAATAGAATTCTATTCCTTCTGCTAAATGTGACCTATCAAATCTATCTGTCTACTTGCCTGGCTGCTTGCCTGCCTGTCTATCTGTCTGCCTGCCTGTCCATCTATCTACCTATTGTCTATCTGTCTACATATCATCTATTGTTCTATTATATATGTAATCTATCATCTCTCTACCTATCAACCTATCAGTCTGTCATCAGCTAGACATCTATCATTTTCTCAAGCATTTTATCTATCTATCCATCTATCTATCTATCTATCTATCTATTACCTATCCTGTCATCTATTGTTCTATTATCTAATGAATATTCTACTATCTACCTACCTATCTAATCTATAATATATCTGTCTGTCCACCTATTCAATCATCTGTGAATTTCTATCTATCATGATCTGTCTTATCTATCCTTCATTCATCTATCTGTGGTATCTAGTTATCTATCATCTATCTGTCTATCATCCATTGTCCTATTATCTAATCTATCATCTCTCTACCTATCTTTCTAATCTGCCTCTCTATCAATCTTTCATCTCCAATCATCTAGATCAATCATCTTTCTCTCTAGTATCTATCTTGTCATTTGTTGTTTTATTCTCTAATCTATCTTTTGCTATCTGTCTACCTATCTAATCTATTATGTATCTGTCTGTCTATCTATCTATCTATCTATCTATCCATCCATCCATCCATCTTGTATTATCCATCTGTCCATCTATCTATGGTGTCCAGGTCACATCTCTATAGTTATGTATCTGAGGCCATTTGTCAAATAATGTGAAAGATTTTAATGGAAGCAAGCTCAGACAATGTGCCCTGAGCTGCTGGGCAAGAGACAAGGAGAACAATAGCCTATTTTTTAAGGCTAGGAACTGTCCCACAGCATGCTCTGAGGACAGAACTTGGAGCCACCTCTGATATAAACTCTTGTTAACAGATGCTTAATTGGCTGGGGCCCCAGTGACCTTACAACTTCTCTTTCTTTCTCAGGTCTGCTTTTTCCTTTGGCTTCCACCTTAGGAGGTGTTGCTTCCTGTGTGGTCTTCTGACAAATCTACAATTCAATAAAACAAGTTTATCAGCCTTCACCGAAAGAGCATTCCCGACTCTCAGGAGTTCTGGTGACAGTCCAGTGACTCACCAGCTCAGGCAGGGAGCTCCTCCCTGTGACAACCAGGAATTGGAGGACCCATTTTGGGCATGGACCGTTCCTGTAGGAAAGAAAAGAAATCAGTGTTACTGCAACCATGGAAAGCTGAGAATTGGAATGTCCCCATCAGACCCCGACATGACTCTGGGTAAGCAATAATTGAGTTCTTTGTCACAGTCAATGCCAGTGTTCTCTCTGCATGTGACACTTTTTCTACCTTTAACACATGTTTAATTCTTCTTCATCGCATGCACATACCTGTTATGGACCAAGTGCTTACTGAAATACCAGGAGAACTGCATGTATGTGGATCAAATAATCACATGGTTAAGTGTATATGTCAATGCAAACAATGTGGAGAGACAAAAAAGTTGGACCAATATGAACCACAACTTTTTCTACCGTATGCCTAATAACTGATAACAGGCTGCCCCACTTCCAAGGGGAGGGGTTATAATAAAATTTCACTTCCCATTGGCCAAAACCCCTAGATCTTCTATGACAGGGCAACCAGAATTTAATAACAAATTCTCTAAGTAAATATGCAAGGGATTTTTTTAAATTTCATTTTAAATTGTTATTGTGAAGGTGATATACAGAAAGATTACAGTTACATAAGTTAGGTAAAGAGTACATTTCTTTTTGGATAATGTCACTCCTGCCATCGCTCTTTCTTAGTATTTTCCCTCCCATCCCCACCCACAAGTTGTATGGTTCATTTTTCACATTGTGTTCAGTGAGCACCACTGCTGCTTTTGTTGACCTTGTGTCCCTCCATTTCTGTGCCTCCCCTTGCCCTCCCCAAAACAGATAACCAAACAAACAAAACAAAAAGAAAATGAAAAGAACAACAAAGAAATAAAACCTCCTGTTTCCACTTCCTGGAGTTCATTTTGATAAATATTGCTTTCTATGATCAGATGCACACAGACATTGCACCTTTGCGCTCCTCTCCTCAAAGTATCTTCCTTTGGTCTCACTGTGTGTGAATGCCTAGCATGCAAGGGATTTTTACATGAAGCTGATAGACTTACTGTCACCCTAAATAATAATAATAGTAATAGACCAAATAAAATAAGAAAAATGTATAAGGATATAGCTAATTTCAACACAAAGGATAATTTTATTCAATAGCCTCATATATAGGCAACCATACAACCAAAAATGACAGGAAACACATTATTTTCAAATACCCCAAATAATAGCTGCAATGGCCATATGTAAATCTATGATGTTCATCTGAAAACAGCTAAGGTGTCTAAAAGCACAAATACAACATTTTTTTTTACTATAACACAATCCCCTTAAACTCAATAAAAATCATTTTTAATGCTTAAAAAATTTCTCCCACTTCATGAGAAAAAAATAGAGAATTCTTCTTTCTAAATAACTCATGAGTTAAAAAAATAAAAGAATATCGAGAGTCTGGAGCTACCTAACATTGAACAAAAATGAAAGTACCACACAGCCAAAGCAATTCTTAGAGCAAGATATACATCCTTAAATATTTGTGTTAGAGAAAGAAGCCTGAGAAATTACGAGCCAAGCATGGCCCCGAGGAAGATAAAGATGAGCAACAGAGTAAATCAAAGAATATAGAAAGAAAAAAAACAATAAAGGTGAGAGGAAAGAATAATGAAGCCAGAAAATAATAATGAAAAAACAATCTTATGTGTTTCTCTCTGTTTCTTTCCCTCTTTCCTTCCTTCCTTCCTTCTTTCCTTCTTTCCTTCCTTTTCCTTCCTTCCTCTCCCTTCCCTTTTCCTTTGTCCCTTCCTCTCCCTCTCTCCTTCTTTTGCCTCTCTCCCACTCTCTCTTCTTCTCTTCCTTCCTTTTTCTTTTCTTTCTTGTTTCATCCCTCCCTCTTTCTTCCCCTCCCTTCCTTCCTTCTTTCCTTCCTTCCTTCTTTCCTTTCTTTCTTTTTTTTTTACCTTGAAAAGATTGAAAACACAATCTTCTGTCAAGGCTGAGCAGGAAAATAATGTTCTGGCACCAATAAATTTGGACAGAAGAACTTCAGTTGACAGAACTTCAGTTCTTGCAAGGATGGAAATGATGATGAGTACTTGGGAACTTAATGCCTTTAAATTTGGAAACTTAGGATTAAGTGAAATATTTTCTAGGAAAAATGACCCTTGAAAACTGACTTTATATATTTCAACACATTTGTATATAGAATATATAAAGAGCCCTTATAGCTCCATTCTTATTATTAATTACAAAAAGACATTCATAGCAAAGCATAAGAAGATAACCTGGACAACAACGTGGATGGGTCCTTCACATAGAAAAGCACAGTCGACAAAGATCATATGAAAATGAAATTATTGTGATTGTTGGTAAAATGCAGATCAGTACAATGAAATACCATTTAATAGCCCATACGTAGAATGGTTAAGATCGAAATAACGGAAACAGCAGATGTTGGCTAGGATGCAGGGAAACATCTCTCATGTATTTCTGGTGGAATGCAAAATGATAAACATTTAGAAAATGTGTTGTTAGTTCCTAATAAAGTCAATCATGTACATATCAAAAGACTACGTGATTCTAACCTGAGATATTCACACAAAGAATTATACACTTTCTGGGCACAGATGGTTTATACCGATAGACCTACCTTCTCTGGAAGCTGTGTCTCAGGATCATGGTTTAAAGCCAACTTCAACAGAGAAGTCTGAGACTCTTATCTCCAACTACCAAAAAGCTAGAATCAAGGTTGTAGATCAAGTGGTAGAGAGCCAGCCTGGAGAAAAATAAAAAAGCTAAGCAAGAGCAAGAAGTCCTGGGTTCCAGCCCTGGTGTTTATATCACAAGTACTTAAAATACCCCCAAATTGGAAACCACAGAAAGGTCCATCAAAGAGAGATGGTTAAACAAATTACACATATTTCCATAATACCATTCTACCCATGACAAAAGACAATAGATATGCTACTGATAGCACCAGTCACGTGGATAAATCTCAATAAACGTTACCATAAGGAAAAGAAGCCACACACAAAATAATGCTCATTATCTGATTTCCTTTAAATGAGGTTCTAGAATAAACGCAACACTAATCTGTGATGAAAGAAATCACAGCAGTGGCTGTCCAGGGAGAGCATGAAGAACGTTGGATGGAAGGGTTCAAGAGGTATTTTTCCAAAGCAATGCCGGTTGTTCTGAATTTTCTGGAGTCTGTGTGTAACACAGGTTTGTCTGTCAAGAGACATATTACACACCGCATCTCATAATTAATATATAAATTTCATCTGAGGCTCATTATCTCTCCCATGTGGTGATCAGTTATTATATATATATATATATATATAGGCAACATAAGGTCATGTTCATATGTACATAAACATGGTATATGCATATATGCATAAGCATGGTATATGCATGCAGGGGAGAATTCCAATGGTATCTCTCCTTCCAACATCTCACCTGAAGTCTAACAAAATGAATACCAAGAGAAAAGACATCATCTGGGTAGATCCTGGAGGTAAATACAGCAATGAAGAGAAGGGAAGATATTCACATACGTGTAGGAAGGAAAAACATCTATCTTGACTCCCTCTGGAAGCCTTTCCTAATTTTTGTTTATTTGTCTGTTTATTTGTTTCAACTAATCTCCAGCTTTGAACTTTGCTTCTTCCTCCTTGGGCACTGGTTCTACTCTCTGTTCACACAAACATGTCCCTCCTAGTTGACCATGGAATTTCAGAGAACCAAGAGCCAGTGCAGTCTGAGCCATCCTCTTACAAAAGCTAGGTTCCTTCCCTATTTGACAGTTTTTATGGTTTTTATTTGGTTGGTTTTGTGTGTGTGTGTGTGTGTGTGTGTGTGTGTGTGTGTGTGTGTGCGCGTGCGCGCACGTGTGTGTGTGTGTGTGTGTACTGGGGCTTGAACTCAGGGCCTTACATTCTTGTTGCTTGGCTTTGTCAATTAAGGTTAGAACTTTACCACTTGAACCACATTTCCACTCTGTTTTGTGTGTGTTTGTTTTTGTTTGTTTTGTTTCTTGCCTTTTTTTTTTTTTTGCCCTTTGCTAGTTCATTGGACCTAAGAGTCTCTCAGATTTGTCTGCCTGGGCTGGCTTCGAACTGGGATCTTCAGATCTCAGCCTTCTGAGTAGCTGGGATTAGAGGTGTGAATCGCCCCTGGCCCCTGGCTTCTAAGCAGTCTTTCTTCCTGAATATTGAGCTTCATTGCAGGAAGCCAAACAGCACAGGCCGAGAAGCCCATAGAGACAAATGGAAAAAGAAGAGAAAAAGAAAACACACACACACAAAAAAAACCAAAAAGCTTAGCAAACTAAAATGTTTTTCTTTCCTTACACATTCCATTTGTTGTGTGTGCTTATCCTGAGAAATAGAAAGCCAGGTTGTTGGATTTTGAGAGTTATTTCTTGCAAGAAAGCAGAATGGGGGGTAGAAGCTTTCTTAGACAATAGTCATTGTCTATTGCCTAGAGAATAAATGTGATCACTCCCTGGATCCGGTGGATGTGAGCTTCTCTGCACCTGGGATCCAGCGTGGACAGACCCTTTGCAAGTTTGATCAGAGTCTATGGCATAGCAGAAGGACATAAATAACCAGACACCAATTCTTCAGCTCGACTATAAAAAAAAAAAAGAAGTGTGCATATGCTCTGTGCAGGTTTTCTTAAGGTAAGGGACGGAGCTGGGCAAGGCTGAGCTTCTGGAACTATCCATATGGAGAGGCAGTCTCTCCCTGATGATTCTGCAGACAGAAATTGCCCATCTGCACTGTTTTGCAGGTGTTTTGAATGATTATATTATTAGCTCTGTCTGTTCAACTTTGCTTTTTTATGGTGGCTTTCGTATTGCAGTAGTAAAAAAAAGAGAGAGAGAGAGGAGGAGAAGGAGGAGAAGAAGAGAAGGAAAATAAATAAATATAAAGCAACCATCTGGTTCTCGATTTATGATTGCATTCTCTGTCGGGGAAGTAGGAAGAGGTGGTCTCTGCTATCTTAAAGGTGGGGGTAAATACTGAGAGTCCCCCCTCTCAATTCTGTCCCCTGTGTGAGGAAATAGGATTTGAGAGTAAATAAAGTCTTTCCTCATCAGAAAAAGACCGGCTTATTTCTTCTTTCCTCTGCCTCTGTCCTTGGAGTTCACCTGGGCACTAGAAACCATGAGTGATATACTTTCTCCCAAACTCCCAGGGCAGCCAGGAGACTCTAGCTGTATGTATCATGGTGAGCCAGGTCTGAGTAGAACCATATCCCACCCCACCCCCCTCAATTCTGGATCTTCATTTGATCTGTATTATGACCTATGTGAAACCTTGCAGGGCATCCTGACTCCGGATAGCAAGACAAGGATTTATTTGATGATCTGTGCATGGGTAATTCATCAGGGAAGTGCTCAGATGGTGGAGATGCAGGGTTATTTAGGGCTGTGTAGCACTCCCTGGGCTGGGAGTGTGCCAGGAGTCGCCAGCCCCGGCAAGGTCAAGACACAACCACAGCGTGGGATATGCCAAACCCATCATCCAAGGTCCATAGAGCCAGAGGAAAGAGGACAAATGCCTGCAAAAGAATAAAAAAAAAAAAAGACAGATGCCAGTGGCTTATGAATCTCAGCTACTCTGGAAGCTAAGATGAGGAAGATTGAGGCTCAAAGCCAGCCTCCATACCACAACAGACATATTACTGATAGACTGAAGGCTGTTCAAATTAGTGGCCCAAAGTTTACTCTCTGGCTTCAGATTGTCTGGGTTTGAATTTTATCTCCTTTATTTATTAGCTGTTGGACCATAGATGAGTGCATAGTGAGCCTTCCTTCCTTTCTCCCTTCCTTCCTTCCTCCTTTCCTTCCTTCCTTCCTTCCTTCCTTCCTTCCTATTGTTCCTTCATTTATTTGTTCTCCCTTCTTCCCTTTCTCCTTCCATTTCTGTCTCTCCTTCCTTCCTCCCTCCCTCCCTCCTTCCCTTCCTTCCTTCTTTCTTTCCTTCCTTCCTCCTTTCCCTTGCCCTCCTTTTTCCCTTCCTTCTCCCTTTCCTCCCTCACTGCAATTCTCCTTGCCTCAGTTTCCCTTTCTGCATAGTCGGTTTTATACCAGTGGCACCTGCCACCGCAGACCTGTGGAGAGGGTTAAGGGTGTGCTGCATCTGGATGACCACCAGCTATCAATTCATGTTCGCTAAACACTGTCCATCACTGATCTGCCTGTTGTAATTCTCAGCATAATGATTTTCTGTTTCCTCCCTCTATACAGAGAGACAATCAGGTCTCCACACAGACAGCACAGAATCTGAGGCTGGCAGGCAGGATTCAGAACCAAATGTGTTCATTATTTAGTACTATTAGAATCATTACCATCACCAAAGGTTTGGTATCTGTCTTTACTTCTTCCTTCTGAAATCAGCTCAGCTCAGCTCCCAGCCAAAGCAAGCCCTCACCACAGCCCCACCCAGGAGAGGTGTGCTCAGGATGTGTACCACCACTGATCAGTCAACACATAGGCCAGGGGGGGTCCCAGCTCCCCTCAGAGACTCCCAGGGGCCCTCAGATTGGGCCCAGCAACCTCTTACCCCAAGAAACTCACTCCATTCTCCTCCACAGCTCTCTCCACACTTTCCCACTAGGCGTCCTGGGAGATTTGCCAGATCACCTATGTGTACCAGGTTCTGATGCTTAGCAGGGACAGGTACGCTGTGACCCCCAACACCGGGTCAGCCTTGAGCCATGGCCCTGCCCTCTGCACCCAGCCCCCTGTGGTTGCAGGGTTGTGACACACACGTGGTAGCTTCCCCTTGCTTACTTGCTCTCTTCCTGGGTGTCCGCATTGTCTTTGGGGGCCCATTCTTATTCCCTTGAAGTCACTGCAATCAATTCTAATTAGCCTCGAAAACTACTCCATCATATATTACACCTTAGAGTTCTCCCTCCAAAAGCTCCATGCGCTGGACGATGTTGGTGTGGTCCCAAGGTTGATCCTACTCATCCGCCCAGCTGCAAGCCAGTGCCCAGTCTCTCTGCTGCCTCCAGGAAAGGATGGAGGCTGTGGAACCAAGGAGCCCCTCTGATCCAGCAGTGCTGACTCCGCGGGGGACAGGGACAGAAAGTATCTCATATCAAGTGTGCATAGGGCTCTCCAGGTTCTATGATTAGTCAGGGCCTCTGCATTTATCTTTTGGGGAGGGCTAGACACGGTAGCTCATACTTGTAATCGCAGCTGTTCAAGAGGCAGAGATTGTGAGGATCATGGTCTGAAGCCAGTCTGGCAAAAATAAAATCGTAATGGAGCCTCAGCTCAATAGACGAGAGAGGCCTAATAGAGCCTACTTACGATTCCTACTACGTGGTAAGTAAGATTGCGTTGGCCCTGGTAATAGGGAGATCTTATCTAAAAAATAACTAGAGCAAAACAAAGACAACACACACACACACACACCATGGAACAAAAAATAAAAACAAAACAAGCCAACAAAAAAACAATAGAGCTGGAAATAAGGCTCAAGTGATAAGAGTACTTTCCTAGCAGATACAAGGTGCGGAGTTCCAACGCCAGTACTACAAGACAAGCAAAATTACATTTTTCACACGAGAATCTTCTCGGGCTTGGAAGAAGATAGCCTTCCACCCAGCAAGAGCCAACACAGATCCAAAATCCTACCCTTACTTCTGAGCACCAAAAATCACCCCCTTGTGAGTGTACAGCACACAGTAAGGTCTCAGAGCTCTTGGAAGATAGCTGTCCATCAAAAAGCAAGTGGTGCTGAGCCTAACCCCAGGATGAGCTATGTGTTCATTCCTTGTCCTACAGCACAAGGTCAGCTTTTGTCCTTGCCCTTCTCTCCTGTCCTTCTGATCCCTGGGTAGATGACACAGCAGGGGGCTCTCTCTGGCACCCATTAGGCTGAGCAGTAGAGTCTGGGGCCTTATTTCTCCCTCACTCTTGCTTACAATTGTGTGCTTGATGACTTCTGTGTACGTCGAGACCCTGGACAGGACCCCTCCCTGCTGAGTTACTGCCCCTGAACCTTGGAACACTTACGTTGACAGTAAAGTAGAGAAAATCCACTGGATTTATAATTAGATCTTCTAGGTTCCCAGTCCCAGGTTTTGCACCATTTTTTGTAAGATAGAAAAGAATTCTATTAACGTTCCCCAAACCCTGAATTCTGGGACAGAGACTCCAACTCAATTTGTATAGATCAAAAAAAAAAAAGATAGTAAGGGAAGGCAGATATGTCTAACTTTGTTGTTGATTGTAAAATATGAGGGGAGGGGGGAAGACTATAATATATAGCCCTTAATTTCATTAAACTCTAGTGTTAATTTCCAGTCTTAGTCTATGCCAAACCTAACAAGAAGTTTTGGTATGGACTTTCACCCTCTGTGTGTGTATGTGTGGTGTGTGTGTCTGTGTGTGTGTCTCTGTGTGTGATGTGTGTGAGTGTGTGGTGTGTGTGTGCACATGCTATGTGGTATGTGTGTATATGTGAGTATGTGTGTGTGGTGTGTGTGTGGTGTGTATGTGTGTGTGTGGTGTGAGTGGTGTGTGTGAGTGGCGTGTGTGTATGAATGTGAGTATGTGTGTATGTGGTGTGTGTGAGTGGTATGTTTGAGTGGTATGTGTGTGAGTGGTATATGGTGTGTGTGTGTGTGCATGCACGTGTGTGTGTGTGTATGTGTGTGTGTGTGTGTATGCTCCAGCACTGAGGCTTGAACTCAGGCCTTCATACTCTTACTTACCTTTCTCACTCAAGGCTAGTGGTCTACCACTTGAGCCACACCACCTCCAGTTCCAGCAGATTTTGGTTTTTTTGTTGTTGTTGTTGATTGCTGGTTCTTTGGAGATAAGTGTCTCCCAGATGTTTCTTCCTGTGCTGACTTTGAACTGAGATCCTCTAATCTCAGCATCTTGAGTGGCTAGGATTACAGGTATGAGCCACCAGTGCCTGACTTGTGTATTTCTCTTATTAGAAGAAATTTTGCCCTGCAGGTGAAGAGAGCTGAATGACCTCATATGAGAAGGTCCAGCAGGAATGGACTTTTCTAGTCAAGTCACTGTGGTTGCCAACTGCTGAAGTCCTCCTCTGACGTGAGCCGTGTTATAATTATGCTCTCCAGGCACCACTGGAGTCACGATAGACACAAAAATAAAGAATTTCCTCAGCAAGGCGAAATCTACTTCTGCACAGAAGGGTGCACCATCAGCCAAAAATCTGGCAAGCAATTACACAGAGCAGGCAGGCTGCTCTGATATTTATCCCTAACACAGCAGGCCGCGCCCTCTGCTAGGACTGGTCAAGCTCAAGTTCACAGTTTGCTCTTGATTGGCTAGTTTGAATAGGGTATTTACATAGGTTAACCCTAAGAAGCGGGCCCCACCCCTCTGCTTGGATTCGTGGAGCTCTTGATTCTCTAGTTTGAATGGGGTAAAATGTATTACTTTGAAATAAGATTCATAGAACACAAGTAATCTCAAAATATACCTAAACCCTCTGCCATTTCTTTCTTTTTTTTTCTTTTTTGCCATTCATAAGACTTAAACTCTGGGCCTGGGCGCTGTCCCTCAGCTGTTCAGCTCAAGGCTAGCGCTCTACCACTTGAGCCACAGCGCCACGTCCAATTTTCTAGTGGTTTGTTAGAGATAAGAGTCGCATGGACTTTTCCTGCCCAGGCTGGCTTTGAACCGGGATCCTCAGATCTCAGCTTCCTGAGTAGCTAGGATTAAAGGCGTGAGCCACCAGCACTCTGTTCTGCCATTTTTTAAACAGTCTGAGGGGTGTCACCATTCATCTTGATAAGGTGTTTAAAAGAAAACCTTAGAAGTTACAAATCCTTCCTTATCCTAAAGCAGTTCCTTTTTACCTTAACAAGAGCCAAGCCTCCAGGCCCAAACAGGAACTTTGAAGCAACACCCTTTGATAGGAAAGACAGTTTATCTCACCGCCAAGGGCCCATTGTCTTGTGCTCTAGGACTCCTGTGTAAGTGAACACACACAGGAGAGGTGGTATCCTCTACTCCTGGTATCAATATCTGCAAACAGAGGGCACCAACACATACCAGTTCTTATGCTCTATCTCCTTAGACAGGCCACCTTAGGTGTCCTTTGTAAGGTCTTTGGTAAGTGTTCAGTACATGACAATACAGTGCAGTAGTCATGTCTAACATATCCCCCCTTTGTGATTGATGGGGCAAGGGAGGGAATGCTCCGATAGGATGCATTGATAAAAGATGAACTGCTTAAAAATGGAGACTCCAAATCTATTGCTGAGCAACAGATTTCATAGATTATGGGTTTGTTGGTGCTGGTGGAGAGAGACACTCAGTTGTTGTTATTGGTTAAAACGTGTAATTTACTGTCTAGGAGCGGCTCAGATCACGTGACTTGGCAATTCCACTTGGGTTCTTGACAATGAAAGGAAGGATTTGTACTGCTGGAAACGTCCACTGTTAAGTCCTACCCCATGAAACTCACTTTCCCCAGAATACACAGAGTAGATAGGCAGTTCAAAGCCCAGTCTTGAGGGATCTCCACTGAGGTTGCTGCTCAGTGTTCATTCTTCACTTCACCTTCAGTCCTAGGAGCTCCAATTTGATGCAGTGAAGTCCCTTCCTATGGAGGATACCATAGTCCTGGTACCATTTTCCTCCCCAACACACAGGTGCACAACCTGCTAGGAAGCACAGCTGATTAAAATGTCGCCACTATTAGATCTCCTTGGCACATTGAATACAGAGCTGCACAGCTCAGGGGCTCCCGAATTCTCTACCTGCACAGTTAGGAACTCCACAACACAGGAACAGAGTCAAGAAAGTGGCAAAATAGTCTTCTTTCCCAGAGTCCTTCAGTTTGGAAAACTAAACCATATGTGAAGTCAAGCATACGTTAGATCCTTTCATAGAATTTTATGCAATATCTTATTAAGACCTGGAGATTTTGTTTTTGAAAACAAAACAAAAAACCTAGCCTGTAGCAGGCATCAGTGGCTTGCTCCAGTAATCCTAGTTATTCAGGAGGCTGAGATCTGAGGATCACAGTTTGAAGCCCAGGCCAGGAAAGTCTGTGAGACTCTTAGTTCCAATTCATCAATACAAAAAGAAGCTGAAAGTGGTAGTGTGGCTGCACTGGTAGAGGGTTAGCTTTGAGGGAAAAAAAAAAAGGAAAAGGACAGGGCCCAACACACAAAAATAAATGAACTAAACATGGAAAATACAACCTATAATTATAACTATGGCTGTGGATATGAAAAGAATATAAAAACAGGTTCACCCACTCATCCATTCCTTTCTGTGTGGTGTGGGTGTCACCATGGGCGGAGCAAGGGGGAGGGGAGAGCGGGGACAGAGGGACAGAGGGGTGGAGCCTATTCAGATGAACTACAACCTCATCCTCAGCACCACTACAGTTCAAGGTGGGTTGAGTGAGGGACCCACAAAGCAAGTGCAAAGGAATTTCCTGTTCCAATTAACAGAATTATTTGTATGTCTCCATTTCGTTTGGCAGTGTAAACTCAGCTGTGACTGTTTGGAAAGTTGGGAGTTATCCAGTACAGTACCATGCCGCTCTGACACACGACTGTCTCGCTTCTCCCCAGATTATCCTTTTCTTTCTTGCTTCGGGAGACTGGGAATACCGCAGGCAGCGTTTACCTGCTGTGCTAGAACTCCTCTTGGCTCTTTCTTTGTGAGCCCATGGCTTGACCCCACCATCACAGACCTGTGGCTCCTGCTCTTAAATGCACTGTGAGTTGATTGTCCAAAAGGGAAGCCCCTTTTTCAGGGTGCCGCAAGGTTAGAAAAGGGAGCCTATGCCCAGAATTGTCTCTCCCTGGGAGAACCCAGAATCTTCTTAACCCTGGCTGGATGAAGTCTCTTGGGCCTGCTCACATTCTGACCCTCACTGCCTTGTCTGAACTTTTGGTGGTCACCCCTCTTTGTCAAGAAGCAAAACGCTGCTTGTTTTAGCTGAAGTTGGGTTTTAGAAGGTGGCCACACAGGAGATAGGCTGGAATTGGGTTTTGCCATCCCAGGTTTTTTTTTTTTAAATCAGAAAAGACTAAACAGATTAAAGCACTCCATGGTTTATGTTAAAATTGTTGAACGGAAGCCATGAGACAGACATTGTCTAGCGAGGAGACTCTTTGGGTCTGCCTTAAATTATACAACCTAATATCCTAAAAATAAGCCCAGATTTGGGATTCTACCCTCTTTAGCCTGTCCCTCTCTCCTTTTCGTCCTGTCTCTTGTCTCTCTGTTTTTGCCTCTCTCTCTCTCTGTGTCTCTTCTTTATGTCTCCTTCTCTGTCTCTACATTTCCCTCTCTGTCTTTTCCTCTCTCTCTTTTGAAATGTAGACTCAAATGAAAAGTATATGACTTTAGGGAAGGAGAAGGATGCTGGCTTTCTTTAGATCTCAAAAAGATGTCAAAGGCAAAGACAATGACAATAGATATATTCTTCAGGCTTGTGTTATAATACAATGCTCAAGACTGACTCTTTGGGGGGAAAAGAGGGTTGTGTGTCTCTCAGGTGTGGATATAGAATTCAGCTTTGGAAGAGCTCCTCCCCACCCCCATCCCCTGGCTATGTTACCTCTGACAGAGAGCAATGGCAGAGCTGTGTGCCAAGAGGAATCCCAGAAGGCCAGGCGGCACTGGGCAGTGCTGAGCCAGCTCCACCCATTCTCTGATCTCTGAAGCAAACCCTGCCCTCTAGCATAGACCACTGGGACACCTCACAAACCACCACAGGTCTCCAGCACATATCTGGCTCTTGGAACTATCCTCTTGTCTACCTGGCTGTTGATGGTTTCTTAGGAAGTTTCCAGAACCTGCCTGTCTACTATGTTCTCCAAAAACCTCCTCTTCCCACCAATGATCCAAAGCTGCTCATATAGACAAATATCCAATAAAAACCTCATACTGGTTTGGCACTGGTGGCTCCCACCTGTTATCCTGGCTACTCAGGAGGCTGAGATCTGAGGATCATGGTTCCAAGTCAGCCTGAATAAGAAAGTCTGTGAGACTCTTATCTCCAATGAGCCACCAGAAAATCAGAAGTGGAGCTGTGGCTCAAAGTGGTAGAACACTAGCCTTGAGCAACCCAAACCAAAACAAACAAAAGCACCATATTGGCCTTGGTTGTGCTGGAGGTGTAGCCATGTCTTAGGGCATAGTTCAAGACACAGGTCCTCTAGGACACTGTGTCCTCTAGTGTGTATCTAGTTCTGTTGAGACGAAACATTCACACCAGTGAGAATTTCTATGGATTTTTACTTGGTAATATCTGCAAAGGCAGAGATTGTTTGCTCAACTGTTCAAAGGGTCTTCTCTCAGAGTATTCTGTGTAAAAAGGGGTGGCAGTGACTCACACCTATAATCCTAGCTATTCAGGAGGCTGAGGTTTGAGGATCCAAGTTTGAAGCCAGCCTGGGCAGAAAGGAGACTTTTATCTCCAAGTAACCACCAAAAAAGATGTAAGTGGAGATGTGGTTCAAATGATAGAGCACTAATTAGTCCATGAGCAAAAAAAAAAAAATAGAAAAAGCTCAGGGATAGTGCCCAAGCCCTGAGTTCAAGCCCCAGGACTAGCACAACAAAACAAAAACAAAGGAACAAAACAAAAGCTACTTACTTCTTTCTGCTCTAGCCATCTAGGTTGTAAATCTCTAACTTTCCAAGAATACAGGTCCCCAAGGATGTAAAACATAGTTAATGGTAATTGAAGGGGATTTTGGAAGTTTGAATCTATCGAAGTTGTCAATAACCAACCATGCTTTTAACACACAAAAACTTCATTTTCCTATGATTCAACCTTCACCAACTGTATTTGGCTCTGCTGATGTTTATAATTTATGGGGGGAATGATTGAACTTTCCTCACTGAGATTTGCTATGTTTAAGCTATGCTAGTTGGAGTAGCATACTCTTATTGGGGACGAAGAGGTTCTACTTTAGTTTATTTAAGAAGAACAATGAGAGCTCATTTAGTTTTCACCCTGTATTGGTATTTATCAGCTTCATGATTATTCTGATCTATTCATGCCATCCCCTTTCTGCCCATGAAAACAAAGCAGAATATACCATAAGGTGTCTGCCTGTGTGTGTGTGTGTGTGTGTGTGTGTGTGTGTGTGTGTGTGTGTGTCCATACTGGTGTTTGAACTCAGCACCCAGGTGCCGTCTTTTAGTAGCCTTGCTCAAGGCTGGTGCTCTACCACTTGAGCTCCACCTCTACTTCCAGCTTTTTAGTGGTTCATTAGAGATAAGAGTCTCATAGACTTTCTTGCCTAGGCTGACTTTGAACTGCAATCCTTAGATTGCTACCCCTTGACTAGCCAGTTTTACAGACATGAGCTACTGGTGCCCCATTCAAGGTGTCTTTGTTTTAACAAATTTATAATTCTTTAGCATCATGAATGATTTAGTATACATACACATCAAATCAAACAAACTACAGTCTGTTTGAAACCTGACATAAATGAGGGCTGTACATTTCTGTTTGGTGGACATGTCTCTGAAAATTCATCTTTATCTTTTGACTCTAATCAAATTAATTCTCTTTCTCTCTCTGTCTCTCTCCCTCCCTCTGTCTCGTTCTCTTTTTCATTTTGTTCAAGTACTGGGAATTAAACTCAGGGCCTGGGAACTGTCTCTTAGCAATTTCCAGTGCTCTACCACTTGATCCACAGCTCCACTTCTGACTTTTTGCTGGTTCATCGGAGATAAGAGTTTCATGGACTTTCCTGCCTGTGTTGGCTTTGAACCAGTACTCAGCCACCTGAGAAGCTAGGATTACAGGTGTGAGCCACCACCAGCACCTGGCTCAAATTAGTTCTCTTAAAAGATCTCTTAGAACTTGGGAGGAAATGGAGAGTCCTGGGAGGTTAAATGGTTGTACCCAACATCCCTCAATGAACCCCTCTGCAGGAATGGAGCCCAGATGTTTGGCAGAAACACACAGCCTTCCCGCCCCAGCCTGGAAGCCCCAGCCCAGGCTCAAGCAGGAGGGTCTGGCCTGAACTTCCCCGGCCCCTTCCCGGGGTCATTAGCAATGCCCACTCCAGATCACTAACTTCATGTTTGTCTTCCCTCCAGGCAACATATCCCACTGTGAGCACGGTTCAAAGGCTTTCCTGACACACACAGCCCCTAAAAGGCAATATTTTGATGATTTAAGTACAATTGACGAGAAACATGTGGAGTTCATTTCCTGTCGAATACACTTGGGTATGAAAATGAAGGGGAAACATACTTGGCAAAATACAATCTGGGTTTCCTCCGCCCCCACCCCAACCCTACCCCCTCCCCAGAAGTGGTTGAAGATGTTTAGTGAATGGGAAGAGAAGCTGACCCCCTTTTCCCCTGCCATCTCCCACCAGGCTCACGCTCAAATCGATGCAGAATGTGCTACTGCTGTGGCCTTGACTTTGTTAGGAGTGGCGGAGGGAGCGGGGGCGGGCAGGGAGGAAAGCCATGAGGAAATTAGCTTTTCTTTCCTTCCTTCCTTTCTCTTTTTTTCTCTTCCTCCCTCCCTCTCTCCATCCTTCCCTCTCCCCCCTCTCCCTCTCCCCCTCCCTCTTTCTTTCTGTTTTCTTATTTTGTACCAGCTTTGGGGCTTGAACCCAGGACCCGGACTCTATCCCTGAGCTTTTTTGCTCAAGGTTGGTTAGGGCTTTACCACATTGAGCCACTGCTTCACTCCTGGCTTTTTGGTAGTGCGTTGAAGCTTCAAACTGTGACTGATAGCTCAGCCTCCTGAGTAGCTAGGATTATAGGTATGAGCCACTGGTGCCTGGCATCCTTTGGCAGAATTTTCTTTTTCCATCTGCGACTGGGACTCTAACACAGTATCTGAAATTTTACAGTCATTGGCAGGCCCCCTACCACCTAAACCGCATCTCAAATCCCCTTTTGCAGAATTTTGACGAACAAGTCCCACACATGTATTATCTCCTTTCTGTATCAGAAAATAGTTTCAATGGCAAAATTAAATTGCTTACTTACAGAAAAGGAGCTTACAGATAATAGTGTGATTCCATAATTACTGTATAAAATGCTGACATACTTTCCTTTCACACCAAAATTTGGTAATTATAACCCCCAACTATTCATTAAAATGTAAATATACATACAGAATGAATCAGTGGACCATTTTTTTTCCAAGTTCTTGTTTTTTGGTTTCAGATTTTTTTGTTTGGGTTTTTTGGTTGTTGTTGTTGTTGCTGCTGCTGTTTTACTTTTTTTTTTTTTTTTTGGCTCCAATCCTGGGGCTTGAATTCAGGTCCTGGGTGCTGTCCCTGAGCTTTATTGCTAAAGGCTAGCACTCTACCACTTGAACCACAGCTCCACTCTCATCTTTTCAGTGGTTAATTGGAGATAAAGTTCTCACAGACTCTCTTGCAATCCTCAGAACTCAACTGCCTGAGTGGCTGAGATTACAGGTGTGAACCATTGGTGGCTGGTCTGATCACAGCTTTTAAATGGACCCTTGAACTCTTCTTTGGAACTGATCCTAAAAATTACAACCCTTGATTATTTCTTTCTGAATAACAGCTTTCCGTGACTTCCCAAGCTCTGTTTCCTGGAGCTGTTCTTCCAAGGGACTTGAAAAACCAATTTTACACTTAATAAAGTTTAACTATTCCATGGCTTTTTTTTTCATTTTAAATCTAAATAACAGACATTTAAAAAGAATATTTCCTTTTTTTTCCCCTTAATGATACGCATGCCACTCTTTTCAAAAGCCAAATGACAGCCACTGCGCATGCTTAACTGCCAAATACTCTTATTAGTCAAGTTCATATTTACAGGAATTTGTTTTGGGTGTTGTTCTGCTATGGGAAGATCTAACATCTGCTTCTGTAGGGATTCTCCATGTGTTCTGTCGTTTACAACAATCGAACTCAACATACTAAGACGAGGTTTTACTGGGACCCCCTCCCTCTCCACCCCCCTCCCCTCAACACAATCTGGGACATTCTTTCTCTCCCACAATTTGCCCAAATGGCCAGGGGTTTCTCCGGATGTAGGTGGACGACACATAGTAATAGTGACTCTCCGCAGCCAGAGCATGCACAGAAAATAATGTCACCAGAGGCACCCAAGTGTGGGCGGAGTTGGTTCCTGGGTGTGTTTCCCAACAGGAGGAAATGATGTCCCTTGAGCTGGTCTATGGGGAACCATGGAAACAGGAGTGGATCCCACCTCCTCACTGCATCCAATCAGAAGAGGCCCCCCTGCCATGCTGCTCTCCAGCAACACTGCCCCTTAGTACTTGCTGCCATGAGGGGCTGTATGGTGTCCTTGAGCAGCCGTAGGATATGGAAACTGAGGTACTGAGGTTTTAAAGTTTAATATATGATTGCTGATGTGCCAGTCCTGGGGCTTGAGCTCAGTGCCAGGGCACTGTCTCTTAGCACTTTCTGCTCAAGGTTGCTGCTCTACCACTTGCGCCACACCTTTGCTTCCAATATTTTGCTGGTTAACTGGAGAAAAGAGTCTCCTGGACAGTCCTGCCCAGGCTGGCTTTGAACCATGATCTTCAGATCCCAGCCTCCTGTGTAGCTGGGATGACCAGCCCGGCATGCCCAGCTACATCCACTCATTTAAAAAAAAATCATGTTAGTTCCTTTACTTATTTTAATATTGTTTATGAACTTATGTAACAACTAATAGTCACACAGATAACTTTGAATATTTACATTTAACTTGAAGGAAATAGGATGCTAACCGAAAGGTCGTCAAAGCATCCTGCCTTTCTAATGACAACAATATTCAATTTAATTATCCAAATGTCCAGTTTTTTTAGATATCCAGTAGCCCCTCCCTCTGGACAGTGGGGGGGTATAAGGGAAGAAGAGGGGGAGTCTCATTTGTTTGTAACTGTCATTAAACCCCCCCTTGGCTCTGTCTACCTGGGTTCCCCCAGGGTAGTCTTTTTATTGGAGGAGTACTTCTTTCCTACACATTTTCACACACATTTCTCATTCTATCTCTCAAGGAAGTTCTTACTCAGGGCCCTGGCAGATAATAGAGCTTTAGCACAGACTCGGCAAAAATGAAATGTGACTATTGTGGAGGGGGAAGCCACTACAAAGAGCCTATCAGCCATCCGAGCTGCTAAAGTTCACGGCCATTGTGGGTTTTAGTATCCATTTGGGGCTGGCAGGGGGGATATTTAATTATAACTCTCTGGCCTGGAACTTTTGAGTGAATGGAGAATCAAACACAGGCTCTCGTAGCAAGATATTAGCTGAGTTACTGGAGAACACAGTTTGAAACTGCAAAGCATCAGAAGATATACCAGCAAGTTTAGATAGTGTGTGTGTGTGTGTGTCTGGGTGTCTGAGTGTGTGTGTGTGCATGCACACATCAGGCCTGGAGCTTGAAATCAGGGCCTGGGTTGCTGTCCCTTAGCTTGTCACTGAAAGCTAGAGCTCTACCACTTGAGCCACAACTCCACATCCAGCCTTTTGGTGGTTCACTGGAGATAAGAGTCTCACAGACTTTCCCACCTGGCCTGTCTTTGAATTACAGTCCTCAGATCTCAGCCTCCTGAATAGCTGGGATTACAAGTGTGAGCCACCAGGGCCCGGCTCCTGTTCCCTTTCTTAAGTGGATATAGGGATGATGCAGGACCCTATACAAATATCTGCCGAACCCAGCTTTGTCTTTAGCTTCAATCATTTTTTGGGTGGGGAGGCTCATAGCTTTAGAGGCTGAAAAAACTCAAGATTCGTAAGAGACAGATGCCATAACGGGAGAGAGGAAGCCACGGTGAGGGCTGAGAGAAATGGAAGTCACTTTGTAAAGACTGCTCCCCAGGTAAGCCCTTCAGTCCTACCAGACCTGACCCACTCCCAAGAGGTGGCCTTAATCCCCAGCAATGCCCTGTTCACATCCGGCTCCGTTTCCATCACCTCTCATTGTATGGGGACCAGGCTGCAGCGCACAGACTTTTAGGGCACAAACCACATCCACAGCATGACAACACAACTGACCGAGCACTATGGCTGTGTGTTGGCATGACATCAACAGCAGGAATTTTGGCAGATGTTGAAAGATAACGTCGTCCCTGGAGAGCCAAGGCAGCTGCCACCTGCCTCCCAGGCATCTGGAGGAAAACTCAACAACTTACAGAGGTTCCGCCTCTCCATCAGGGAACTCTCAGCTCCCTCGGCAGGACTCTCTTTGTTCTTGTCCACGCTGGGCACAGGCAGCTCACACCTGTCATCCCTGCGACTCAGGAGGCAGAGACCTGGAGGATCGAGGTTCACGGCCAAGCTAGGCTGAAAATCTACAAATCTGTGTCTCCGTGGAGGAGAGGAGGGTATGGCAGTACATGCCCACCTGTGATCTCAGCTGTGCGGGGAGCCTGGTTAGGCTGATGTCGGTCAGTGTGCTTCCAGGCAGGAAATGAGCCACTACTTCAAGCTAACAATAACAACAAAAACCCACAGCCATTGTAAAACAGGTCTGGAGACATAGCTCAGGGATAGCTCACTAGCCTATCAAGTGTAAGGCCCTGAGTTCAAACCCCAGTAATGCCAAAAAAATAAAAATAAAAATATTCCATAGATGGTAGTTCTTAGCCAGCTCAGGCACAAAGAGTTTGTGAGACTCTTATATTTAATTTATCACTAAAAAGCCAGAAGTGGAGTTGTGGCTCAAGTGGTAGAGCAGTAGCCTAGAGCACAAAAGCTCAGGGACAGTGCAGAGGCCCTGAGTTCAAGCCCCAAGACTGGCACACAAAACAACAACAACAACAATAACAAAAAAAAAAAAACAACAGCAGGTACTAGCAGCAAATACCTGTCACCCTAGCTACAACGGAGGCTGAGATCAGAGAAATGGTTCAAAGCTAACCTAGGCAGGAAAGTCCATGAGACTTTTATCTCTAAATTAGCCAGCAAAAATTCCAGAAGTGTCAGTGTGGCTCAAGTGGTAGAGTACCAGTCTTGAGTTAAAAAAACAAAAACAAGTGAAAACCAGGCGCTGGTGGCTCACGCCTGTCATCCTAGCTACTCAGGAGGCTGAGATCTGAGGATCGCAGTTCAAAGCCAGCCCGGGCAGGAAAGTCTGTGAGACTCTTATATCCAATAAACCACCAGAAAACCGAAAGTGGCGCTGTAGCTCAAGTGGTAGAGCACTCACCTTGAGCTGAAGAGCTGAGGGACAGTGCCCAGGCCCAGAGTTCAAGCCCCACGACCAACCAAAAAAAAAAAAAAGCCAAGTGAAAATGCAAGGAAGGAAGGAAGGAAGGAAGGGAGGGAGGAAGGAAAAGGTGATACCAGGACTATTTTTCCTCCTCTTTTTGAAGAGAAGCCGCTAGGAAACTATGAAATGAGAACTGTAACCATTTCCATTTCTCCCCCATCAAACTCTGCATTCATTCCCCCTAGTCTTAGAAGATTCTGGTTCTTTTTTTGAGGGGGGAAAGAGAGAGAGAGAGAGAGAGAGAGAGAGATTATCTCAAGCTCTCTTACTTGTTCTTATTTCTTTCTCCCTTTTGTCTTCTCTTCTTTGATACTTAAAAAAATCTTTTCTCTTTGAAAGGTAATGATTGGAGAGGTGAACACTCTTGTCAATTAACAGATATTTCCTCATATTACCCAATTATCACACTCGAAGTCAGTCAGAAAAACTAAAGGAAAGGAGAAAAAAAAGAAAGAAAGAAAGCAAATCCCAGGGCAGAATTCTGCTTAGGATGGAACTTACGTGGTATCTTCTTCTGAATGAGGCATATTCCCAGGGGATGGATGGGAAAACCAAGACTGAAGCAGCCTTCCGCTTGTAACATCTTGATTTAAATATGTTATGGGTGTGATGCTCATGATTATCATGAAGACTACACACCCTAGGAGTCACTCCCTCAGTCTACTTGAGTTTTAGAAATAAACCCACAGTCCACCTTGAGAAGAGACGGATATTGTTTCTATGTCAGAGGCCTGGTCCTCAAAAATCCTCATCCGTTTGTCGGCTACCTGCCCCCTCCACAAAATCCTATGCATGTAAGTTGTTTAGATTTGAATTAATTGCTTTTCCCAGTTGTTTTCAAATATACAAAATGAAATGGCCAAAGAATCAGGCCCATAAAGAAAAGCAGACCTTTCTCTCCAACAGACTCCAGGATGACATCCTTTGCCAAAGTGATTTGCCTGCTCTCCTTGAAAAAAAGTGGATTTTTATAAAATGATCTATGTACTGGGGTTGTGGGTGGGGGGGAGGTATTTTTTTTCTTGGGTTGACTTTTTTTTTGGCCAGTCCTGAGGCTTGAACTCAGGACTGGGCACTGTCCCTGGACTTTATGTTTTTGCTCAAGGCTAGCACTCTATCCCTTGAGCCACAGCTCCACTTTTGAGGTTTTTGGAATTCGTTGGAGACAAGAGTCTCACAGACTTTGGGCTGGCTTTGAACCAAGATCCTCAGATCTTAGCATCCTGAGTAGCTTGGTTACAAGTCTGAGCCACCAGTGTCCTGCAGGGCTGACTTTTTTTTAGTGTTCAAGTGTTTGATGTCACCCTGGGGCCACAGAAAGAAACAGAGTCACCAATGGCTCACGCCTGTCAGCCTAGCTACTCAGGTGGCTGAGATCTGAGGATCATAGTTCAGAGCCAAGAAGTCTGTGAAACTCTTATCTCTAGTGAACCATCAAAAAGTGGAAGTGAAGTTGTGGCTTACATGGTAGAGAGCTAGCCTGATGCAAAAGTTGCTCAGAGACAGCAACCAGGCCCCAAGTTCAAGCCCCAAGACTTGCACAAAAAGAATAAGAAAAAAAAGAGAAAGAAATTGGATGATTACATCAATTGTAGGTAGAAAAGTGGTCTTTACCAACCCTTGGAACTCTGACCCAAAGATGCCGGCACCACAGATAAGGTTGAATGGGGTTTTAGGAGCAAAGCTATTGTTATCTTTCTTGTCATTGCAGGATTCTAGTGATACAGGCCGGACACCTGCTCCCACAAGTGCTTAGAGATGGTGGAATTGGCTAGAGTGTAGAGTCCTGACTCAGCTGCAGACCTTGAAGGACGCTCCTTTGGGGGTTAAAAACACAGAGGTTCATCTAGGAACACCATTTTTTTTATAACCATCCCTCATTTAGGAATTTCCTGCAAACCTTCTGAGCTTGGAACACTGCCCAGCTGGTGCCAACTGCTGTATAACAAGCTCCAGATGCTCCCTCTCGACTGCACCAGGTAAGCTTTCCCCGGCTCCTCCTTCAACCATCTCCTCTCTCAGCCCAAAGCCGCCCATGTTGGGGAACATGAGGTCAGATCCTGTGTGGCTTTTTCTACCCAGTGTTTGAGCCTCCAATCAGATGCAGTCATAGTCTATCTGCCCAGACAAGAAGTTTAGCTTTGGCTGGGAGGGGCAGAGTAGATCACCCCTGTCCCACAAACCCCATGCTATTACTACTGAGTCATCCCAGGTCAACTGGAGAATAGGAGTCACGTTTCTGTGTGGATTCAAGTCTACATCCTGAGCCAGGAAAGGCAGAAGCTGGAGGATGCACCTTGCGCTCCTCTGACTGGGTTACGTTGGGTTTGCAGAGTAGGGATTAAGCTAGGGGTTCTGAGGGAACTGTCAGGGGAAACACAGAGAACCACAGATGGGGATGGACTGGGGTGGGGGGAGGCATTAGACAATGGTTTGGTAGTAACCAAAGGGTGTGACTAGCTGAGCATAGTGGTTCACGCCTATTAACGATTCAGGAGGCTGAGATCTGGGGATCATGATTGGAAGACAGCCTGGGTAGGAAAGTCCATGACATTCTTAGCTCCAATTAAGCACCAACACCACCCCCCCCAAAAATCCCCCTAAAATAGGTGCAGCTGTGGTTCAAGTGGTAAAATACTAAATAGCCTTGAGCATAAAAGGTCAGGGACAATGCCCAGGTCCTGAGATCAAGCCCCAGGACTGACAGAAATAAAGGAAGGAAACAGAAAGGAAAGAAAGAAGGAAGGGAGGGAGGGAGTGAGGGAGGGAGGAAGGGAGGGAGGAAGGAAGGGAAGAAGGAAGGAAGGAAGGAAGGAAGGAAGGAAGGAATGAGGGAGGGAGGAAGGGAGGGAGGAAGGAAGGGAAGAAGGAAGGAAGGAAGGAAGGAAGGAAGGAAGGAAGGAAGGAAGGAAGGAAGGAAGGAAGGAAGGAAGACCTCAGCTGGAGTTTCTGGGATGTTCTGGGCAGGCACATAGTCCCTGGGTTGCTTTGTGTTGGGGTGAGAGGCTGAGCTTCTAGAACTCTCTATGATTCATTCATGGCAGTGGGTCCCCTCCAGGAGGGACCAGGAGCCTCCAGTACTGGCAGCTTCTGAGGGCCATTCTTCAGGAAAATGTTTCTGGAAGCCATTAGCCATGCTTCATCCGGGGTGGGAGTTCCAAAGCCCATGGAAGGGCATCTGGGAAAGGTTGGGAACATGGTGCCAAGCTGTGGGGACAGGATGTGGACTCACAAGCCACAAGATGCTTCCTAAAGAACACTCCAGGTCTCAGGTGTAGGGGCCACATAGGGTATGGCAGCTGATTGGAGACATCGTCCTCAGCCAGGACACACAGGACCTCGGCTTGAAGGAAGGCAGAATGCTCAAAGCTGTATCAGACAGAACAGCAAGGGAGGCCGAAGAATGACGGTGTGTGATCATGGGGCCACATGGGCACATCACCCAGGAGAGGGCACATCCTGCCAGAGAGACAAGAGGTGGCTCTTCTTCAGGTCTGGGTGTGCAGGAAAGGACTATAACCTGGAGAGAGAGAGACAGAGACAGAGAAAGAGAGAGACAGACAGAGTGACCAAGAGAGTCAGAGAAAGACAGACAGAGGGAAGACAGAGGGAGATACTGAGACAGACACAGACAGACAAAAAGACACAGAGAGAGACAGACAGACAGACAAAGATAGAGACCAGAGACAGACAGACACAAAGAGCTGGAAAGAGACAGAGAAACAGAGAGGGACAGACAGAAACAGAAACAGAGGTGTGGGGGGGATCTAGGTATGTTTACTGGGATTCAGGAGGGATGATGGAAAGGTAGCATCAATATCTACCCTACGTCCAGGCTCTTGGGCCAATGAAACTCTTCCTCACAGGGAGGAGCCAGATGTGGTCCAAGCTCTGCCTCTTGTATTGGCTGTCTACTGCGGTCTGCGGGCTTCCACCCAGGCCACTGGGGTTGGAGCTTTGTCAAGCACTCAAGGGCTCCCTCTAGTGCAGAGGTTGCAAACTGCATCTCCAAGAGCTGCACAGTGCAAGCAAAAGACTCTGTGTTGTGTGTGTGTGTGTGTGTGTGTGTGTGTGTGTGTGTGTGCAAGCACACGCGCCTAAAAGAAACAGTAAAAGCATGAGACAACAATTTTAACTTAGGAGCTGGACGCTGGTGGGTTGTGCCTGTCATGCGAGCTACTCAGAAAGCTGAGATCTGAGGATGGTAGTTTAACACCAGGCCAGGCAGGAAAGCTCGTGAACCTCTTATCTTCAATTAATCAGCAAAAATGCTGGAAAAAATGGAACTGTGGCTCAAGTGATAGAGCAGTAGCCTTGAGCAAAATAGCTCATGGACAGCACCCAGGCCCTGAGTTCAAGCCCAGGACAGGACAGGCACACACACACACACACACACACACACACACACACACACACACACACACACCTCAGGAGATTTTCCCATGTCATGCAGGCATTTGTCTGGCTGTTGCTCTTCCTGTCTCCTGGTGACTTCCTGACCAGATGTGACTTTGTCTCCACATGGCCAGTGGATGGCGGCCCTGGGGTCAGAGGCCAGGCAGGGTCATGCTATAAAGGGGAAAGAACAACTTAGTGACCTAAAGGTAAGAATGAGTCTCAGCGCGGATGTTTAAAGCCCATTGCCATGCTCAAGTCCTTGCCTTGAGCTTCCTGCTCTGGTATTCTGGGGACACGGATGACTACTAGGGCTGGGCTGTGGCTATCATTTGTGTGTGTTCGTACGCGCGCACGTACATACACATGGGTGATAGTGCTGGGGCTGGTGTTCCCTGAGCTTCTTTGGCCCAAGGCTAGCGCTATACCACTTGAGCCTAGTGCCACTTGCAGCCTATTATGAGTGATGCATTAGAGATAAGAGTCTCACAGATTTTCCTGCCTGGGCTGACTTCCAACAACAATCCTCAGATCTCAGCCTCCTGAGTAGCTAGGATGACAGGCATGAACCACCTGCACCAGACCCAATCTCTACATCTACCTCAAATGCACTCAGACCTCAAGGACTCTTACCTAGATGGACATCCTGCATGTGCTGGCCTTCCTCTCTCTCCCCAATCCCCCACCAGTCCCCCAGTTCCTTCTCAGCCTTTCTAACCATCTGTCTTCAGGTTACCTATGCCCTACCTCCTTCAAAAAGCGCTTAAGACTCCTCTCCCCTTAAAGCTCCATGTATGCTCCTAGCTTCTCCATGAGGCTAAGACCCATGACCGTAGGTCATCTGTTGGATAGCCTAGCTTCAGTAATGCCTTGGGCACATGTGCGCGCGTGCACACACACACACACACACAGATAAATACAAAATAAGCCTCCCAAGCCATGTGAGCGAGGGTGATATTTGTGCAGAAATGAAGGTTGTGGGCTAATATTGCAGTCTGGTGTCATCTTGGACCTGAAGAAATGATACAGAAACCCAGACTTCAACCCCATAGGGACTGAGTTTGTTGATCTAAATAACATGGGCCTGGGCATCCCCGTTTGTAAATGTCCTTCATTGCCAGTGGTCAACAGTTGAGAACCATTGAGTATCTACTGCATCGACTGGGGAACTTGTGAACGATTCATCTTCTTAGCTGGGATGCTGGTGGCTCACACCTAAATCCTAGCTACTCAGGAGGCTGACTTGGGAGGATCACAGGATAAAATCAGCCCAGACAGAAAAATCAGAGACAACTAACTAAGCACCTTGGAGGGATAGCTCAAGCAATAAAGTATCAGCCTTGAAAAATAAAGCCAAGCCCTAGTTCAAGACCCAGCACACACACACACACACACACACACACACACACACACACACACATCACAACACAAAATTTAAAAAGTAGAAGAAAAAGAAACCAATGTATAAACAATGTATTTGTTAAACCCAAAGGAAGAAGACAAATATCCAATAGGAACTGAACAGTAGACACCAAGAGGCAAATCACAAAATAAAATAATAAAATGTACCGACTGTCAATACATACTAAACACTGTCTTACCTCATTAGCAATCAAATAGGCTAAATAAAAATAAAAATGACTCATCTCTTTCCACCCATCATATTGGAAAGGCTTACAAATTTGACAACAGCCCAAAATAGCAGAGATGTGGGAAAATTGACATTCTCGCACACTGTTGCTGGGGATGTAAATTGATATTCCTTTCTGGAGGGCAGTTTGTCAACTGAAATTAACTTTTTTTTAAAATTTTTAAGAAGCACATCGTTGACCCAGAAATCAGGCTCTTAAGAATTTATTCTAAGGAGATAATTGTTACAGGATGCAATCTCAGAGTCCTGGCGACATTCCTGATGGCTTGGATAGTGAAATTCTGGGAAAAGCCTAAAGATCTAGAATCAGATGATTGGTTAAGTACTTTATAATAGATGCATACCTAAAAAAAAACACATTGAAAATACTGCTTGATGTTGTAACGCTCTGTTTCTTGAGAAGGCGATCTCTTACCTTCCTTACTTTGTATACAGTTTCTTCTCCCTGGTTCCATCCTTCCTAACTTCTATCCATGGTTCATTCCTGACCATCCCTAAACCAGTTCAACTAGCCTCTTGTGCTGAGAAGTGTTCTCTGAATCTCTGAGCCACACAAGTACCTGTCAGACTTTTCAAATCCAAGGCATTCTATTCTGACTTCCATGGGGGTACATGTTTGATTGATTGATTCCTTCAACAAATAATTTTTGCTGAGCATTTCCTATGCATTATGCATCCTGCACAACTCCTGTATCCTTCATAGCTGATGATCTCCTACTGGTTACAAGCACCTACACAGGAGGGATGTCCATTGTGTGTCTCCAAATTCCAACCAAGATCCCATTATGAGACATATATGTTTGTTGAATTAATGGAAGGACTGATGTATGTATGTATGGGTAATGGATGCATGGATGAACAGATGGATAGATGATGTATGTATGTGTGTGTATGTATGTATGTATGGATAGATAGAATGAGGAAGCAGTGATATGACAGTGTACATAAATGTATAGAAGCATGGATGGATGGATGGATAGGTAGATGAATGAATAAATAGAAGAATAGATAAATGAATATATGGATGGATAGATGATGAATGACTAGATAGATGGAATGAGGAAGCAAGTGATATGGTAAGAAGACACATAAATTATAGAAGCATGGATGGATGGATAGTGGATAGATAAATGGATGAATGGGTGGATAGGTGGATGGATTGATGGATGGATAAATGAATGGATGTATGGATGGGTGGGTAATATATGGATAGATGGATGGATGGATAAATAGAAAGATGAGTGGGTAAATGAAAAATAGATGGAATGAAGATGTCAATGACATGGTAGGAAGATATATGAATGCATGGAAACATAAATGAATAAATGACTAAATGGACAAATTGGAAAAATGGATAGTTGTGTGGAATGAGGAAGCAAATGACAAGTAGATAGATAAGTGAACGTATACAAGTTTGTTAGATGGGTGAATGAGAAGGGCTTTGTAATTGAGGATATGTGTCCTATAGATAAGTGAACGTATACAAGTTTGTTAGATGGGTGAATGAGAAGGGCTTTGTAATTGAGGATATGTGTCCTACCTCATTGGCAATGCACAAGTTAGGAGACAGATAAACAGGTCATGTCTTCCTGCTCACTACTGCTTACTTTCCCATCTCCCTCCTCAGCTTCCCACCTGGCCCCTCCCCTCCTCCCCTAGTCCCACCCAGAACTGACAGGTGATTCTGGGGAAATCAATCACTGAGATCAACACAGCAGGATAATGGTAAGACCCAGATTAAAGGACAAGCAGGCCCATAACCTGCACACTCTACAAAACGGAAATCAATAAATATTTAAATGTATCCACAATGTCACATTCTTTGCCAACCAAGTAACTGCAAATGAACTCTTACATATGTTATGAATAAATTATGTTGGATGTGTGTACATTTTAATAGGCTTGATTTAGTGGAGAGAGAGAGGGAGGGAGGGAGGGAGAGAGAGAGAGAGAGAGAGAGAGAGAGAGAGAGAGAGAGAGAGAGAAAGTCAGATGCCTAGAAGATGATGATGAAGTATTAATCATCCTCATTCTCACTACCTGTTACACAAGTTCAAGGCCCACTTGGCTATTCTCTAATGGAATAATTTCAGACAATTGCTTAACTCTGATACTTTTTTCTTTCTTCTAGTGCTGGTCACTGTCCCTTAGTGTCGTAACTTAAGGCTAAGTGGAGCCATAGCTCTACTTCTGGCTTTCTGGTGGTTCATGGGAGGTCATAATCTCACAGACTTTTCTTCCCAGGCTGACTTCAAATCATGATTCTCAGATCTCAGCCTCCAGAGTAGCTGGGATTATAGGTGTGAGCCATTGGTGTCTGCTTTTAGCTTGAGACTTCTGTCTATGAGGTGAGTAGAACTATAATTTTCTAAGTTAAGTTTAAATGGAGCTTCATTGCATTTCTGGGATTCTATCTCAGTTTACAAGACACAAAGTCAAAGAGGAGGGCTATAGAGATGGGCTTCAAGACACACCCAGTCAGGCTCAGTGTGGACTTGGAGGAGACCCTGAAGTCTCTGTTTGGCTCCAAGAAACCCTACAGAATCATAGATCAATACTTGTATATAGCTTAATCCATTGGATTTGTATTGATAATTTGTTACAATAACAATAAAAAATACTGTATGCTAACTCTCTGAAAGAAATTTGGAAAACACCATCTAGTACCATCTATAGTGTCACTCCCTGTTAATATAGTGATTTTTTTCAGAGTTTTCTGTATGCATGTGTATATATGTATATACGCAGAGAGTAAGAAATAGCTAGATACAGATACAGAAATAGAATTGCATTAGTTTACATTGACTAAAAATTTAGATCCTGTTTAATTTCACTTAAGATTTTTGTTTTCCAGTGCCAATAAATCTTTCTTGAAAAACATGTTTTCTAGTATAGATGAGTCATAATTTATTCACTTCCCCCTGTCTTAATTGTTTCTGAACTTTTCACTACGATAAAAATTGCCAAGGAGAAAAATTCTGGTACATATTGAAGTGTTAAAATGTTAGAAAGGTTACTGTCTTCCTCTTGCTGTAAAAGATGAATCTATATTTTCAAGTGCTGTTTGCTTTAAATTTATTCAAGAACATTTTTTGATATATAGGAATTTTACATTCTGTTTTAATTTTGTAGATAAAAACTCCTACATTACCTTTTCCTTTCTTCCATGGCGGGAAAGCAAATCCCATGTTCCAATGAATGTTTTCTTCTAGTTCTTTTAAAGGTTCACAATTTTCTAGTTTTATCTTTGGTAGGGGTGGGATTTGT
The DNA here is from genome assembly GCF_000151885.1 of Dipodomys ordii. Taxonomy (NCBI): domain Eukaryota; kingdom Metazoa; phylum Chordata; class Mammalia; order Rodentia; family Heteromyidae; genus Dipodomys; species Dipodomys ordii. Next base: position 1,590,061 of record NW_012267308.1, read on the forward strand.
TTATTAAATTTCCCAAGTTGCTCAAGAGGTGGAGAGATCTAAGCTTTGAGGTATGAAGTCAGCTGCAGGGAAGAAAAGTCAATGAGACTCTTATCTCCAATGAACCAGCAAAAGGCTGGAAAGTAGGAGCTGTGGCTCCAGTAGTAGAGTACTAGCCATTAGAGAAAAACTCTTGTGAGGCCCCGAGTTCAAGTCCTCATACTGGCATAGATAGATAGACAGATAGATAGTATAAGGTATATTAAGTAGGTAGATTTAATCAGGTAGTTGATAAAGAGAACACCATGTGGTGTTCAGGCAGGAAAAGAAGTTTATTTATCAAACTGCCACCTCCACCGAGCATGGTGGAGAGGCATGGCCAAAAGGGGCAACCTACCGTTGGGCTAGGACTTATCTAGGCCAGGGACAAGGGGGAAAAGGTGTGGCCACACTGGATCCAGATATGTTTTCAAGGCCTGAGCCCCTCCTGTGGTCAGATGGGAGGTAAGATCAGGGGCCACCCAGGATGTGACCTAGCAGGAGGGGAGGTGACGGCTTCTAGGTGTGCCATTTACCTAGGAAACAGATACTAGATGGAAACTTGGCCAAGAGGTAGGGATTTGTCTGCACAGGGCCTGTATGGCCTAGGAAAGACCTTACAAATAGATGATAGATAGATAGATAGATAGATAGACAGACAGACAGACAGGTAGGTAGATATAGATAGATAGACAGATGGATAGATGATAGATAGATAGATAGGTAGGTAGATAGATAGATAGATAGATGGATAGATAGACAGATTAGATAGATAGATAGATAGATAGATAGATAGATAGATAGATAGATAGATAGATAGATAGATAGATAGATAGATTAAATAGTTGGATAAACTGAGAGATAGATGATAGGCAGGTGGAAAATAGATAATAGATAGATGATAGATTAAATAGTTGCATAAACTGAGAGATAGATGATAGGCAGGTGGAAAATAGATAATAGATAGATGATAGATTAAATAGTTGGATAGATAGGCCGATGGATGGGTAGATGGATAGACAGAGATAAAGGATAGCATTTCAAAAGTTATACACAGACACATACATCTATAGACAGAAAAAGTGAGAGATAATAAATAGATGAGAGAAATACTTAAAAAATAGGTAGGTTCATGGCTTCATCGATGGATGGACAGGTAGATATAGACACTTAGGCAGGTAGACAGACAGAGAGAGCTAGGCAGCACCCAGTATACAGATGGCCAGCTTGTGACCCCCAGGTCTTCAGAAGCTACTGTGCCCATACACCCAACTTCTATCCTCTCCCCCAAGGACTCAGACCCATCTGCTCAATTCTGGACCTCCACCCATGGGAGGGTGACACAAAACAGGGGACCCAAAGGATAGAACCTAAACAAAACAAGGCCACCAACCACAGCGAGCCAGCCCACCCCAAGCTCCGAGGAAGGCTGGCTCCCACATGTACTTGCTAACTTGTGGAATGGTGTGGTTTTTCCTGTGTGAGGACTTACCAACCATCAGCCATCTTGAAAAGAGGGCCAGGGGGAGGGGAGGGGTCTGGGAAGAAAGAAAGAAGGGGCAGGGAACTGGGAAGGAGCTGGAATTGGAGCTGAGCAAGTGTGTGACCCGTCAGAGAGCTGGGTGGCTCTGTGTAAAAGTTAGCACGCCCAGAAAATACTGGCAGGGATCACCAAAATAAAAAAGGGGGGGGGGAAGAAAACCAGGACTTAATCCAAAGCAATCAATCAATCAATGCTCAAGCTTTGGCCTGCATAAAAATGCATCCAGTTTATCATTCATTCTTGTTTACCAGATCTCTAAGCCTCACCAGCTGGAACATCCTATTTTAAGTAGCATCTCTTCAAATCTTCCAACAGCAAGGCAGGCAATCTCAGCAGGTTAGGAGTCAGGGCCTGTATCAGTCAGCTTTGCCAGGACTGTAATGAAGGAACTTGAGGTAAGATACTTCACATGGGAAAGAGGTTTAGCTTGGCTCCAGGTCCTGGAGGGGTCTCATCTGGTCTTCCTGCTGGCAGAGTCCTGTGGTAGCACAGAGCAAGACACATAGGGAATGTGGATCTGGTGTTTTTCTGATCTTATAAAGCCATCAACATTTACTAGGGTGAACCTGCTACACACACACACACACACACACACACACACACACACACCAGGTGTCCCAATCTAATCATCTAATGTGTATGCATGTGTGTGTATGTGTGTGTGTGTGTGTGTGTGTGTGAGAGAGAGAGAGAGAGAGAGAGAGAGAGAGAGTGTTCCTGGACTTAAACTCAGGGTATTTCTCTCTTGATTAGCTTTTTGCTCAAGGCTTGCACTATACCACTTGAGCCTCACCTCTACCTCCAGATTTTTTTCTGGTTCATTGGAGATAAGAGTCTCATGGACTTTTCTGCCCACAGTGGCTTTGGACCAAGCTCTCTACCTCCTGAGTTAGTCTAGGATGACAGGCATGAGCCATCCGTGCCCAATCATAAGACATTCAATTTGATTTCCAGTCTTAGCTAGGCTTTGTCTTCACTGTCCTTAACAATCAGAACCACACTAAACCAGTACAATTGAAACAAAATTGAGTTGAGCTAACATGAATTATTGCCTAAAGTGAAAGGTTCACACATGGCTTGAGCACACACTATGAAACATTAGAAATGGTAAAGAAGAAGGAAAGAAAGAAAAGTAGATGAAGGAGAAAAAGAGGACTCCCTTCATTCAGTAAAACATCTACAGGGAAATGGGATGTTCCCAGAGCTTCCACTCGGATTTCTACAGCTGTGTTTCCTTTGTTTTTTGTTTTTTGTTTTTTTTAACATTTCCTAAAACTACCACCTCAGACAAAACAAAATGTGATTGTGTGTGACACACATGTTCTTGTCCTGGTGATTGAATTCAGGGCTTAGGTGCTGTCCTTGAGCTTATTGTTTGGGGTTTTTTTTAACTGTATTTTTTTTTTGTCTTTTCTTTTTTGGTACTGGGGATCGAACCCAGGACGTTGCGCTTGCTAGGCAAGCGCTTTGCCACTGAGCTACATCCCAGCCCTCCTTGAGCTTCTTTTGCTCAAAGCTAGCACTCGACCTCTTGAGCCAAGTTCCACTTCTAACTTTCCCGTGGTTCATCAGAGATAGGAGTCTCCTGGACTTTCCTCCCTGGAATGGCTTTAAACTGTGATCCTCAGATCTCAGGTTCCTGAGTAGCTAGAATGACAGACATGAGCCACCAGCATCCAGCAACCCGCCCACCCCCCCCCCACAAAAGTGATTTTTTAAAAAAATCAAGATGAACGTTTTTTCCTTCTCTGTCTCTGTATGTGGTATTGGAAACGAGTCTTTAAAACTAATTTCAGCTGAATACACTCACTTTCTCCCACTGCATCCTGTGTTTTTCTCTTCTGTCTGATCCTCAGCTAAAAGAGAAATACAAATTCTTTTTGATTTTCTTCCTTTTTCTCTCTCCTATTTTGAAAAAAGTAAAAGAACTGTAGGCAGAAGCATACCCTTCTTCGACTCTTAAGCATTCTGGAACGCACCTGAGTTAAAATATGAAGAAATAAAACAAATATAAATTATGCATTTTCCAACTTAATTTAAAATGCATTATGCCCTGCTTTGTTCTCTGGAATTAGTCTTATTAAGGGGACAAATCTATATGGATTAATTTTGAGTCAGTTTATTCTTTGTAATTCAGTGGCCAGGATTTTTGTCTCCAGGCTCCATATTAATTTTTTTCCCTTTTTTTTTTTTTGCTGTAAGTAACACATATAAAATACAAACCTCTTTGTGTTACTTCTTTGTTTACCTAGCACATGAGAAATTCCTCTGTTATATTTCCACGCAATTTTACATCTTTTGAATTTAAATATAAAATTTTCAAGTGCAAAACTTTGCTGATTTTTTTTAAGGAACATAGACCTTTGCCACAAGAGTGAAATTGAACATCAGAAGAGAATTATCTTCCCACCAGTTTTCTTTTATGTGAAAGACCACATGGATTTTCTCACTTGGAACTCTGACACAGTCAGCCCCCTCTGTCTTCTTCTCTGTCTTTCCATTGATTCCCCCCCACCCCAACATGTGAGTTGGTATTTTATGACTATTTAAAATATGCCCCAAATCATCATTGCTAAGCATCGTTTCAGTTACAGTAATGCTTTGCTCTGCTTAAAATGTTTTAAATCTTTATTTTCCCCCCCAAGTCTTCCTCCCCCACCACGTTCTCCTAAACCGAGCAAGAGAAGTGTCTGCATTCTTAATTAGTCTTTCTTCACACAAAAAAATATCCTTTCATATGCCCTAATAAAGACTAAGGATCTTTCCTCTCTTGTTTAAATAACTGCTTGCTGTAGTATAAAATTGTAAAAGACACGATGCAGATCAAGTTGAGGGCTTGAAGTAAGGGAGGGAGGAAGGAAAAAAAAAACCCAAGCCGTGCCATAATAAGCAGATTTTAATGATTTACTATAAATCAGCATTTTTTGCCCTGTCAGTGAGATTGAAGAGGCAGACAGTTCCTCACATGTCTGCCGAGCAAATGTCTTCGTGATGAATCACGTGTCTTGAATTCTTGATCACAACATTCAGAAAGCACGTCCAAATAATGAGAGAGACATATACACAACTTCCCAGGGCCTGCAGCAAGGCGATGGTGAATCTGTGTGTGTGTGTGTGTGTGTGTGTGTGTTCTTGTGTGGTATAGTTAAACCCTTTACATGGCTTGCTCAAAGATTCCACTAAGGGTAATGGAAGTGAATATTAACTGGGTTAACCACTGGTACCCGGACACACTTATCTGCATAAATCACACACACTCCCCCCTCTGAATCTAATCTAGTCTTAAGGAGAAAGAAAGGAGATGGGGAAGGGGTCGGGGGAGAAAGGCAGGCTTTAAGAATGAACCTCAATGTAAAGAATTTAGCTGCAGAGGCCAATTGAGACGGGAGCTAATTTCTGATGCCTTGGAAGGATCATTGGGTCTGGGGACAACTATTTTTTCTTCTGGTGCCCAATCCCCTCCCCTTTCCACACCCCTCCCCTGCTGTCTGAAGCTCCATCCATATCTTCCTGCCTCGCCATCAATCCAATGTAGCTGATACTTCCCTAAGTGATTGGGTTTCATCCTCGTAGAGGAAATTCATCCTCCAGCCAAGGGCAGATGGCCCTTTCTTGCAAATTCCTATGCTACAATGCCCCCATATTCCATAAGGCAGGGAGAGGACCCAGGCCTCTAAGCCCATCTTAAAAGAGCCTTCTTGACATTCTCAGCTTTCTCTGATTAACCCTTCAAGGTCTTATTACTCCCCATCTGGATGCTGCAACCTGGGCACAGTATTAGTTCCCAGTCCTAATTACAGACTCACCATTCCCAGTGGCTATGGCTCCTCAGGGGCCAGATCATAGTGTGAATTTTGTTGAAATTCCCATCATATCTTGTACAGCTTCATTGTATAACCTCACTCCCATGAAAGATGAGTGAGTGAATGGATGCATGCATGGCTGCATGGATGCATGGATGGATGGATGGATGGAAAGATGAGTGGATGAATGAATGAATGGATGGATGGATGGAAAGATGAGTGGATGAATGAATGGATGGATGAATGGAAAGATGAGTGGATGAATGGATGGATGGATGGATGGATGGATATGGATGAATAAATGTGTGAATGAATGAATGAATGAATGAAGAGCCTATACTGAACTGAAGCAAATGTTGTCTGGGATCTCATGTTCTCAAAGAAACCAGGAGGAAAACCTTGAGTCACTGGTGACAGGTTTTTCTTTGCCTCTGGCATTCATGGTCACTTCTGATTCCACCATGGCTGACTTGCTGACCCAGGATGGACCCCCAGGATAGACCACAGGGGTTGGCCATCATGGGGACAGAAGGTAATGCCAGAGAGTGACCAAGCCCCTTCCTCCCATGGGGACGACATCTTTTGAGGTTTTGTTTTTCTTCATTTTGTCAGTTGTGGAGCATGAACTCAGGGTCTGGCCACTGTCCCTGAGCTTTTCTGCTGAAGGCTAGTGCTCTATCACTTTGAGCCACACAGCTCCACTTTTGTTTAAGGTGGCTAATTGGAGATAAGAATCTCATAGCCTTTCATTTCTAGGCTGGCTGAGATCCTCAGATCTCAGCCTCCTGAATAGCTAGGATCACAGGTATGAGCCATTGGTGCCTGGCTATCTTGAAAAGACAAGTCCAAAAAGAAATCAGAGCCAAACACCAGTGGCTCATACTTATAATCCTTGCTACTCAGGAGGCTGAGATCTGAGAATCACCGTTCAAAACCAACTGAGGCAGAAAAGTCAGTGAGACTCTTACCTCCAACAAATAGCCAAAGGGAGAGCTGTGGCTTAATTGGTAGAGTTCTAACCTTGAACCAAAAAGCTAAGGGACAATGCTAAAGGCCCTGAGATCAAATCCCAGTTCTCTCTCTCTTTCTCTCTCTCTTACACACACACACACACACACACAAATAAATCAGAGCAACAATCCTACCCTCCAATCTTAGGATGACTTCAAGCACAATTAGAATTTCTTTCCCAGAAACTATTTTTTTTCTTTGCAAACCAGCGTGGAGGACCTGCCTGTCAGATTCAGAGGCCTGTTTTCTGTCAGTCACTGAGGACCTCCATTCAGAACAGACACCGTCTTCCTAGCTCCTGATGAGTGTCTAGAATATTCGCGATGATTAAACTTGCCCATGGAGTTCTCTCAGCTCTGGATTGTTTTTTTCACCTCTACGGACACCTCCTACCAAGGATCATCACACACTCCTGCTTCATCTTGGAGCTTCCAAAAATTTCTCCCAGCCAATGCCCAGCTTGCTGCTGCTTCTGGAATTCTACAGATGTATAGGGGCTGCACATATTATGTCTGTCTAGAGAAAGCGTTCTGCAGGATTCTTAGGAACGAGTGCATAGGCCTTCACCTAGCTCCGAGCTTAGCTGACTGTCAGAAGAAAATCAAGCCAGACAGGAAAGGAAGGGCTGGAAATAGCATGAAAGCACACACCCTGCATTCCATCCCAGCAATGCTTCTGTCTGTGTCCCTGCATACACTGACCCTTAAGTGCCACCTCTCTCCCATGCGCCTTGGCCTGCGAGGTCCACTTCTCCCTTAGGCAAATCTACCTCTTAGGATGGATCTCCCTTCTGCTCCCACTCACTCACTAATTCATAAATATTTCTTAGGATGGAGCAACCTTCATTCATTCATTCATTCATTCATTCATGCATTCATGGATTCAATGAGTGTTTCATAGAAAGCACTCAGGCTACACAGGAAGATATAATGGTGAGGATTCACTCAGTCCCTTAGATTTGCATCTAGTCAGAGCTTTTCTGTCTGGTCTCTTCTTACAAGGAAGATAGGACTCACAATGTCGCAAACATCTATCCTTCCTTCCTTCCTTTGTTTCTTCCTTCTTTCCTTCCTTCCTTCCTTCCTTCCTTCCTTCCTTCGTTTCTTCCTTCTTTCCCTCCTTCCTTCCTTCTTTTCTTCATTTCTTCCTTCCTTCCTTCCTTCCTTCCTTCATTTCTTCCTTTCTGTCTTTCTTTCTGTCTTCCTGTTGTGGTGCCAGAACTGGGGCTTGAACTTAGGGCCTGGATGTTATCCCTTAGCTTTTGTAGTCAAGGCTGACACTCTACTATTTGAGTCACAGCTCTACTTCTGACATTTTGCTGCTTAATTGCAAATAAAGAGCCTCCAGGACATTTCCTGCCCAGGCTTGCTACAAATTATGATCCTCAGATCTCAGCCTCCTGAGTAGCTAGGAGTACAGGTGTGAGCCACCAGCACCCAGAGCTTGCAATATTCACTTTTTTTTTTTAGTATGTATTGATTGCCTACTGTATGCCAGGTGTGTTCTGGTTGTGGCAGTGACTCCTTGAGGCCTGGGTCCTTTTCAGGAATCTGAAAGAATGTGTGGCTAGTATCACCACTCTGAACCCCAGAAACACCTCTTCTTGGTAAAATGCTTGAGCATCAGGGCGTTCAAATTCTTTACAGGTCTTGGTTTTTCGATTTTGAAACCATCCCGCAATCCTGGCCGCTTTCTTGGAACTACTTGCTTTTGGGAGTATGGAGGCAGGTATGGGAAAGTAAAACAACAAATGAGCTTCCAGAAAATTCTGGATAGTTCTAGAGACTGAGATGGGGTGCTGTAGAACAAGCAACTCAGATACGAAACTCAGAGCTGGTTGAGTTGGTCTGAGTGAGATAAACCACAATTCCCCTGGGCATAAAGTAAGATCATTTATAGCCTCTGATCAGGGGGTTCCCCAAACTTGTATTACCTAAAATTGTGACCTGCTAGATGATGTACCCCCCCTGGGGAATGGCGAAGTTAGGAAGCAGGGCTTCCTGTCCAGGCAGTGTGGAACACCTTGCTCTTCTCTACAGTTTAATAACCACTGAAGACATGGGGAGGGGGGAGGCAAGGTGCAGTCCCTAAGAGCACTTCAGAGACTCAACACTAGTTGACGCTCCAGCTCCCAAGACATCTTGGGCCTGTTGGATGCAGGTGATGTAATGCATTTGGCCCGAAGTAATGGAGAACAGCCTCTTGTAGGCCCTCCTCCTTTGTGTCTCCAGCCCTGGGTCCTGGATGTGCCCCAGAGCACTCGTATCAGACTCTGTCTCCTTTTTCCAGAGGCCATGCGCATATGGCTGGTGTTGGCTTTCCATGTCTTGCCTAAGACTGGCCCCTGGATGTCCTTGTTGTTGGACTGACAACCGGACCTCAGTGCTATCTGGGAGACAGAAGACACCAATGATGACATGACCTAGGGCCTTGATGAGAGAGTGAGGTGATGTATGAACCTCGCATAGGAGCAGGGTCACCTCCTCCAGGCTGATCTCCATCTTCAACAGACTCAGGGGTGGTCCTCAGCATCCAGTTCTTTCCCAGTCGTTACAAACATGTGAAATTCAACTGCAGACTAAAATACTCTGGGACATGATAGGCATTTACACAGAGCAAGACCAAAAGAGGAGACTCTTAGGAGAGGAACACAAAGGTCCAACTCTCTTTGCCTCTGTATGAAATAATATTTAGAGAAATGAACTCCAGGAAATGAAAAAAAAATTCAATCATGGGGATCATATATTAGAGAGTGACATCTATTAGGGGGTGGTAGTTCCCCACAGGTAGGACCCCCCAAGCCCTTTAGGGATTTGATGTCCAGCAAAGTCATGTAGGAAAGGGTAATCAAAAGGAGTGAAAGGGACCAAGTGATGAACGATGATAAGAAGGAGCAAATCCAGGTGCTGGTGGCTCACACCTGTCATCCTGGCTATTTAAGAGGTTTAGATGTGAGGTTCACCGTTCAAAGCCAGCTCAGGAAGAAAAGTCTCTGAAACTCTTATCTCTAAAGAACCACTAAAATAGTCAAAAAGTGGTACTGTGACTCAAGTGGTAGAGTGCTAGTCTTGAGCATAAAAGCTCAGGAATAGTGCTTAGGCCCTGAGTTCAAGTCCCAGGACTGGCACACACACACACACACACAAACAAGAAAATAATCCAGTAGAGTTGAAGAAGAAGACACATCAACTCAACAAGAAATGACACAGAAAAGTGTGCAGTTGAAAGCTGAGATCAGCTACAATGTAATTATCCATCCAAGGGGGTGGAGAGGGGGGAAGGGGAAAAAAAGCATGTCCCATCTCCTGGGATGGCTACTCATGTGAAGAGAAAGGAAATAAACTGATTCCAGGTCAATTTAAAGGTTAAATGGCAGCCGGTGAGGGGAAAAGATGGTCATCTGCAGAACTACGTACTTCGCAATCTCTCTGGGCCACTCACGCAGCTCTTTAACCTTTGTCTCTCCCATTTATATGGGATGGGAGCCAAAACAAAACAAAACAAAACAAAAAACGGTGAAGCAGATAATTAGGTGTGGTATTAGTACACATACCATTTTAGTAATTTCAGAAAATAATAATAATAAAAAAAGAGTGATTACAAAGCCCGTGGCAGTTAGTTTAGAAAGATAGTAATGTGTAATTCTCAGTTTCTCAGACTGTAACTTCTGCACTTACCACTAATTTCTCCAGTGCAGTGTATACATTTAGTTGAGAATTTATCATCGCCATTTGTGTATATTACGCCAGCAGCATAATACATCCTCATGAGGCTAATGTTCTACATTAGGAAAATGGACTCCGCATGCATCCTGCCGGGCCTCCGGGCTCCTGGGCACCGGGTATCCTTGCTGCCTCCCTGGGTCGTCGGCCACAGCCTCTGTGGATCATCCTGTCTCACAACAGAATGGAGGGATTGCTCCAGCTTGCTCGTGTCCATTGTCTGGAGATAGATGTAAAAAGAAAATTTTTTTAAAAGATCAATGACCTACATAAGATTTTGATTCTGCCCTGAGAATTGAAAGAGAGAGAGAGAGAGAGAGAGAGGAGAAAAGGGGAGGAGAGGAAAGAAGAGGAGGAGAGGGGAGGGGAAGGGAGGGGAGAGGAGACAGGAAGGGAGGGGAGATGAAGGAGGGAGAGGAAAGGGCCTGCTATGCCGATAGAAAAATAGTAAAACCTACGTGTTAAAAAAAACGAGTGTGTTAAGCTCAAAGAAATGTGTTTCCAAGAGGATATCCTTCCCCCGCCCCCTTTTTTCATAGGGATATATTTAATTTCATGGACATTTTGGTTAAAATGGCTGATTGTAGTATGGGGTTATTGCAGTGGGCATGCTGGTCATCAGAAGTGAACTCTCTCTTTCTCTCTCTCTTTCTCCCTCTCCCCCTCCTCTCTGAAAACAAACCCCAATGTTGCAAGACCCACAGACAAAGAATGGTGACTTGCTGCTTCAACCTCTTAGGAAATATTCAATCTTTGTTTTTATTTTCTGAAGCAGAGAAAGTGAAAGGAATGAGGGAGAAAGTGAGAGAGTGTGTGTGTGTGTGTGCCTCAAATTGCTGATTTCTGCAGAAAAAAATAAAATAAAACCTGCAAATGAACTCCTCTATTAGCACACCACACATACCCCAGCCTGTAGAACCCCCTCTCTTCAAAAGCATAATTAGATATTTATTTCAGACCTACTCTCGTCTTTGCAGTCGCTAATAAGATGCAGCCCATTTGAATATTAATATAATAAATGATTAAATTAAACAGCAAGATTCAGACTCAGAAATAGCCTTTATGGGTCCCAGGGGGGTCAGTAAAACTGTTTTCATTTCTTCCTACAGTTAACATAGTGGTGGGGACGGGAAGGCATAGAGCAATATTTGTCTTAGGAAATGCAGAGTTTTATAGGGTGCTGTACTGTTTTATGACTGACTCCTCCTTCTCCTCAGTTTGAATCGGAGGCCCAGAGTGAAGTCACCAGGCTGTGGGCGGGAAGCTCCTCTTCCTGCCTTATGACACCTGGTATCCTGGACATACCCCCTCCCCCCACCTTGCTTGGTACAGTCCTTTCTAGAAGTCTCCATGCAGGTAGGGAACTCCAAGGCAAACAAAAACTGCAACAGAGAAAATAAAGACAATAGAAAAAAAAAAGAGGCAAAAACGAATGGGTTGAACTAGCCGATTACCCAGAGTGTGACTACGCATGGGTGCCTTTCCCAGGGCCACACAGGCAGAGCAGAGTGTGCAGCTACCCCACAGCCAGCTACACCCAGATGGGGGCAGGCCAGTGAGCAGGTGCTTTGTCTCTCCAGGAGGAAGAGGGAGCCCCCCACCCACCCAAGGGATGGACTTTGTCACCAATTATAATTGGCCATCATTCCAATAAAGTTGTCTCCTGTTTTAAAATAACTTTACTGAAAACTGTACATTTTCTAAAATCCAGGAACCTGGAAAGTGTTAATAAACATCTGGGCTTGGTGTGTGTGTGTAGTTTTTTTTTTTTTTACTTAATTAGCATTGCTTCGTTTGGACGGAAGTCTGTTTATGTAAAACAACACACACACACACACAAATTCTATTCTGTAAATCTCAGACCCTTAAAGACTCCACAATCAGCCTCTAGTGATGGGTAAGGACTTGAGTCTTTCCAATATTTGTGTGAGTGTGTGTGTGTGCACGCACACACGCGTGTGCCCATTCTGGATTTGAACTCAGGGCTTGGGTGTTGTCTCTGAGCTCTTTTGCCCAAGGCTCATATTCTCCCATTTGAAACACAGCTCCACTTCTGGCTTTTTTGATGTTAATTAGAGGCTCACAGACTTATCTGACTGGGCTGGCTTTGAACCACAATCCTCAAATCTCAGTCTTGTGAGTCACTAGGATTCCAGGCATAAGCCATCAGCACCCAACCACCATTCCTATTTATTAACAGAGCAACAGCAAGGCAAAGATACTTGGATTTGCATGTTTCATTGGATTATAGAAATCTCCCATGCAACATCTAATGAATGCGTTGACAAGAGTCACACTCTTAGGAGGATGGAGGTTCGGTGGTCTGTTTGAATAAATCTGGAAACAACATACTCCACCTTTAAGTGGGTCCATCCACAGGCCATCATATTATTACCCTCCAAAATCTCTCCAGCCTTATCAGCCTGCGAGAGGAGCCTTAGCAGAGAAGAGAATGGATAAATCGTAACCCAGCTCTTGCAAGACTGGACTGTCTAAATTAGATTTAAAACAAAAAAAAAGTGGGAAGGAAGCTCCAAGATAAGTGGTACAAAGTAAATCAAAACAAATCATCTTACCAAACTTTATTCACATCTGATACCATTTTTAGAAATTAAGGTCAGTTTTGTGGAACTAATAGGGAATTATACCTATATATCTTGACTACTATGACAATAGCAGAGGGGAAGATTTATATGGCACAGTTGCAGATGCAGAAGAAAGATAGGGGAGATCAAATGCAAGTGCATGATAACAAATGATAAATGGTCCCTACAGCCCATAAATTAATTGCAAGAAGAAGGTTGTCATTATTTGGAACATGCTTGAAAATAAGGTATGGGGTCCAGATGGCTGAGAAGAGATAGGCCCACAAAGTTTGAGTAATTGATGACTTAAAAACCCAACGAGATCCTCAAGAAATGAATCACATTGGGCAAGATAAAAGAGGAATATTAGAAAAGAAAAGAAGAGATTTGGGGTAGTCGGGGGGGGAGGAAGAACACACAAAGCAAAAGATTGAACCCTAAAGTCTCAGGCACTATTAAAAGAATATATATATATATATATATATTTATATTCCTATATATATTCATATACATATATATATATATATGTGAGAGACAGAGAGAGAGTTTGATGATATTCAAAAACGGGGAGGCCGGGCAGAATTGGAATTTTTAAAAAGTGATATTTCAGATGCTAATTTGTTAGTCTGTTCAGCATTGTTTCGGCTTTTCTGTGGCAGACATCTCCTGTTCTCCTTGCCTTCCCCTTCTCTTCCACCAAAATAAAGGTATACTAAGGTGGGCCATCTAGACTGCAAATAATAGTTTTCTGCTTCTGCTTCTTAGAGTAATCCACCACTGAAATTTCAACACAATTTGCCTTTGGGGTACATGTGGTGGCTGGGGTATGATTTATTTTTGGAGTTGGGGCAAGTCCAATTGATTTTTCACAGCTAGAATCAACCAGAACCCTCTCTAAGAAGGAGACCTCACCACCTGGATGAACCTCTTTCCTCTGTTTCCGGTTGCCAATCAGAAGCTGGTGGACACTGGGGATTTCTCTTCTTGGAAGGAATTCTCTGGGGCAACCAGATGCAAAATGTGTTCTTATTTAACAATCCCTTCCTTTCTTTCTTTCTTCCTTCCTTCCTTCCTGCCTTCCTGCCTTCCTTCTCCCTTCCTGCCTTCTTTCCTTCCTTCTTGACTACTTGGCTTTCTGCTTTCCTGCCTGCCTTTTGGTCTCCCTGTCTGCCTTCTGGTCTCTTTTTCCCTTCCTGCTTTCCTTGTCTTCTTCTCTTCTTTCTTCCTCCTTTTCTCACTGCCTTCCTCTCTCCCTCCCTCCTCCACTCTCTTCCTTTCTCCAATCCCTGGGACCTCTTTCAACCCTTCCCTTTCCTCTTCCCTCTTCTCCTTCCTTTTTACTCAAGGCCGCTTTCGTTTCTTTTTCTTTTACTGGAAGTCCTTGCTTCCTTCCCCTCTTCTCCTCTCTCCCTCTCCCCCTCTCCCTCTTTCCCTATCTCCCTCCCTCTCCCCTCTTCTCTCCCCTCTCTCCCCTCCCTCTCTCTTCCCTTCTTTCCCAGCCCTTGGTTTGCTTGTGTGTCTCACTGTCTGCAAAGCCCCCTCCATCCTCCAAGTACAGGAGTGGAAACAGCAGCCAATGTGTTCCATATTTATGACTTCTCAGTACATTAGACCATTACTGACTTTGGAGAGCCCTGTCGGAGCACAGCTCTGCAGAACGCACCCCTGCTGGAGCCAGGAGAGGACACATGGGGCCTGAAGAAGACACCCTCCCTACCCCCCACCCCACCCAGCCCCGCAGTGTGCACACCCTGCATCTCTCAAAGGCTCCCCATTAATGAGGGCTCTCTTCCTGCTTTGCTTTTCATCCCTTCCCCCGTGTCTCCTCTTTAAATATCATGTTTTTGCCCTCGAAGTTCCCTGACTCTGTGTGTGTGTGTGTGTGTGTGTGTTAAGAGGATTTTAGGAATATTCCAGAAGAAAGAAGACCATCAGACAGGACACCAGACACGAAGGAGATCCTGCAGCTCCTTTTCTTTACTCACTGAGGAACCCACATACCCATCTCCCCACAAGTGTCTCTCCACGAACTCCCATCCTTCAAATTCAACTTTTTGGCAACTGATTACCGATGGCAAAAAAAAAAAAATATGGCCCAAAACACTAAAGCAACAGAATTCTACCACGGCTAACCACAAATAACCTTTCCGAGCCAGGTTGTACATGAGCAGGCCTCCAGGTAGCTCGCGTGTGCGAACCCACACGCACTGGGTGTGTGAGTAAAAGCGTTCCTGAGACGAGCGAATAAAACCAATGTTAAAAAGTCTCATGTTGATAAAACAAGTGCCACTGTTCTCTCTCCTATTAAGTTGCAGGTGTCCAGGAAGAAAGGCACACGGGAGCTGACCCAGAACTCTGACGCTGGGGTCCCGAGGGCAGGCCAGCAGACTCGCAAATGATCCAAACACTGTACCCTCCACGCTGCAAACATTTCCAAGCAAGGGGTTTTTCTTTCTTTTTCTCTTTCTTTCTTTCTTCCTTCCTTCCTTCCTTCCTTTCTTTCTTTCTTTCTTTCTTTCTTTCTTTCTTTCTTTCTTTCTTTCTTTCTTTCTTCCTTT